>NC_084535.1:21301865-21644365 GCF_024500275.1 Phycodurus eques
GTGAAACGATGCAATCAAGTGGAGAAAGTTTACATTAGACTTTACACCGATCAATCGGCCTGATCGGTATCGTACGATAAATAGGATTTTATGCTGATCGGCTGATCAGCTTTAATGTCACAATTTCTCCGATCCGATCAAGACATTTACTCCGCTTCGCCATCGTGGACAGTATATTTGAATCCAAAAACCAGTTTTTTTTTTTCTCAATTTTAAAAAACATGTCGGTGGTGTGGGACAGACTACACGTAATGCCTGGATCTTGTATTCCGATACCACCGCATCCCGTCTTTTACGATCACTGGGCTTTATCTTCTCAACTCAAACGTGACCTGACACACTCATTACCATGGCGACAACAACAACAACGAATCGCGCCGTGTGTATTATAAGAACAAAATGGGGGAAAACGTGTGCTGGTGGTCACCGGTGATCGGAAGATTACGTTCATTTAAGGCTTGCTTGAGGCATGTTCACATACTTCTACTATTTGGCTCGCAGTCAGGCAACAAAATGTTATGTAGGCTAACAAGCTAGTGGTAGCACTAATAGTTGTACCGGCGTTATGTCGAATCATGCTCTGAAGTAATTTAAGTGTGAAGTAATTTAATTACAATAAAGTAATTCAACTACTGTACATCCATTATTTCTGTAATGTTGTAATCTTGGTTTGACCTGACTGATTAGAATACATGACCTGACAAGAGCAGTGATTTCCAACCTTTATGGAGCAAAGCGCATATTTTAAAATTGGAAAATCTCACGGCACACCAACAAACAAAAATGTCACAAAAACTAGATGCACAGTAATTACTGTATACACTTCCTGACATCTAACAGAAGAGCATTTATTTCTTCCGTCTGTCACTATGGCTCACTGGCATAAGTAGAGGGACAATGATACATTGTTTCTTGTAAATGAATACTTTTTTGAGCAGTTAAGTATATAAAATTTGATAATTTTCCATGGCACACCTGAATATTGCTCATGGCAGACTAATGTGCCACGGCACACTGGTTGGAAATCACTGTACTTGAGAATGAATACTTTTGAAGATACTCATATACAGTACACAAGTATATCCAGTAAATGAACAAGTCATTTAAATAGACATTGCTCCATTATGTGATTGGATCGGTGATCGTTTTTTAAAACTCGCTGATTGGCCCCAAAAATCCTGATCGTGTAAAGCCTAGTTTACATATTTTAAAATGACATTTTGACAGACAAGAACAGAAATGTATATTTATACTGAAATAATTTAGGCCCTTAGACCTTGGGCTGGCAGGCGCAATAAATAACTGGTACATACGGTTCAGCCATGTCTGTTGGAGCAACTCTATGCAAGAGGAAAACAACAAGATTCTCACCATTTGGAGAAAACCAAGAAGAACTTGTGGACGAGGGTGGCAGCAACAGCATTAGGGTAGAGCTGGCAAGTCCTTGCTACAAGCATGGCCCATGACACTCCACCCAGAAAGCCCAGCATGTTGGAGTAGATGCCGCGACCTGTTGTACAACTTATAACTTCAAACTACTAAAACAGTACTTTAGTGGTCAGCACTATACTAAACTGACAGTTGCTAACATGGTCACATGCATTTACTGGAGTAAATATCACAAAGAAACTGGCACACTGTACAACTAAAGATTCCACAGTAAACCTGACAATCAAAGCTTACGTTTTGCCCAAAGTTTGATGGCTCTCAAGGTCAGCCTGAAGTTTTCTTTGTTTGGCACTAGGTACAGTATTTCATCAGTCACCCGACAACCTGCAATTAAAAAATATATCAGAAACCACTATGTTTGGGGGGGGGGGGCATCAGAGCCTCATAAAAGCAATGTTTTAGGAGTTGCTACATTAAACGCACACACATGCACGCAGAGAGCGAGAGAGACTTACAGAACAGCAAGGAAATACAGTGGTACCTTGACTAACAAGTTTCACTTGTTTGACCTTGCTCGGCCACAACAGACCCCAAAAAAATAAGAAAAATGGCATTCTACAGCATTGTAATGTATAAAAACACAGTACTAACAGAATTAAACAGAATGTAAATAAAGCAACTTTTTTACATCCTGATTTTATGCTTTAAGTCAATGGACATTTTGCTGCTGATCCTGGTGTGGCCACCAAGGGGCAGTATAATACATACGTGAAGAAGGATGATCACAACAAAGCTCAGTAAGCTGCAATAATTCATTTCACAGAACAAATGTGTCCATGAGTATTATTTTGTCTGTCTGCATGTGTTGCTGCACCGTTTGTTGTCAAATATCTGTTTAACGGTGGAAAATCGATGCTAGGTCCGTTTGCTGGCAGTGTGTCAGACATAAGCTACAGCAGAATTTTGTAAGGCAAAATTATGTTGTTTGCCTAAATACAAATCATGTAATTCCCTTTGTATTATGTTCAGTTTTACAGTAAACTTCCACTGGGAGTGGCAATAAACAGCCTGAAGCTAGCACACTAAGCCTCTTATTTGAAGAATTATCTGCCAAACTGCTGCTTGATGTGAATATTGATGCTGCCAGCCAGAAGCGGAGATTCACAACTCGCATCACTGCTCACAACACAAGGGGAAATAAAATAAATGAATACATTTATTTTAAAAAATGGTCCCCCGATGGCTCGTATCTCGAAAAACTCAAGTCGGGTAAGTTGAGGTACCACTGTAGATCGCTAAAGACGTATGTACTACCCAGTACATCAGGATTAAGCCAATAACTAAGGCTAATGTCAGAATGGGTGTGCATATCCATGTGGTTTACCATTAAGACTTCGAATGCAACGAATGTCTAAATTTCTTAGGATGGAATCTCCCCGGAGGTCTAGGTTGTCTGGAATGGATTGTAATGCCAGTCTGGCAAAAAGCAGGTCAATCTGTTAAGACACAGACAGGAGTAAAAAACAAAGGCGTATTCATGAATTCTACAAAAAGAAAAGAAAAAAAATAAACTAAAATAAACTCGCCCTCACCTAAAGCCTTGTAAAATGCTTTTGAGACTTCAAATACACATTAGGGCTGCGCGATATCATACCTGCCCAGATAATACCAGTATTATGAAAAAAAAAAAAACAGGAATATTTAGTATCCCTGTGCTGACAATACTGAGTGACAATTTTCTCTTGCATGTATAACAAACAAAACTGAAACATGTCTAAAAGGGAGAGCAGATGTACATCAGCCTCCTGTGACGATTTTGTTCAGTAAAGGGGAGTGACCTTCGCTTCATCTATTACCACAGTTGTCAAAACAGGGACAGTGGAATTAAATTTGTGATAATACAAGACATTACTTTATGATTAATGCATGTAACTTCATTTGTTCTTACCATCATCCTTTTTAAGATGGACCGGAGGGTGCAACTACAGGGGGAATCACACTCCTCAGCGTTCCTAGTAAGGAGCAGTGTGGTTTGCGAACAGTCAACCTTCCCTACAACCTCAGCAGGGTCCTGGAGGGTGGATTTGAGTTCACCCAACCAGTCTACATGTGCTTTGGAGGCATTCGACCGTGTCCATCGGAGAGTCCTATGGGGTACCGGACCATCCTGATACAGGCTGTTCGGTCTCTGTATGACCAGTGTCAGTTTGGTCCGCATTGCCGGCATTATGTCGGATTTGTTTGAAGTGAGGGCTGGACTCCACCAAGGCTGCCATCTGTCAAAGATTCTGTTCATAACCTTTATGGACAGAATTTCTAGGCACAGTCAAGGCATTGAGAGGGTCCGGTTTGGTGACCGCAGTTTTATATCTCTGCTTTTTGCAGATTATGTGTTTTTCCTGGCTTTATAAAGCCATGATTGAACAGTTGAAAATATAGAACGGCATCTACAGTATGAATGGCTCCATGGTAAAGAATGGAGATCACAAGCATGCTATAGAAGCATGCAGGGTAAACAAGTTGTTGGTGACGTGCAGCAAAATAATATTTTGTTTGCACTTTCCACAATTGAAGCCTGTAAACGCAATAAGCCTTAAATGCCATTTTATTCTGGATAGTGATAAATATTTCTTTTTTTCTTAAAAATACTGATATAATTGCGAGGCTATATCCTTTCCCCTCCCACAGACATGTTCGTTAAATGCCTCTCTTTCAAAGGACAATGTACTAAAAGTTGCACACACTGGCAGAATTCTTGGGCCCATTTTGAGAGAATGAAGTAATTTTGGGATGAGATATGATAAACAAATTCATTCAACATGTTAGTGGTGAAACTTTTATTTATTTATTTATTTTTTAATATGGACAACACAAACTAGCCAAATGACCTTGGTAAGAGATAAATATACATAATGTTTATATACCATGGAGGCTTTGACCTGATAAGATACACACAAGTTAACACACACTGGTTTAAATGGCGACTATAAGGTAACCATGCTCCCGTGTGTGTGAGGTCACTGTTTCTGGGGTCTTGACAAAACCCTCTACATTTCATCCAGGACTGCACTGACATACTACAGTAGTGACTGCACTGCTGGATTCTGAGCAAGGGGATGGCAAAATAACTATCAAAGGATCTGGGGCAGAAGGTAGGTGAACAGTAAATGGACAAAGATATCAGGACTTGAAAATGTGTTCAAACACAAATTCAGTGGAAAACAAGTCTCACAGTCAAGTAGACCGACAAAGATTTCAGCCACAACTGCCATGATCATTGTTTGGGATGCAAAAAAATTGTATGGCCCGTGGGAATTGTTCTGCTTGTCAGGAAGGTTTTACTTCATTTTTACATACAGACTCTTATTTTGAAACTTATGCTTTTATTTTGACACACGCACCACATAACCCGAAGTGCTGTGAGTCAAATGATGTGACATCCACGAAGCGAGAGAGAGAAGAAATATCGCTGCAGCAGGGTATGCCTACAATCCATTGCAGTAAGATTGAGACTGTGTGAAATAATGCCTATCCAGTCCTGTTCACCACTATTGGCACCTATGAAGTTTAAATACTAAATGTGCAATATCTCAAAGTAAATGAATCAAGTGAAACAAAGTTTCTATAGAGAATTTGTCTTTGATACAAAAGAGCAAATGACTAACAATTTTATGGACAAACAACCTGTAAAAAGAGCAAACAATGTACAGGTACATCTCAATAAATTAGAATATGGTAGAAAAGTTCATTTATTTCAGTACTTATGCATTATATAGGTTCAATAAATACTTCGAGGACAAATTCCTACCTAATTTCTACTTTTAAAATAATTTTCATTGTATCTTGTTTGTTACGTAGTTTCTAGAGATGGTGAATTTGGGTTTTTGTTCGCTGTAGGCAGTAATTATCAAAATTATACATAGTCCTCTCCAAAAGTATTGGAACGGCAAGATCAATTCCTTTGTTTTTGTTGTAGACATTTGGGTTTCGATCAAAAGATGAATATGAGGCAAAAGTTCAGAATTCCAGCTTTTACTTCATGGTATTTACATCTACATATGTTAAACAACTCAGGACAGAGCACATTTTGTTTGAACCCACCCACTTTACAAGTGAGCAAAAGTATTGGAACAAGTGACTGAGTGGTGTTTCGAGTTGCTCAGGTGTGGCCTTTTAGATTGACTGACACAATCCACTGTTCAAAGAAGATTTTGAGAGAAGAAATACACAAGCCATACCACAAAATGCAAACCACACATCAGCAAAAAGAATCAGAAGGCCAGATTGGATTTTGCAAAGTATAGAGATGAGCCACAAAAGTTTTGGAACAAAGTTTTCTGGACTGATGAGACCAAGAATAACCTCTACCAAAGTGATGGAAAGGCCAAAGTATGGATCTGCTTATGATCCAAAACACACAAACTCATCTGTGAAGCATGGTGGAGGTAATTCCATGGCTTGTGTTTGCATGGCTGTTTCTGGAAGGGGTTCACTAGTCTTTATTGATGATGTTAACTCAGGATGGTAGCAGCAGAATGAATTCTGAAGTCTACAAAACCATTTTGTCTGGCAGTTTACGGAATAATGCATCCAAACTAAATCGGGAGAAACATCATCATGCAACAAGACAATGACCTAAAACAAACTGCCAACACAACAAAGGACTTCATCATGGGGGAAAAAGTGGAAGGTCTTCGACCGGCCAAGTCAATCACCGGGCCCAACCCAACAGCGCATGCATTTTACCTCCTGAAGGGGAGACTGAAGGGATAAACCCCCGGAAACAAACAAGAACAGAAAGAGACTGCAGTAAAGGCCTGGAAAAGCATTTCAAATGTAGAATGCAACAGTCTGGTGAAGTCAGTGGGTCACAGGCTTGATGCAGTTATAGCAAGTGAGCAATGTTATTCACTTTAAGCTAATTTAATAACATATGTTCCAAAACTTTTGCTCACTTGAAAAGTGTGTGGCTTCAAACAAAAGGTGCTGTGTCCTGAGTTGTTTAACATCTAGATGTAAATACCCTGAAATAAAAGCTGGAATTCTGAACTTTTTTCTCATTCATCTTTTGATCTGAAACCCAAATGTCTTTAGTATATAACAAAAAGAAAGGAATTGACCTAGCCGCTCCAATACATTTGGAGGGGGCTGTATATACATTTAAAAAAAAAAAAAATTAAAAAATAACCCCCCAAAAAAACAAAACAAAACAAAAACAAAAAAAAATCACGAAATATGCCACTCTTTCTGTGTGTGATTTTACAATTGGAAAATCTCACAGCACACCAACAAACAAATGTCACAAAATGTAAATGCACACTAATTACTGGATGTACTTCCTGCCATCTAATAGAAGAGCATTTCTTTTTTCTGTCTGTCACTATAACTCATTGGCATAAATAGAGGAACAAAGATACATTATTTCTTGTAAATGAATATTTTTTTGTGCAGTTATGTAAAATTTGATAATTTCCCACAGCACACCTGAAGATCGCTCATGGCACACTTATGTGCCACGGTACACTGGTTGGGAAACACTGGTGTAATGTATCTCTATAATGAGTTTCACTTTTTGAAATTAACTACTCAACCAAATTAAGCTTTTGACACTATTTTTATTCATTGAGGTACACATATAGCTTGATAATCAAGTGAAGCCTTGCCTCACTAGCTACAAGAGATGGCACTTTGGTGGATTCTTTTATACCAGTCGTCTAACTGATAACTAGGACCCACTCAGTTTGTTGTTTTCTATCTTATTCATGGATCACGGAATAGAGTATGAGACGTTAGTATATCACATGAGCCAGCAGCGCACAACAGTAGAACTGCTATGTGCATTCTGCGTATGAGCAGTTTGCTAAATATTTTACCAAATAAAAATAACTGCATTTTGCCCCGTCGTTTGGCTTGGCATTTAAAAATTTGACGTGTACTTAGTTTCATATTTTAACCTTTCTAATTCATTATTAAAAATAAGGGAGTGTTTTAACTGACTAATATTTGACTGGTTAAGTTCTGCCTATCCTTCAATGACAATTAATGTTAAAATGTTACTTAAACTCATCCCTATATTGTAAATA
This sequence comes from Phycodurus eques, assembly GCF_024500275.1. Taxonomy (NCBI): domain Eukaryota; kingdom Metazoa; phylum Chordata; class Actinopteri; order Syngnathiformes; family Syngnathidae; genus Phycodurus; species Phycodurus eques. The sequence goes on from NC_084535.1 coordinate 21,309,338, forward strand.
AAGGTTTTATGTGATGGTTGGGCTCTGCAACAAATAATCGCAAACAACTGATCTCAATGGGAAATTTTATTTTGAAAGGTGACCACATCGAGGTTTGACTTACTTCACTACACAGTGTGGTTGAACTTTTATTATCACTGTACAGGATGTTCAAATACTGTTTTACTTTATTCTTGAAGTAACTTACCTCTATTCCATCAAATTTGAATTTTATAACGGGAACAAAAGCATCCTCGACAGCCTTGAAAAAAATGAAAAGAAAGCCATGATCACAAACCGATTCTAAAGCAAGGTGAATATACATCGTAAACTTGGCATGTCTATGACCCTACTATCCTTTGTGCAGCAAAGGAGGCTGCTCTCACCAGCAAGATGTAAGAGGAAGTGAGTAGTAATGTAACGGTATTAGTGTCAAAATTGTATTTCTTTCTTCAAAGTAAACCTTTCAATATCATAAAAGTAGTTTATTAAAAAAACAAAAAACTCAAGGTATTTCTTTTCCTGTGACCTTGAAAAATTAACAGTAGGCCCAAGTAACACATTGTTAGCTTATTAGCACAATGACTTAATAGCTAGTCATTTCTAAGTTGCTGTTACAATAGCAATAAAATAATACCAATGTGCTGTGTACATTCTCAGTCACCCAGGTCATGGAAATCACAGAAGGTTAAATCTAGGCAACTGTTTTGTTTTTTGAATTTGTTGTTGCTTTCAGAAAATATTAAAAAATGACTTTAGGCAATTATGCTTTTATGGTATTGGTATGTAGTGCCATGAAAAGGTATTGGGCTCTTATTAAATTCTTATATTTTTGCATAGTTTACCCACTTTAATGTTTAAGATCAGACAAATGTAAATCTCAGACAAACATAACCCAAGTGAACTTAAAATGTGATTTTTTAAAATGGCAATAAGAAAAAAAAAAAACACTATTCAAAGTTACCTGGCACTGTGTGAAAAAGTAATTACCCTCCCTTGTGAAATCATTAATTAACTGGCTAATCACAATTTTTGGTTAATTTTCACTTATCACACCCAAGCCTGATTACCTTCAGACCTGAAATCACTCAAATGGTATCTGTCCCGACAAAATCAAGTTGGACAAAAGACCTAAAAAAGCTGCAACATTGAGCTGCCTCAATGTTGGCATAGACGTAGTTTGTTTCACTCACCCAATTGACTTGACTAAAGCTCCGTGCAGCGTAGGCTCAGGCTCGGCGCGGGAGGGAGCACAGCACGTCTTCTACACATCGTGAAAGCCTCCTTTGCACATTATAATCGTATTCCATGTTTTGCACTGAGGCGACTGGTCATTTATTTTAAAGTTAACACACTTTCACCGCAACTGTTGGGCACAAGCATGTTTTCGTGCACGCTCTTTGGTTTTCGCTGCTTCTTAGTTGGTTTTCGCCGCTTCTTCGGGGTCGGTGGACTGTAGGCATCGAAACTGGGAACAATACTTTTTAAATTTGAACGATTCCAGGAGAAACTGAACGTTAGTCCCGCTTCCAATCAGTTCTCGATTCTCGATGCCTAACCCCATCCAGGAGACCACAAAAGAACTCAGGACAACTTCTAAAGAACTGCAGGCCTTCCGTGCCTCACTTAAAATCGGTGTTCATGACACAACAATAAGGAAGAGACGAGGCAAAAATGGCATCCATTTCAGAGTTCCAAGGCGAAAACCATTGTTGACCAAAAACAACAAAGGCATCTTACGTTTGCAAAAAAAAAAAACAGTGATTCCCAAGACTTTTTAGAGAATATGGACTGACGAGATAAAAGTTGAGCTTTGTGGTAGGTGTGCGTCTCATTACATCTGGCTTAAATCTAGCACAGCATTTCAGAAAAGGAATTTCATACCAACAGTCAAACATGGTGGTGCTAGTATGGATGGATGGTCTTGGACTGCTTTGCTCCTTCAGGACCTGGAAAACTTGCTGTGACTGGTAGAACCATGAATTCTGCTCAACAGAAAATCCTGAAGGAGAATTTTCAGCCATCAGTTTGTAACCATAGGTTAAGTATACTTGGGTTCTACAACAGGCTAACGATCCAAAAGACACCTGCCTGTCAACTTCTCAATGGCTCTTAAAAAAAATAAAAATAAAAAAAATAAAATGAAGGTTTTGTGGTGGACTTGAATTTGACTGAAATGCAGCGGCAGGACCTTAAAAATGGCCGTTCATGTTCAAAAACCCAAATTTTTTGCTGAATTCAAACAAATCTGCAAAGATGAGTGGGCCAAAATATCTCCACAGAGATGTGAAAGACTCACTGCCAGTTATAGAAAACGCTTGATTTCAGTTGTTGGCCCAACCAGTTATTAGGTTTAGGGGGCGATTACGTTTTCACATGGGGCCAGGCAACTGAATTGTTTTTTTCCCTTAAGAACTGAAATCACCATTTAAAAACAGCATTTGAAGTTCACTTGGGTTATATTTGTCTGATATTTACATTTGTTTGATCTTCTTAAATGGGGAAACAATGCAAAATTGTAAGAATTTGAGAAGGGGGCCAATATTTTCTCACAGCACTGTATAACAAACAAACATGGTAGTTTACCTTGAAATGACTTGTGCATTTGTGAAATTTGGGCCAACAGTACTATTTTTTAGATGAACATAACATAACGGCAAAGTACAGCAAGGCTTACCCTCAGGTCCTTGATCTCTTCATGCTGTTTCAATTTCTCAAAGAAAGACTGAAAAAAGTCACTCCTTTCTACATGACGAGGCGCCACACACAGGGCGTCAATATCAGCTCCTGCAATGAGCACCACCTTGGATCAGTGCCCTTCATTATCAGTAATTTGTAGGTTCAATTGTCAAAAACAGTAAAGAACAATCAGTCAAACAATGACATGGATGACACACTGTCATTTAAATATGCAGCAATATTGGAATACTGAAGTGTATTCACAATTATAAATCTAAGCCCTCGTGAGGAGAAAAAGTATTTGAGGTGGGAAGAGCAGTTTATGGACATCTATTCAGTTTAAAAATCAATATTTAACTCTGAATGCAAATGTTTGTGCCGTGCGACATCACACTCAGAAATTAAATCTAAAATATAAATTGACAGATTCGTACCGCATCCAAATGCTAATTACCTAAGCTAAGAGCAATGGAAGAGGGACTGTTTGACAGTAGATTATTGGCATTGATTGAAGGCATCGCAACCTGTATTTTTCATCATGGGTTGATATTCCTTGAATTATATACGCACTAGATCGGTATATCATTTCAGGAAGATGATCGCATTCTGTTAATATTTCTGTAAAATCTTCTCTAACTTGAAGAAAAAAATGCAATACATATGTAAAATTAAAAGCATAATGTCAAACCAAGTTATAGCATTTTAAGCATTTGGAGGCACGTTCAATTTGTTTCACCACAATGAGTATATATAGCTGGACTGATCATCAAAGCACTGAGGACAGTGTAACTAACATTATGTTAATACTGCACGCCAAGTCCCATTTCTTTGTCCATAAGTGACAAAGACATCTGATTTTTTTGCACATCAATCCAAACAGTACAATGGAGTGGATATAAATCGGATCTGTATCGGATGAAACTGCCGTCTAGATGCTCAGGTCGTGCTCAGAGCCACAATATACATCATCACAAGGGGACAAACATCACAACCGTTCGACAAAACAGACTGGCGGGAAAAGCAATGGCGGCTAAAGGAGCAGAAAACTGTGGCAAAAAGAAGATGTTCTAGAACTGATAAATACAGGAGCTGAAGTATTTAATGCGTCACCATTTTTCCTCACTAAATACATGTATATTTCCAAAGGTGCTATTGACATGAAAATTTCACCAGATGCTGGGAACAACCCAAGTAATCCATACACACAAAGAAAGTAGAACAAATAAGATGAGACATTATCTGTAATAATGTGAAATGACACAGAGAAAAAGTATTGAACACACCGACTGGTATTTATTTAATACTTGGTACAAAAGCCTTTGTTTGCAATGACAGGTCCAAGACGCCTCCTGTTTGGTTGAACTAGTCGAATGCTTTGCTCTGGTGTAATTTTGACCCATTCCTCCACACAAGCAGTCGCCAAATAATACTTTGTACAAAAGCCTTTGTTTCCAATGACCGGTTCAAGACACCCCCTGTATGGAGAAACTAGTCGCATGCATTGCTCTGGTGTAATTTTGCCCCATTCCTCCACACTAGCAGTCGCCAAATCTTGAAGGTTCAGTGGGCTTCTTTTGTGAACCTTGGGTTTCAGTGCTTTCCATAGATTTTCAATTGGATTCAAAGTCAGTTGATTGGCTGGGCCATTCTAGCAGCTTTATTTTTTTTCTTTGAAACTAATTGAGAGTTTTATTGGCAGTATGTTTTGGATCATTATCCTGATGAAATGTCCACCCTTGTTTCATTTTCATCATCCTCGTAGATGGCAACAGATTTTTGTCAAGAATCTCTCGGTAGATTTGCCCATTCATCCTTCCTTCAATAATGTGAAGTTTACCAGTACCATTTTCTGAAAAGCAGCCCCACACCATGTTCACCACCTCCGGAGTTCACTGTTGGTATGGTGTTTTTAGGGTGATGTGCAATGCCATTTCTCCTCCAGACGAGCTTTGATATGCTTTTTTGTTCCAGCAATGGGGTCTTGCGTGGTGAGCGTGTATACAAGGCCATTGCGGCGGAGTGCATTACTCACTGTTTTCTTTGTGACAACAGCACCTGCTGATTCCAGGTCTTTTTGAAGCTCTCCACAGGTGGTCCTTGGACAACTCTTCTGATTATTCTTTGCACTCCTCTGTCAGAAATCTTGCGAGGAGCACCTAATCGAGGCAAATTTATGGTATGATTGGCTTTCCACTTAGGTATTATGGGTCCAACCATGCTCACTGGAACGTTCAGAAGCTTGGATATGTGCCTGTAACCGATGCCATCGTTAAGTTTCGCAACAATTACTTTGCGATTATCTTGAGACAGCTCTTTGCTCTTACCCATATCATGAGATGTCCCTTGACTCACAGGTTGGCAATGAGACCTTTTTGTAGGCCATCAATTAGGACTGAACCAGCTGATATTCATTTGCACTGACAAGGGGCTGGATTGCTGTTTGATTGATAGATTTTAGGTGTCTTGGCTTTCCATGCCTTTTTGCACTTCCCTTCATATGTTCAATACGTTTTCCGTGTGTCATTTCACATTTTGACACAATTTCCAAGTTTATTTGTATATATAGATTACTTGGGTTGGGTTGTTCCCAATATTGGCGACAATTTCCTGTCAATATCACCTTTGGAAATATATTTAGTGAGAAAAATGTTGACGTGTTCAATACTTATTTCAGCCGCTGTATATGGGGGTGACGGGTCAGTTCACGCACAAAATCCTTGAAATTCAGGACTTAGACCAACACGAGGGACCATACTTCCGTAAACACACTGCGCCATGTGACACTGTTTTGTGCACATGCATGTCACTTCACAGACACATTCTATTCACATTAGAAGTGGCATTTATTTTTGGAACGAGAACGACTAAATAAAAACAGGATTTAACAAATAAATCCAAATTGGGCATCATACCCTGTCGTGTGAATGTAGCGTAAGGCTGGACTCAATACATCAGATACAGGATTTTTTTTTTTTGCAAATTAACAAAATGAAATAAATATTCACAGCCTTAACTATGAAACTCAAAATTGAGCTTTGGTGAATATTGTTTTCACTGAGCATCCTTGAGCTGTTTCTACAGCTTAATTGGAGTCCATGTGTGATCCATTTTGAAAGGCACACACCTGTCGATACATGGGTGGACATATAGTCCCCCCCCTCCCCCAAAAAAAGTATTGGAACGGCAAGGTCAATTTTTTTGTTTTATACTGAAGACACTTGGGTTTCAGATCAAAAGATGAATGAGACAAAAGTTCAGAATTCCATCGTTTATTTTAGGGTATTTACATCTAGATGTTAAACAACTCAGGACACAGCACCTTTTGTTTGAAGCCACGCACTTTTCAAGTGAGCAAAAGTATTGGAACATACGATTAAATTAAGTTGAATAACTTAAGGCGGCACGGTGGACAACTCGTTAGAGCGTCAGCCTCACAGTTATGAGGAACGGGGTTCAATCCCCGGTCCCGCCTGTGTGGAGGTTGCATGTTCTCCCTGTGCCTGCGTGGGTTTTCTCCGGGCACTCCGGTTTCCTCCCACATCCCAAAAACATGCATTAATTGGGGACTCTAAATTGCCCGTAGGTGTGAATGTGAGTGCGAATGTTGTTTGCTTCTATGTGCCCTGCGATTGGCTGGCAACCAGTTTAGGTGTCATCTGGCTGGCAACCAGTTCAGCTGTCATTGGGTTCCTGCCCGATGACAGCTGGGATAGGCTCCAGCACGCCCGCGACCCTAGTGAGGAGAAGTGGCTCAGAAAATGGATGGATTGATGGATGAATAACTTAATATTTGGTGGGATAACCCTTGTAATAACTGCATCAAGCCAGCGACCCATTGACTTCACCAGGTTGCATTCTTCATTTGAAATCCTTTTCCAGGCCTTCATTGCAGCCTCTTTCAGTTCTTGTTTGTTTCTGGGGTTTCTCCCTGCAGTCGCCTCTTCAGGATGGAAAATGTATGCTCCATTTGTTTAAGGTCCAGTGATTGACTTGGCCAGTCTAAAACCTTTTACTTTTTCCCCCTGATGAAGTCCTTTATTGTGTTGGCAGTGTGTTTTGGGTCATTGTCTTGTTGCATGATGAAGCTTCTCCAGATTAGTTTGACTGGATTTTTCTGTAAACTGACAGACAAAATGGTTTTGGAGACTTCAGAATTCCTTATGCTGCTGCCATCATGAGTTACATAATCAATAAAGACTAGTGAGCCCGTTCCAGAAGCAGCCATGCAAGCCCAAGCCATGACCTTACCTCCACCATGCTTCACAGATGAGCTTGTGTGTTTTGGATCATAAGCAGCCCCCCACCCCACCCCATACTTTGGCCTTTCCATCACTTTGGTAAAAGGTTAACCTTGGTCTCCTCAGTTCCAAAACATTTGTGGCTCATCTCTGTACTACTTTGCAAAATCAATTCTGGCCTTTTGATTCTTTTTGCTGATGAGTGGTTTACATCTTGTGGTATGGCCTATATTTCTTCTCTCAGTCTTCTTCACAGTGGATTGAGATACCTTCATCCCTGCTTTGTAGAGGTTGGCAAACAATTTCTTCTGACAATTTAAAAAATAATGCATCCTAACTAATCAGGAGAAGCTTCATCATGCAACAAGACAATGACCCAAAACACACTTCCAACACAACAAAGGACTTCACCAGGGGGAAAATGTGGAAGGTCTTAGACTGGCCGAGTCAATTACTGGACCTTAACCCAATAAAGTATGCATTTTACCTCCTGAAGAGGAGACTGAAGGGAGAAACCCCCAGAAACAAACAAGAAATTAAGGAGGCTGCAGTAAAGGGCTTGAAAAACATTTCAAATGAAGAATGCAACAATTTGGTCAATTCAATGGGTCGCAGGCTTGATGTAGTTATTGCAAGTAAGGGTTATGCCACTAAATATAAAATGTTATTCACTAAGTTAATTTAATGTCTGTTCCAAAAAGTTTCCCAACTTGAAAGGTGGGTGGCTTCAAACAAAAGGTGCTTTGTCCTGAGTTGTTTAACACATCTAGATGTAAATACCATGAAATAAAAGCTGTAATTCTGACCTTTTGTCTCATATTAATCTTTTGATCGGAAATCCAAGTGTCTTCAGTATACAACAAAAACAAAGGAATTGACCTTGCCATTCCAATCCTTTTAGAGGGGACTGTAATTGTTGGTACGCCTCTGTTGATGAAAGAAAAACCCACAATGATCACAGAAATAAATTACAATTGACAAAAAAATGAAAACTAACCTATGAAAATCAGACATTGCTTTTAAATTGGGACTAAACAATCATTTTAAAATAAAGTAACAAGCCTGGACAAAAATTATGGTACTCTTAATTTAATAGTTTGTTGCACAACCTTTGGAGGCAACCACTGCAATCAAAAAATTTCTGTCACTGTCAGTGAGACTCCTTGTGAGCAAGAACTTGAGAGGTCCTGCAAAGAGGAATGGGCGAAACTGCCCATAAATAGGTGCGCCAAGTTTATGGCCTCATATACAAAAAAACTTGAGGCTATAATGACTACAAAGGTGGATCAAGTCGTGAGCAAAGGCTGTGAATACCCATTTCCATGTTTCTTTAGTTACAGTAGTTGTCATGTCATTAAGGGGTGTTGTGTGTCGAATGTTTAGAAAAAAATGCATTTATTCCATTTTAGAGTGTCTGTGTCAAATGAGCATCGACTGTGTGCTTACACTGCAGCTACATTGGCACAGACAAGGAAATTCATTCAATATGATCAGCTTAAAGTCAATGTTTACAAATCCAATAAATGGATGTTTAAAAAGAGGACAAACATCTACAACGTTAGTTTTGAAATTGGACATGGTGTTTGACAAAATTAGCATCTGTATGAAATGAGCATATTTTAAATGCCAAAATGTGTTTTTCTTATTCGAATAAGCGCAATACATCTGTATTTTGTTAGTCCAAGGCAATTAAAAAATAATCTTAAACCGTGCCTCTCGTTATCCTAAGGTCTGCCTAAAAATAGTACATTGTGAAAAAAAACTGAAGACTATCCAGTCAGTCATGTATATTCAATCGAACTTTATTAGGTATGCCCAAACAACAATTTAGTGTCAAAACACTAACCGATTAATGCATTTTAAATAATGGTTTCAGGGCTCTAGAGTGTGACCAGTGTGCGCCCTATCAACGGTATGTCTACAAAAAAATAAGATCATACGAGTACGCCCAGCCATTTGAGGAAGAGAAAAAAAAATCTCCACAACTTTGAAAGCAGACACACAATAAAACCAATCAGAATCTGAAATGCGGACGCGTGAGCTGCTACCGTATTCAAAGCTACGTTTTCTGACGGCTGTGGCTGTACAATTACAGAAAGTTGAGCAGGATAAATTGAATAAGTTCCAAAGCCTAATGTCACCGCGCAATGTAGGAAAATTTTTGATTCAAGCTAAATGACTGTGGCCACCCCACTTACACCAACGAGCTGGTATGTTGAATTTGTATGACGTCCCAACAAAAACAACAACATATACCTGACAGTGACAAAATCCATTTAAAACACAACCATCCCACCCAATTTCTTCAGCTGTGGGGGAAAAGAAAACAGTGGGACCTTTCTCATTTCCCGTCAGCCTGCAATTTAGGAAGCCTTTGCCAAACAATGCAAATATAAATGTGATGGTGTATATGGCACATGTATGGTCAAATCATATACAGTATAGAGTTAATTGCTTGAAGAGATGCAGCCATTCAACAAGTTGAGAAAGCAGCATTTCAAGAAATGCTGCAGACCTTTGATAGGCAGTGCGAATGATGCAAAACAGGTTGCTTTGATCTGCTTGTTGTGCAGTTATTAATGTTACTTTTTCTTAACCAACTGGAAACTTGATTGGAAATATATTGCCTGTTAAGGCATTAATGACTAATCCATTGGGGCCAATGTTCAATATTTGTTTAAGCGCATTTTCGGGAACAGAGCCTGAGTCTGTTTTATTTATATTTTGTATTTATCCAAGATTTTATTAACTTTTCTACATTTAAATGACAATGTTCAACATTCTTGAGAATTATTATTAATAATAATTCATTATACTTGTATAATGAACTTTAAATGCGTATACATTACTGCTGAAGCGAGAGTGGAGGGTGGGGGTGAGAATAAACTTTGCCGGCAATAAAATTTGAAACACTGTCTTATGACAACAAGCAAATTAAGTAGTGATGGTCAATATAACTGATGAGCCAATTGCACCAATTTAGTGTTAGCTGTGTTAAGCAGAACTACTTAAATGTAATAAGAATTACTTAATTTTCTTCTTTATTACTTTTAAATTGTAGAGTGTGACCAGTGTGGTTTACGATACTAATAACAAAACTTTTGACATCCTCATTTATATAAGATAAATCGTTTCTAACATTGGACAGTAAAAATGACAATGACACTTTTTTTTTTTTTTTAAAGTATGTTTTTTGTCATTGTTTAAAACAAGCAATCAGAAGAACATTCCTCTGTTCATAATAAGCCAACGGTGACCGCTTTCATGCTTATTCCTCAGAGCAGACCCCACCCTCTCCCAAAAAACAAGAGTGAAAACTGAGCATGTTCTGTGTTCGATTTGACATACCTTTTGTGTGCACTCCAAGACGATATGAACCAAATGTAAATATCTTGCCCCCAACGCAGCTTATAGCTGAGGGCGGAAGGTTCTGTTGAGAAGATAACAGGATTTAATTTCCCTCCAATACGCTAAAAGTTTCCTAGAACATCTTAGGCCCCTTGTACACTCACCAACGCTACTAAACTAGAACTGGACAATCAGCAACAAATTACAGTCGGTGACTGACCCTCACACACCTACAGATGATCCCGAACTCGATACATTAAAGAGATCCAACCCCTGGCATTATTATCAGGAACGTGTTTTGAAGTGCCACCTATATTATTTGATTAAACCGGAAAAATGGTGCAATTGTCAAGGAAAAAAGCTGATTTCCCTGGCTATAGCTATATATTGCTGTCAACGGAGAATACATAGAGAAGCTACAGCAAACAAAGATGGCTGATCATGTCACAATTCCACCATCAATTATTCCTATTTTTCTTCCATTTAGTTTGGCATTTTTGCTGTGAAAGATCATGTGATAGTATTTATATATGTGCTGTTGCATTGTGTCATTGACCCCAACACACTACACAATGTCATTTACTTGTGATTAGACATTGTGGTATGACAGCAAACTAGTTGCAGATGGTCAGAAACTTCAAAACTAGGTGCAGAACTGCGCCCATTGGTCAAATACATAGGTTGCACTGTTACGCCTGGTTGTATCATTCTATATACGGTGGGATTTAGTCATCCAACTTACCTTTAATTCACTGATCTCTGCGATCCATTCTTTGACAAAGTTATTCAATTTGCCCAGAACAGCAAGTCTGAAAAGAGTAACAAGGTGTTTCATTATATTGCATTTTTTAGATCAAATTTTTCCATATATTTAAGTAAATGGAGCAACAACACAAAAACACGAGCAAAATGAACTCATTCAAGAGAGATACAGACAGAATGTGCACACTTACCTGTGATTTAATTCCTCTTCATCTTCAAACACTCCAAAAGGCTTCATGGCATCGCAGAGCTTCTTCGTGTACTGGTGGTCTATGTCTCTTGGGGGTGCAAGGCTAATGGCAGATGTGATGCCATAGTGTTTCTGAGGCTGCTGCCCTCCAGGTATGTTGCTGCAAAGGAACAGTAAAAAGAAAGAACAGAGCCAAAGAATAAAATTAGAATGTCTTTGTCATTCAGGGTTCACGCTGCCCGTCTGCCACCTCATCCTGTTCTGCTAACTGAAACAGGATGTGGCGAAGCGAATACGGCCCATGTTCGTTACACTGGCGAATCAAAACTCAAAAGCACTTCCGAATAAAAGTTAAAGTGAACGTGCTGGTTCTGCCGTTTATAAACACTGTTAATGATTTAGTTTTTCCTTCGCTTCGTAAAATGCTTCCATCCACCCGCTACTGGCTAGGCTGTAAGGCTCATGGACTTTCCCAGCTGCCAGGAGCGGCGCATCGGGGAAGACCCAATGCCGCTTGGCATCAAATTAAAACATGCATATTTATTACTGCAATGTACAATTGCACTATCCAAGTGGTCAGTGTGTCCTGCAATTCACATTAATTCTCACAGGTAGCTAGCTGCCTTATTCATCATTGCACGAGACGCTAATCCCACTTTTTTTGTCATGCCGGCAGCGGCACAGGCTTGAAACAGGGCCGTACGTAGTTGGTCGTACTATAATATAACGTATTTCTTCTGTGCAGTGAATAATACTGAAGATAAACTTCCTCCCGAAAAATCGCATGGTAAATCAAAATCGCAACATTTGTTTCATCGAAACAAAAGAAAAACCTCAGAATTAAGATTTTTTTCCTCATATTGTTCAGCCCTACTCCTGATTGATGACTAGGTAGTTTTAATTGGGCCCACATCGTCAAGGCTCATCGGTTTACACCCCCAGTGACGATGACTGGCTAAGTGTGGCTAAAGGTTTATACACAAAAAAACACGTTAGGTTGTGGCTAACTACACACAAGTGTGGCTAGGAGATTTTTATACTGTTTAGCCACACTGGCTAAGAGATTTCATAACCGAGTGCCAACCCCATCATTGTAAGAATCTCTATATTTTCCACGTGTTTACTTGGAAAATTATTTGATTTACAACTTTCCCCAACATCATAACTTTCCATTTACATGACACTTTTGTAAGAATCTACGAGGCGAACCAATACATTTACACCTCATTCCCATGAAACAAGCAAAGGGTATGTTATTGATTAAAAATTCCCAAATTACTTTAAAACCGTTTTGGGTTAGCTTAGTAGTCATTTACAATTCTGACGTGTTGCAGCACATTTTACGGTGGCGGGTCTATCAATGCCAATAAAATACGTACTATTCTTCACAATACATGGCAATATTACGCATTTCGTGCCCGTTGAACACTTCAACTTCACAACTGACCATTCGCTCTTAGGGAGCGAGCGATAGCAGAAAGCTCGCTAACAGGTTGGAAACGCGAGCAGGCTAATTTAGCATGAGCATAAACGTTAGCTTCCTGATACTGTGGAAATGCCCTGTTAACCACATTTTAGACAGACTAAGAGTTTTGACATTTTGTCAGGGCATTTTGTCAAGTGAAGCCGCTACAGCGCGTGGCCTCGTTTATACAAGGGTTAGACAAACCACAATGTAACGGCCTAGCCAACAATCGATGGCTACAGGCCTTGTTGTTATGACAGTTAGCTATGCTAACACTAGCATTTAGCCTATTCTTTTGGACTGTTAAACGCGAATAAAATGCCCATTGCTGGGAGACAGACTTCTTAATATAACTTACCTTGACATTTCTTTCATTACAATCAAAATAAGCGCGCTCTATTCCTGCTGCGAAGCTGTGGGGAAACTAAGAAGGTCAGCAAGTAGGAATAATAACAGCCCCGACCTGATTACAACAATGGTCACTTTCCAGAGAGCAGTTCAAAACCTTCCCATTGAACCGGAATCACTTCTTATAACTTTCCATTTCCGCTAGAAATCTTTAAAGATTACCCAAGTTTACAAAATTAATCATCCAAAAGTAATCGTAATTCCTCAAGGCTATGAGCTAAACACGCGCTCAGGCGCTGTTCGGAGCCTTTTATTGAAAAGTACAACTCTGCAGGCGTTTGTGAGGATTACGTCGGCGTCCAATGCAGCGCGCTGCAACGTCTGGAGGCAATAGAGGGCCACTTGATCATGTGACCCTGAGGCCCGCCGCTCAGTGTTTACTGGAACACGGTCTGCCACACGAAACACACACAAACGGATACAAATACAATGTAATCGTTATAACAGTGTTCAGTGTTGCAACACTTTTAACATCTGTGTTTGATTTGGATGAAATAGACTTGCTAATATATCCATTGCCCGGCCATACAGTTTTGCACTGCACCTCTTACCCTGTTAAAAATCTTGGGGAGTTGGAGCCAGTGTTGGGGAGTTGTAACAAGATTATGTAATCTAATTACAAAAAGTATGAAATTGTAATATATATATATATATATATATATATAATATATATATATATATATATATATAACCATATATATATATATACACACACACACACACACATATATATATATCCATCCATCCATCCATTTTCTACCGCTTATCCGGGTCGGGTCGCGGGGGCAGTAGCTTTAGCAGGGACACCCAGACTTCCCTCTCCCCAGCCACTTCATCCAGCTCTTCCAGGGGGATCCCGAGGCGTTCCCAGGCCAGCCGAAGGACGTAGTCTCTCCAGCGTGTCCTGGGTCGTCCCCGGGGTCTCCTCCCGGTGGGACGTGCCCGGAACACCTCACCAGGGAGGCGTCCGGGAGGCATCCGAATCAGATGCCCCAGCCACCTCATCTGGCTCCTCTCAATGCGGAGGAGCAGCGGCTCTACTCTGAGATCCTCCCGGATGACCGAGCTTCTCACCCTATCTCTAAGGGAGAGCCCGGACACCCTGCGGAGGAAACTCATTTCGGCCGCTTGTATCCGGGATCTTGTTCTTTCGGTCACGACCCACAGCTCATGACCAAATGAAGTACCATAGGTGAGGGTAGGAACGAAGATCGACCGGTAAATTGAGAGCTTCGCCTTTCGGCTTAGCTCCTTCTTTACCACAAGGGACCGATACAAAGTCCGCATCACTGCAGACGCTGCACCGATCCGCCTGTCGATCTCCCGTTCCATTCTTCCCTCACTCGTGAACAAGACTCCAAGATACTTGAACTCCTCCACTTGGGGCAGGATCTCATCCCTGACCTGGAGAGGGCATGCCACCCTTTTCCGACTGAGGACCATGGTCTCAGATTTGGAGGTGCTGATTCTCATCCCACCCGCTTCACACTCGGCTGCGAACTGCTCCAGTGAGAGTTGGAGCTCACGGCTTGATGAAGCCAACAGAACCACATCATCAGCAAAAAGCAGAGATGCAATACTGAGGCCACCAAACCGGACCCCCTACACACCTTGGCTGCGCCTAAAAATTCTGTCCATAAAAGTTATGAACAGAATCGGCGACAAAGGGCAGCCTTGGCGGAGTCCAACCCTCACCGGGTACGAGTCCGACTTACTGCCGGATATGCGGACCAAACTCTGACTCCAGTCGTACAGGGACCGAACAGCCCGTATCAGGAGGTTCGGTACACCATAATCCCGAAGCACCCTCCACAGGACTCCCCGGGGTACACGGTCGAACGCCTTCTCCAAGTCCACAAAACACATGTAGACTGGTTGGGCAAAATCCCATGCACCCTCGAGGACCCTGCCGAAGGTGTAGAGCTGGTCCACTGTTCCACGGCCAGGACGAAAACCACACTGCTCCTCCTGAATCTGAGATTCGACTTCCTGACGGACCCTCCTCTCCAGCACCCCTGAATAGACCTTACCAGGGAGGCTGAGCAGTGTGATTCCCCTGTAGTTGGAACACACCCTCCGGTCCCCCTTCTTAAAAAGGGGGACCACCACCCCAGTCTCCCAATCAAGAGGCACTGTCCCCGATGTCCATGCGATGTTGCAGAGGCATGTCAACCAGGACAGCCCCACAACATCCAGAGCCTTTAGGAACTACGGGCGAATCTCATCCACCCCCGGGGCCCTGCCACCGAGGAGCTTTTTAGCTACCTCGGTGACCTCAAACCCAGAGATAGGAGAGCCCGCCTCAGAGAACCCAGACTCTGCTTCCTCATGGGAAGGCGTGACGGTGGAATTGAGGACGTCTTCGAAGTATTCTCCCCACCAACTCACAACGTCCCGAGTCGAGGTCAGGAGCGCCCCATCCCCACTATACACAGTGTTGGTGGTGCACTGCTTTCCTCTCCTGAGACGTCGGATGGTGGACCAGAATTTCCTCGAAGCCGTCCGGAAGTCTTTCTCCATGGTCTTACCGAACTCCTCCCCATTTTTGCTTCAGCGACCACCAGAGCTGCATTCCGCTTGGCCAGCCGGTACCCATCAGCTGCCTCAGGAGTCTCACAGGCCAAAAAGGCCCAATAGGACTCCTTCTTCAGCTTGACGGCATCCCTCACCGTTGGTGTCCACCAACGGGTTCGGGGATTGCCGCCACGACAGGCACCGACCACCTTACGGCCACAGCTCCGGTCGGCCGCCTCAGCAATGGAGGCGTGGAACATGGTCCATTCGGACTCGTTGTCCCCTGCCTCCCCCGGAACATGAGCAAAGTTCTGTCGGAGGTGGGAGTTGAAACTCCTTCTGACAGGGGATTCTGCCAGACGTTCCCAGCAGACCCTCACAATACGTTTGGGACTGCCACGTCGGACCGGCATCTTCCCCCACCATCGGAGCCAACTCACCACCAGGTGGTGATCAGTTGACAACTCTGCCCCTCTCTTCACCCGAGTGTCCGAGACAAGCGGCCCTCTCGTCCACCGGGGTGAACCCCAACATACAGGCGCCGAGCCAGGGGGCAAGTATACCCAAGTATACCCAAGTATAAGTAAGTATAAGTATACCCACACCTGCTCGGCGCCTCTCACCGTGGGCAACTCCAGAGTGGAAGGGAGTCCAACCCCTCTCGAGAGGACTGGTACCAGAGCCCAAGCTGTGTGTGGAGGCGAGTCCGACTTTTTACCCTATGTGCCCCTCTGTGTGTGATGTGCCGCCTTGCTCAGCCACAATCCTTTTTTCAGGAATGCAAAATTTCGATCAGCCCATTCTTGCTTAATGTTTTACCTATGTTAGATTTGTCAACAGAGATTTGGCATGAACCAGTGATTTCTGTAAGTCTTCGACTGACAGTCGAGCGTTTTTTTTTTTTTTTTTTTTTTACCTTATGTCACGGAGTCAGATGTGAGTTGGATTGGACCCATGAACAGACTGAGGCCAAGGGAGTAGATTTAGAGTGGTTTATTGCAGGTTGACACAGGGTAAGCATATCCAAGGCGCAATGGTGGACTGTCGGGACAAAGAGTGAGTAGGAAGCAGGAACGTGAGTAGGTGGTGTGGCTTGGCAGCATGGCTAGAGCAGACAGCGAGGCGGGGAAGGCACGGGAGGAACACTGGAAACGGAAGAGAACAAAATCGGGTGAGTCCAGATGCGGGTTGTCGGATAGTTACTTTCATACCAGAAAATACCTGGAAGTACGAGCGTCGGCCAGTGAGTCACAGATAAGTGTCAATACTCAGGCGAAGGCTTGCTGGCTTTGATAGGCTTAAATGCAAGCAGTAATCAGTGCTGCTTGAAGACAGGTGATGCTGAATGCTGGGGAGAAAGTGGGGGAGACACGCCACCCAAGCTCCAAAAGAGGAACTGCAGGGCATAGGTCATGACAGTACCCCACTCTCAACAGACGCCTCCAGGCGTCAAACCAGGCTTCCCAGGGTGCGCGGCATAGAAGTCCCTAATATGGGAGTCATCCAAAATAAGATTGCATGAAATCCAGGATCGTTTTTCAGGATCATATCCCTCCCAGTCCACCAATAATTGAAATTCCCTGCCCCGGGGCCGTACATCTAGGATGGGCAACACCGTAAAGGCGGGATGGTCATCGATGTTCCGCGGGAGGGGGGACGGGGCGGCCGGAGGGCTAAGGGTACGGGTGGAGAAAGCATGTGGAATATTGGATGGATCTTGAAGAATTGGGGGAGTTTCAATTGAACCAAGGAGGCATTAATGAGTTTGGTGATAGGGAATGGACCAATGTAGCGAATAGCGAGCTTACGGGATTCTGTTTGGAGTAGGAGGTCACGGGAGGAGAGCGAAACCATCTGACCCACTTTGTATTCCGGAGTAGGGGATCGATGAAGATCCGCCAACTGCTTATTTTTCTCCGTCGACCAAGTTAAAGCAGCCCTGACATCCTTCCACACAGACTGGACCCGTCGTAGATGCTGCCTCACCACGGGAACCGCCACAGTATGCTCTTGATCTTTAAACAACGGAGGTTGGAAACCATAAAATGCCATAAAGGGAGTCCTCCCTGTGGCAGAGCTGGTGAGGGAGTTGTGGGCATATTCCACCCACGGGAAGAGGGTGCACCAGGAGGCAGGGTGGCGAGCAGCAATGCAAACGAAGAGCGGATTCCAGGTTTTGATTTGGCCGCTCCGTCTGGCCGTTGGTTTGGGGGTGGTAGCCGGAAGACAAACTGGCTGATGTGCCCACCGCCTTGCAGAGCACCTTCCAACCCTGGGATGAGAACTGAGGACCCCTGACCAATACAATGTCAATAGGGATACCATGAAGTCTGAACACATGGAGGACAAGAAGGTTATCAGTCTCAAAAGCAGAGCGCAATTTGGGAAGAGGTACATAGTGAACACACTTGGAGAACTGGTCAATAATGGTGAGAATGATGGTGTTACCTTCAGATGGAGGTAGGCCGGTGACAAGTCCAGGGAGATGTGGGACAGAGGACGGTTCGGAATGGGTAAAGGGCGCAGCAGATCACCTGGGGGTTGGATGTGAAGCCTTACCTCGGGCACAGATGGAGCAGGCTAGGACAAACTCACGTGTGTCTTTGGCTAGGCTGGGCCACCAGAAGTGTTGTTGGATGAAATGGATGGTGCGGGTGATGCCGGGATGACAAGTGAGCTTGGAGTTGTGGGCCCACTGAAAGACGTCAGAGTGTGCGGAATCGGGTACGAACAGTCGGTTAAGTGGTCCAGTCTTGGGATCCAGGTGAGTCTTCTGAGCCTTTTTAACCACCTGTTCGATCTTCCAAGTGGCTGCTCCCACGAAGCACGAGGAAGGGAGGATGGATTCTGGTTCTGCTGGACTGGAGGGGGGTGCAAACATACGGGAGAGGGCATCAGGCTTGCCATTACGCGAACCAGGGCGGAAGGAGAGGCAGAAATTGAACCGACTGAGAAATAAAGCCCAGCGAGTTTGCCGGGGATTAAGCCACTTGGCAGAACGGAGATAAGACAGTTTTTTGTGGTCAGTCCATATTAATAAAGGGTGTAACGGTCCCCTCCAACCAGTCCCTCCACTCCTCCAGCACCCAAACGATGGCTGCAGCTCTCGGTTCCCGGTTCCCATAATTCCGCATGGATGTAGACAGGGGACGGGAGAAAAAGGCACAGGCATGAAGTTTTTGGGAAACTGGGTCCCGGTGGGAGAGAACGGCTCCCGCTCCCGTGTCAGAGGTGTTAACCTACACCACGAACTGGAGGCAGGGGTCAGGGTGTCGCAGGATGGGAGTACTGGTGAACAGTTCTTTGTGGCTTTTGAATGCTTGCGATGCGTCAGGGGTCCAATGCAAAGGTGAGGTGGTGGAGTGAGAGTGGTGAGCGGTATGGCAACCTTGCTGTAGTCACCGATGAAACCTAGGAAACGTTGAAGCTCCTTGTGGGTGGAGGGAATGGGCCAGTTGACAACTGCTTGGATCTTTGCTGGGTCTGATTGTAACTGTCCTTTGGCGATGATGTATCCCAAGAGGTGAACGGAGGAGAGGTAGAATTTGCATTTTTCAGGTTTTACGAAAAGGCGTTTCTCAAGAAGACTGAGGACTTGACCGACATGCTGGGGATGTTCTTCGGGGGAGTGGGAGACGCTGAGTATGTCGTCTAGATAGACGAAAACGAACCGGTTCAGCATGTCACAGAGGACGTCATTCATGAAGGTTTGAAAAACGGCGGGGACGTTGGTTAATCCAAACGCAATGACCAGTGTCCAAGTGGATATTGGAAGACGTTTTCCATTCATCCCCTTCTCTAATGTGGATGAGATGATATGCATTGCGTAGATCCAATTTTGGGAAAATCTGGGCGTCCCAGAGTGGTTCTAAAGAGGGGTCGATGAGGGGCAGTGGTGCTTTGTTTTCTACCGTCATGTCATTGAGGCCTCAGAAATCAATGCATTGGTGGAGAGTGGTATCTTTCTTTTCCACGAAGAAGAAGCCAGCCCCCACGGGGGAAGAAGAGAGCCGGAAGAATCCTGAACCAAGGGAGTCACGGACATAATTTTCCATCGCCTCTTTTTCGGGACGGGAAAGATTAAAGAGGTGGCTGCAGTGAAGAGTGGCTCCCGGCAAGAGGCCAATGGCGCAGCCATAGTGGGGGGGTGTGGGGGTGAGATGGCGAGGTCCTTGCTAAACACGCGGGATAGATCATTATAATCTTCTGGAACCCGGGAGAGATCGGTAGATGTTACTGGTGGGTTAACAGGGTGATCGAAAACTTTCTTGAGTTCGGACATAAAGGAGTCTAGTGAAGTGACTACCGGAGAGGAATTATACCAAAGCGCAGTGGCCCATTTGGCAGTTGTACCGCGCAGGAGGTTGATAATGTATGTGACCTTAGATCTGTCAGTTGGATAGCTCAGTGGTTGTAGGTCAAAAACTAGAGTGCAGTTTAGTAAAAATTGATTACATGAACCAAGGTCCCCCGAGTAAGTTTCGGGAGGAGGAACATGTGGATTTTTATACGGGAGGAGGGGTTGAGTGGCGGCTACGGGCTCGGGAAGACTACTCACGGGAGGGTTGCTGAGGCGGCTCTGGGAGGACAGGAGAGAAACTTGCTGCATGAGAGTGTTCAGGGAATCGATGATCTCGCAGGGGGCTTTATCTTGTCAGCCGATATGGGCGCCCTGGTGGGCGAGCGCTTCCCCCAACGCTTCTGCAGTCGCTGGGTTTGTTATGGCCTGAGTATTCTATCATGATGCGAAGTCAGATGTGAGTTGGATTGGACCCAAGAGCAGACTCAGGCGGAGGGAGTAGATTTAGAGTGGTTTATTGTGGGTTGACACAGGGTAAGGATATCCAAGGTGCGATTGTGGACCGTCGGGACAAGCAGTGAGCAGGTAGCGGGAATGTGAGCAGGTGGTCTGGCTTGCTAGCATGGCTGGAGCAGACAGCGAGGCAGTGAAGGGATGGAAGGAACACTGGAGACGGGTAAGTACAGATGCAGGTCATCAAATAGTTACTTGCGTACCACAAAAAATCTGAAAGTACTAGTGTCGGCCAGTGAGTCACAGACAAGTGTCAATACTCAGGTGAAGGCTTGCTGGCCTTGACAGGCTTAAATGCAGGCAGTAATCAGTGCTGCTTGAAGACAGGTGCGCTGCACAGGTGATGCTGATTGCTGGGGAGAAAGAGGGGGAGAGGGAGAGACAAGGTGCAAGGCGCCACCCAAGCTCCATAAGAGGAACTGCAGGGCATGAATCATGACACCTGACTGAGCATTCTGTGCTGTGCTCTTGCAATCATCTTTACAGCACACACCTTGGAAGAGAAGCAACAGTACTAAACATTCTCCATTCTGATAAACGTCAAGACTTCTAGAGATATTTTTGTAATGTTTTCCAGCTTTGTAAAAGTTCATATATAAAGTACTGACCTCAACCCAACTGAGATGCTGTGGCATGACCTCAAGAGAGCTATTCATATCAGACATCCCAGGAATCTTACTGAACTGCAACAGTTTTGTCAAGAGGAATGGTCCGAAATTCATCTTGATTGTAGTGCACGTCTGATCTGCAACTACAGGAAATGTTTGGTTGAATTCATTATTGCCAAAGGAGGGTCAACCATTTTTTAAAATCCAATTATTCATTTACTTTTTACGCCATGTACTACGTTATTTAAAAAAATAAAATGAAAAAAAAACATCAAATGAATTTTTTGTGCTATGTTAGTTTAAGCCACTGGTGTCAAACTCAAGGCCCGGGGGCCACATCCGGCCCGCCACATCAATTTATGTGGCCCGCGAAAGCAAATCAAGTGCGTCGACTTCATGTTTCTTGCTACAATAACAACATTGCAAATCGTCTTCCGTTTTATATAACGTTGATTGCAAACATTTTTATTACCAATTTCCATTTCAAAATAAACTGAATTAACAACTTTTTACTGGCTTCTGGTTTCAAATATAGTTATTCATCGATTTTTTTGTGTATATGTAACAACATGAGGCAATGGTACATTTACTGTATATGTGTTCACGCTCGTGACGGCCCTCCGAGGGTAACCATAAATACAATGTGGCCCGCAGCAAAAATGAGTTTCACACCCCTGGTTTAAGCAGTTTGTTCTTGTGATTTACATGAAGATTAGACCACATTTGATGACCAATTTATGCAGGAAAAAAAAGAAAATCCAAAGGGTTCACATACTTTTTTCCTCCCATTATAGAGATTGGGTGAGAAGCTCAGTTACAGTATCTGGGAAGGGCTCAGAGTCGAGCTGCTGCTCCTCGAGTCGAGCTACCGCTCCTCTGCATTGAGAGGAGCTGGATGAGGTAACTCTGTTTAGGATGCCTCCTGGGCCGCCTCACTGGTCAGGTGTCCTGGGCACGATCCACCGGCCCCGGGGAAGACCCAGGACACGCTGGACACTAGCTATATCACTCGGCTGGTGTTGGAACCTCTCGGGATTCCCCCGGAAGAGCTGGACCAAGTGGCTGAGGAGAGTGAAGTCTGAACTTCCCTGCTAAGATTACTGCCCCCTCGACCTGACATTGTATGAATGGAAGAAAATGGATGGATGGATGGATGGATGGAAAGATAGAAAAGGTCTAGTGTTGGATGACAAAATTGAAGGCATGGAGAAGGAGCTAGAGAGAGATACACCTGTGAGATGGAAAGTGGAAAACATATCAAATGATCCATGGAGGAAAAGGAATTAAATGATTAAACATATAGTCCATTCATCCCATTAACGTAATCCACATTAAATCCCAAAGAAGCGAAGCCTTCTGGTAATCAATGAAAGCAGATCTATGTTGCCATCCAACCACAGGCTGTCAGGTAAATAAATCCCACTCCAGAGTAGATTGACCTTTCTTGTTTGTTACTGTTTCCGACACCCACACACACAGGGCTGTGCAGAGAACTTTGGAGGAGCAGTCTGTATATATGCTGAAATTACATGTGTGACTGGTGTCTTCCTGCTTGGCCTTCTACTGGCTTATTAGATGGCACAAGAGTTGATGTTTGCAGAGGTCCAGACAATACATGGAGGTTGTGGGGTGTACCTAAATAGTTGTCACTATATACATAGCAAGAAATAGGTATACTAACTTGTGCCCTTGACATAGCTTGTTAAGCAAATGTTTTCAATTTCCTTCCAAAACAAAAACAACTTTCTTTCTATTACGTTGTACAATGACTGTAACTTCTGTTAAATTTGTGTTAAATGAATCAATCAATCAATCAATGAACGCGTCTTCGCTAAAATGGTAAGATTTAGGTAACGGTCAGGCTAAAGACAAAGGCTAGAATAGTGTGATTTAATTTAATTTTAGTCTAGGGATAAGTTACAAAGAAATTCCGATAAGCCCTGCAGGCAAATGAAGAGAATGAGAGAACGTTATAGACATCGGGAATGGCAGTTTATAGCAAATGTGCACGCCTTTTGCTTGCCCACACATCTATGTTGTTCATATGTTATTAGAATCAGAATTTGAATCAGAATCATCTTTATTTGCCAAGTATGTCAAAAACACACAAGGAATTTGTCTCCGGTAGTTGGAGCCGCTCTAGTACGACAACAGACGGTCAATTGACAGAAAATACTTTTGAGACATAAAGACATTTAAAAAAGTGACGGTGTGAATGTGAGTGCGAATGGTTGTCTGTGTCTATATGTGCCCTGCGACTGACTGGCGACCAGTTCAGGGTGTAGTCCGCCTTTCGACCGAAGTCAGCTGGGATAGGCTCCAGCGCCCCGCGACCCTAACCAGGATAAGCGGTGTTGACAATGGATGGATGGAAGACATTTAAAAAAAAAAAAAAAAAAAAAAAAACACACACACACACAGTCAGTGAGCAATAAAAGGTTACCAGTAATGTGATAATACCGGTACTTTTTTTTTTTTTTTTTGACAATTGTGCAAAAAGATGCAGTCCTTCAGCAATTAGAGCAGTTTAAAATGACTAATAGAACAATAGACCTGTGCAATGACCTGTGCGAAGGGTGCACAGAATTCAAGAAATTGATGCAGTTTAAAGTGACGAGTAGTGCGATAATCTGGGACAATGTCAATTGTGCAAATGGCGCAGATGCAACTCAAGGACATGAGTGGCCTGTATTGGTCAACACAAGATATGCAAATAGTGCAGAGTGGTGAGACTACTAAAGTGAGTGCACGAGTAATGTATAATTGGCACCACAGTGATGTGACAACAATCTCAAAACAAAATTGGCAGCATGTTGCAATGGAATTGTAAGTTAACTGTTTAAGAAGTTAATGACAAGAGGGAAGAAGCTGTTGGATTGTCTGCTTGTTTTAGTTTGATCGATAGCGCCTACCTGAGGGAAGGAGCTGGAAGAGGTAGTGACCAGGATATGGAAGGTCCAAGAGGATTTAGCATGCTCTTGTCTTAGTTCTGGCAGCATCCAAGTCCTCAAGGGATGGTAGGGGGGTACCGACAATCTTTTCAGCAGTTTTGATTGTCCGTTGCAGTCGGAGTTTGTCCTTTTTTATGACGGTGGAGCGTTTGAAACAGGATGGTACAAACAAAAAACGTGAGACACACAATCATGAAGATCTTTATGTTAGAAGATGGTGAGCCCCACTTTCTCCAACTTGAATAAAAGAACAAAAGGGCACTTACCGCTAGTGTGCTTTCTGTAGTGATAAGCAAAACAATCATACAATTAAATGCTCAAATTGTGCATAATGTGCACAGTGACTTAACAAATATATTCTTCTCAGCTGGACTGCGAAGGCCTCAGGATCATAATGGCGGAACTGGAGAGCTAAATTTTATTTGAGGTGTTACATGGGGTTAAAAGTTTGAGAACCAATGATCTATCCATCCATCCATCCATTTCCTTTACCACTTATCCTCACTAGGGTAGTGGGCGTGCTGGAGCCTATCCCAGCTATCTTCGGCCGGGAGGCAGGGTATACCCGGAACCGGTCGCCAGCCAATCGCAGGGCACACAGAAACAAACAACCATTCACACTCACAATCACACCTATGGGCAATTTAGATTCTCCAATCAACCTACCACGCACACTTTTGGGATGTGGGAGGAAAACAGAGTGCCTGGAGAAAAGCCATCCATGCAAACATGCAAACTCCACACAGGCGGCGCTGGGATTTGAACCCCGGTCCCCAGAACTGTGAGGCAGATATGCCGGCACCAATGATCTAAATAAATATTCTTTATAATATATATAAATAATATATATATAATATTTTATTGTTGAACGGCAACAGACAGGCTTACACACACACACATGCACGCAGCACGCACGCACACACACACACACGAACCCACATGAACACACACACACGGACAGACACACACACACACACACACACACACACACACAACATTGACAAAAGGGCATCAAGCCAAAGCCAAAAAGGCTGGCGTTCCAGCACCCTCCTCAGAGGTTATAAAAGTGAACAGGTAACCCCATAATTCACAAGACACACACAGGTAAGCCACGCTTGCTTCATGCTTCTTACATGATCTAATGGCTTCTCCATTAGATCATTAAGACTATCCAATTAATTCATAGACTGTGCTGTCATAATGCTGTGAAAGATTTTTGCCTTTATGTTCCTAGTATTCTCTAGCGCTGACTTTGAATTTTATGTTCCTAGTATTCTCCAGCGCTGACTTTGAATTTAATTGCTCAGTAAACATCTTGTGTAAGGTTAACGTAAAGGTCCCGTATTTTGCCAAACCAACTTTTTCTCGTACCATAATTTCTCGTGTATAATGCGCACCCATGTATTATACGCACCCCCAAAGTTGACCTCAAAATTCTGGAAAACCCTTCTACTTATGTATAATACATTTTTACAATGCATGATTTTTTTTCTACCCATATGATCAAAACATGACGTATTATCTGTATTTTGTTAATTTTTTTTCAAATAATTATTCTGGAGTTAAGCACTTTATTTGAAGAAATAATATTTTCTTTTTATTTACTTTCTCTTATTTTGAAATTCAGAGCCCTAATTTTATATAGCAAATGAGAAAACACAGAATGGGGCTGATATGTTTGATTACCCAGGCAGCTGCAATAGCCTCCAGCCTCCAGCTCACCTGTGACCCTAAACAGGATAAGCTGCAAAAAATGGATGGATTATTGTCTTGGAGATTATATGTATATGAATTTATGGGTGACATTTGTTACCACAACGTGATCTTGTTGGGTGTGTAGGTCTGTGGAGTCATGCCCCTTCAGATGGTGACCTTGTTTTTGGTGGCCTGTGGAGTGTGGTGGATGAACCCTGCAGGTATTTTGTGTGAATTCAGTGTTATTGTGTCATGTGGTGTGTTGTGTTGTGTCACTGTGTTATTTAATGTAGCACAGGGGTTCTTACCCATTTTTTTCATCTGGGTCCGACTTTTCCTCTACAAAGTGGCCTCGGGCCCATTCAAATATTAACTGTACACAGTATTGGTTTAATCGAGTGACTCAGGTTTGATTTTTATTCAATAACTATATCAAATACTACTTATCCTCACTAGTGTCGCGGGCATGCTATACATATATATATTAGTGATGTTACGAGATGTGCCGAGTCTTCGAGGCGTGGTTGGAGTAATGAAGGGGGCGTTTCCGTAAAGCACGTATCGAGGCTTGTTTCATTTAGGGGCGGATCCGGAAGTGATGTCGTCCAAAGCCTCGCTGCCCGGCTGTACCACGTGTCCAATTCGGGAAGCGCTTCAGGGTTTGCCGCGAGGTTTGACAGCAATCTAAAGCCCTCATGCAGGCTCCATTCAAAATGTGTGTGTGTTTTTTATATAGAGTTTTATATAGAGTTGCTCAGTTTGGATGAAGACTGTCTAGTTTGTATAGGCTGATAAGAGTTTGGACAGTGTTGACAGCAGAGTTTGGACATAGCTTGGACAGTAGAGATAGCGAGCGATTCCATTTACATCACTCCTCGGAAAGAGGCTGGTGCCCGCTAATACATAGCCATTCACAAGCTACAACTATTGTAGCTAAACGTTGCTTTTTTCCCCCATTTGTAAATGTATGTACAAATGGGCACCGCAAAGCATGCTGGGAGTAGCAAGGCTTTCGCCATCGTTACAACATATATTCTTCTCATACTACTTCATTTCACAGCATCAATTCATAATTTTGTACGTTTCAATTTACCATGTGAAAATATAGGAAAAATATATTTTTTAAAATATATAAAAAAATATAGGAATAGGAAAATGGAAGGTGGCACAGTGGCCAACTGGTGAGCACATCTGCCTGGGGTTCAAATCCCATCCCCGCCTGTGTGGAGTTTGCATGTTCTCTCCCGTGCCTGCGTGGGTTTTTCCCAGGTCCTCCGGTTTCCTCCCACATCCCAAAAGCATGCGTGGTAGGTTGACTGAAGACTCTAAATTGCCCGTAGGTGTGAATGTGAGTATGAATGGTTGTTTGTTTATATGTGCCCTGCGATTGGCTGGGAACCAGTTCAGGCTGTACCCCGCCTCTTGCCCGAAGATAGCTGACATAGGCTCTAGTTGACACTTGCAGCTCACCCTATGTTTAAGAACCATGAGTGTGATGTGCAATATTGTTGCGTCACTGTGTAATTGTTGGCATCATGCTCAGCATCCAATATGCTGCCAAGCTGTCACCTTACCCACCAAAACGTGAGCCTGGAGAAAGAAGGATGTCTCTCGTGTCACCTCGTGGAGACGACCATCTGTTCTGGATACTGCGCCACTGAGGTAACGTTCCCTAAGTGTCCCCCCCGAAAGACAACTGCATAACATAACAATGTTGTATCGGTTCTCCTCCATGCAGTACCCGATCTTCTATGGCTTCCCCAGTGAAGAGCCTCAGGTGTGTATGTATGAGCGTGTGCGCCACCAACAGTTTGAGCTGTCTGACTGCCTGCCAGGCGTGGACCCTGTGGTCAAGTATCCTGTGGCGCTGAGCTGCAGCTGTGCTGCCTGCTCCATCCTCACGTCCAACTGTAACGAGGAGCCCAAGGAACCCACTGAACCAGACTTCTGTTCTCAGATGTCTGCCTAGTACCATGTGAACCTTATGTCACCATAAGCGACCTTTGTGTTACATTCGCGTCAACTTTGTGTGACATTGGAGAATCAATCATAATAAAGATAGTATAGTCTCAGCATAAACCAAGCTCCTGTCTTTGCATGTTTAGGTCCAATTATTTATATTTGATAACTTTTTGACCTGAATACTAATATCCTGTAATGATAATAATGATCTGATGTACCGTACATTGTGTTACGATAATTTGTCTATATTTATATGTAAATGTAATACCACTCCACATCTCCGATCACAGTGGAGGACCATAAATACATTACCCCCATAAAGAATCAATCAGACGTGTCATTTATTTATTAAAATACTAATCGGGTATATACGAAACCTACTTCTGCATTTGGCAAAAGAAGTCGAAGCACTTCCTTTTTGCTCATGTAATGGCTAGGAGACCTTGACAAAGCACTCATAGCAGCTTAAACATGTCACATGACACATTGTCTTTTTTTTTTTTTTTTAACACAAGATATCACCACAGATCTACCAAATATGACAATACTGTGTCCAATGTTTAGGCTTTGTTTGTGTTTACATATAACGTATCGTATTTGTATAAATAAATTACGAAAATACGAGCCATGAAGAAAATGTTTCCTTTTTTCTTTTTTAGCAAGTTTGGGGTCAAACTGTCATGTCATCAATCCATTGTTTTGCTGGTTATTACACAGGAAGCCTGCTAACCAGTTTTCCAGGTTTTGTCAAGAGATTCCCGACAGCTGATTCATTGTTATATATTAAATAAGTATAACCGGTTCCCTATTTAAGCGGCACGGTGGCCGACTGGTTAGACTCTAACCGTTAGAGCGTCAGCCTCACAGTTCTGAGGTGCGGGGTTCAATCCCCGTCCCCGCCTGTGTGGAGTTTGCATGTTCTCCCTGTGCCTGCGTGGGTTTTCTCCGGGCACTCCGGTTTCCTCCCACATCCCAAAAACATGCATGAATTGGAGACTCTAAATTGCCCGTAGGCATGACTGTGAGTGCGAATGGTTGTTTGTTTCTATGTGCCCTGCGATTGGCTGGCAACCAGTTCAGGGTGTACCCCGCCTCCTGCCCGATGACAGCTGGGATAGGCTCCAGCACGCCCCTAGTGAGGAGAAGCGGCTCAGAAAATGGATGGATGGATAACCGGTTCCCTATTTAAGCGGCACAGTGGGGGACTGGTTAGAGTGTCTGCCTCACAGTTCAGGGTGTACCCCGTCTCCTGCCCGAATATAGCTGGGATAGGCTCCAGCACTCCCGTGACCCTACTGAGGATAAGCGGCATACATACAAACAAACAACCATTCACACTCACAGTCACACCTACGGGCAATTTAGAGTCTTCAATTAATGCATGTTTTTGGGATGTGGGAGGAAACCGGAGTGCCCGGAGAATACCCATGCAGGCGCGGGGAGAACATGCAAACTCCACACAGGTGGTGCCGGGGATTGAACCCCGGTCCTCAGAACTGTGAGGCTGACGTCCACCGTGCCGCCACTATCTGATATTGTTCTCAATATATATACAGTACCCCAGATCAAAAATATCTGTAAATTACTGAAAAAATACAGTCGTAAAATGTGTTGATTATATTCTCTTTGAAGCAATTGCCAGTAGCATTAGCATGTAGTATTACATTATGTCTGTCCCTGTGGTTGAGTTGAAGGTGGTCATTGATGATAACATTTTCCTGGGGTTCACATAACTGGTTATCTATTGGAGTATGTAGCTGTGAATGTTAAGCGTAAATAAAGTACTTAAAACTCTTCTTCCACACTCACATCTTACTTTGAGCTGCACCTAACCATCACTTCTCACATAGCTTCAGGGACCTTCAAAGAAAACATGAACATTTCTTTCAACCAAATAGAGGCCACCGTCACTGTCACCACCATCTGGATGTTTGCGACTGTATGAACAATGTGGGCACCAGCAATGTTCTCACCATCTCCAGTGGTGTAGCGCGCTGTCTCATTAGATGACGCGATACAGTTTGTCAACTCATGAGAGCAAAAACAATCTGTAAAAGTGTGAGCATTCCAAGAGGTTAAAGGTCCACTTCCAACAGTTTTTTATTTTTTATTTTTATGATATATATATATTTTTTTATATTGGGTTTGCATGATAATTTTGGTTGGAAATGCTCAAAATGGCAATTTTCAAGTTATTCTAGTTAGTCTTTTTCACCTGCGATTTGACACAGTCGGATTTCTAAATATTATTAGACATGTACAGTGGGTACGGAAACTATTCAGACCTTAAATAATTCCACTCTTTGTTATATTGCAGCCATTTGCTAAAAGCATTTAAGTTCATTCCCCCCCTTATTAATGTACACACAGCACCCCATATTGACAGAAAAAATGGAATTGTTGAAATTTTTGCAGCTTTTTTAAAAAAGAAAAACAGAAATATCACACAGCATAAGTATTCAGACCCTTTGCTCAGATCCTCTCCAGTTCTGTCAGGTTGGATGGTGAACGTTGGTGGACAGCCATTTTCAGGTTCATCCAGATATGCTCAATTGGGTTTAAGTCAGGGCTCTGGTTGGGCCATTCAAGAACAGTCACGAAGTTGTTCTGAAGCCACTCCTTCGTTATTTTAGCTGTGTGCTTAGGATCATTGTCTTGTTGGAAGGTGAACCTTCGGCCCAGTCTGAGGTCCTGAGCGCTCTGGAGAAGGTTTTCGTCCAGGATATCCCTGTAGTTGGCCGCATTGATCTTTTCTTTGATTGCAGCCAGTCATCCTGTCCCTGCAGCTGAAAAACACCCCCACAGGCATGATGATGCCACCACCATACTTCAATGTTGGGACTGTATTGGACAGGTGATGAGCAGTGCCTGGTTTTCTCCACACATGCCACTTAGAATTAAGGCCAACAATTTCTATCTTGGTTTCATCAGACCAGAGAATCTTATTTCTCACCATCTTGGAGTCCTGCAGGTGTTTTTTTTTTTTTTAGCAAACTCCTTGCGGGCTATCACGTGTCTTGCACTGAGGAGAGGCTTCCGTCGGGCCACTCTGCCCTAAAGCCCCAACTGGTGGAGGGCTGCAGTGATGGTTGACTTTCTAGAACATTCTCCCATCTCCCGACTGCATCTGTGGAGCTCAGCCACAGTGATCTTTGGGTTCTTCTTTACCTCTCTCACCAAGGCTCTTCTCCCCCGATTGCTCAGTTCGGGCGGACGGTCAGCTCTAGGAAGGGTTCCGGTCATCCCAAACGTCTTCCATTTCAAGATTATGGAGGCCACTGTGCTCTTGGGAACCTTAAGTGCAGCAGAAATGTTTTTTGTAACCTTGGCCAGATCTGTGCCTTGCCACAATTCTGTCTCTGAGCTCTTCAGACAGTTCCTTTGACCTCATTTGTTCTGACATGCACTGTGAGCTGTAAGGTCTTATACAGACAGGTGTGTGGCTTTCCTAATCATGTTCAATCAGTATAATCAAACACAGCTGGACTCCAATAAAGGTGTAGAACCATCTCAAGGATGATCAGAAGAAATGGACAGCACCAGTTATATATGTGTCACAGCAAAGGGTCTGAATAGGGCCGTTTATTGACTGTCACATTCAGTCGACAAACTGCATAGATGTCAAATTTAAACCGTGTCACAGACTCGTTTTGACCTATGTTATGCACAAAACTAGAAAAAAAATGTGGATTCCGATGTAAGGGGACCTTTAAAGACCAGTTGAGCCTGATGTTCTGTGTTTTGGATCGTCCCTGTTAGGTGACCGACAACGTGGATGCCATTGTGACTGTCATGCTGATAATGCTGCCTGCTGTCCTAGTTACCAAATATTACATCATAAGTACGTCAAATAGTTGTTACTATTTAACTTGAGGCACAGCAAAACTACATTCTTAACCAGATGTTTACATACACTATAAAAAGAAACATACACATTTATTTCTCACTGTCAGACATGAAATCGGACTAAATTTTTCCCTTTTTAGGTCAGTTAGGATTACCCAAATTATTTCTGTTTGGTAAATGCTGGCTTTTTCAAGGCAATTTTTCATTATTTTCTTCATAATCAGTAGTTTACGAATAGGTCGATTACCGTGCCTTTTGTGTTTGATTTTGTTTTTGTTCTTTACAAACAAAACAATGAATCTTGTATCGTTTAGATTTGCTTGATATGCATGATATGCATTTCATTATATACCAATCGCCCATATATGTGTGTGTGTCTATATCAAACCTTCAATACAGATCTTGAGAAATAATAAAAAAAACAACAACAACTGTAGAATATGACAGGCACACGTTGAACATTATTGTTTTCACACTTTTTCATACAGAGCGACGTCACAGCAAGGCGGGACTTCCGTTTAGACACAAAACGCCGATGCTTACGTAACAACCTACCATACTACTGTTGATACTGTTTATAAACCAATCTGCTAGCAACATTAGCCGAGCTCCAGTGGCGCAATCGGTTAGCGCGCGGTACTTATATGACAGTACTCTGTAGAGCAATGCCGAGGTTGTGAGTTCGAGCCTCACCTGGAGCAGAATTTTGAATACTATGACAATCTTTTCTTAGGTGTTTTTCCGCGAATGTGCAAATTTCACTTCTTTTCAAATGAATGTCTTATTGTGATCTAGTGACTGGAAATACGGCCATGAAATTATGCAGAACAATGAGAAGCAGTCTTTCTGTTTTGCTGCCAGTAGGGAGCAGCATTTGTCTATTTATGCAACTGCAATGCCAATGTCAAAATAAATCCCTGACAACATCCATCCATCCATCCATTTTCTGAGCTGCTTCTCCTCACTAGGGTCGCGGGCGTGCTGGAGCCTATCCCAGCTATCATCGGGCAGGAGGCGGGGTACACCCTGAACTGGTTGCCAGCCAATCGCAGCCCTGACAACATATTGATAGTAAGATAGTGAAGTTCAAATGTGTTGATTAATTTAATTTTGCAGGTGACACATTTTTAGCCTTGGCAGAGGTCAGCTCTATATGAGTGCTCTTGTTGTATTTGAAACTTATTGCGATTAAATAATCAAGAGTAATCTATTCAATGGAAATGCTTTTATTGTTATGTTATCAAATATTGCGTTGGACTTAAATAATGATATTTTTAAAAATTTAATATAAGTCGACGTGTGTGGTAAGATTTTTCCTTGGAGTGATACCTTAACTTCGATTCCTCCATCCAGTCATTTTCTTTACAGCTTGTCCTGATGAGGGTTGTACGTGAGACTTATGTACAATTTAGTCTTCCATTAAAGGATATGAATGTTTTTGGAATGTGGGAGGAAGCCAGAAAAGATGCAAACGCCACACAAAAAGGCCTGAGCCAAGATTTGAACCCAGAACCTCTTGATGTGCAAACCACTCATCCACACCATGCCCCCCTTTCTGCACAAATTAAAACCATATAATATTTGCACTTGCGCATTCTGAATGTCTCCCAACTTTGCACGTACTAAACTACACTTTACCTTTCACACATATGAGTAGTTTGCTTCTTTGTTTCTTCTTATCCATTTATTTAGGGCAACTTAAGAATTGTTTTCCAGTGTGACATTTTTACTATTATTCTCTCTTTCTTCCTATTTATTTTATTTGTCAGTATGTTTCAGCTGCGCATGTATGACAAACATGAATCTTGTTTGCAAAAGTCATTGCTTGCTACTTTGCAGTTTCAACTGTAGGGGTTACTGTTGTCCACAGTTTGCCTCACCCCTATTTACCAACGTGAAGCAACTGAACTGACTGCATTGATATGATTGGCTGTGTTCTCTTTGAATAAAGACAGCTGGTCCAGTAGGTGTACCTCAAATATCTCTCCATGTGTCCTGTGAAAAAAACAATCTGCTGCTGACTATATAGACTATAAAAGAAAAATTGTAGCCAACATATGTAGTTCTAAATAATTGCGTAATTCCCCTTCTCTTAACGACGACTCCACTCCGAGTTGTGTCTACTACTATGCAATACAAAGGTAAGAAAGCAGGCCCACCTCAAGCCAATGTGGCGAGATTTGATATAGATCAACGATTTACATAAGCTTGCAAAAATAGTCAAATAGCAGCAGTTTTTTACACTGCTTTTAATTCATAAGAACATATCACAAACATGTTCTTACTTTAATTACTACTGTATCGTTACTGCCAAACAAATCATGCGAGTAACTGTTGCAACACTCCAAATGAGACAAACCAAAAGTAGTCTTTCGCTTTTTCCATCATCTCCTGTGTTCTGGACAGTTTTGGTCGATTTGACATGTTTTCAAAGTTCCTTGGGGTCACATCAATACATTTGCCCTCAGCACAGGAGGGACTATTCGCTATTATCATTTGTAATATTAATTGGGCATTTCTTCAAAGTTGAATCTATGTTTTCCGTGTCAAAAGTGGATTTGTCAAGTTATTGCAAATATGTGCCGCTTCGCCACTTGAAAGAGTGTGATTCGGCAACGGAAGAGTTCATCTAGATTTTACTCAATGACCGAGCAACATTTTCCTTTTGTCTCATTTTAGCATCCAGTAGTTTGACAGTTCGTCAAGAAGTTTCATTCCTTTCATTTCTGCTTTAAGTGCATTGACATCTGCATTGGAATTTTATTTAGAGTTTTGAAAAATATCTACAAAATATCAACAGAAAATATGTTATTGTGAATAAGTGTAAGTAGTAAGAAGGAAACATCATACACAATTTCTACTTCCGATAACATCTCCAGCTACAGCCTTAGATTTATTGATTTTTCTGTTTTCTCCACAACAAATGAGGCTGTCACTGTTGTTTTAACTTTTTAATTTAACATTAAACAATGAATGTATTTACATGTTCTTATGGCCCTTTAATATGGTAACAAACTGTTATGTTTTCATTGTTTTGTTGCGGGTGTGTGTGTGTGAAAGCAGGAAGTGTTCTGTTCTGCTTAGCACTGTTAATTCCAAGGGGCTTTGAAAGCATCGCTCTGCACATTGTGGGGAAAACGCCTCGAGGTGAGCTCATTTGAAAGTACTGTAATTACTCCTCTTCCTTTTGCTGCTTGTTTATGTTAATTTCACTGTCACTTCTTTTTATATTGAAGGTTAATTCCCCCCCAATTTGTTTTCAAAAAACATAACAAAACTAATTTACCCGATTTTCGTCGGCTCAGGCCGAGGCGCCCTAAACATTTGCTAACCCTGACCTATGGGCGTGCGGGCCCTGTAAGAAAGTATTGCAGACTGTCTTGAAGCATAGAAGTGATGAGTTTTCAAGGAAATGAAAGTAGTTTTAAAAACAAGACAACTTTTAAAGATAACATAGTTATTATTATCCATCCATTATCTACAACGCTTATCCACACTAGGGTCACGGGTATGCCGGGGCCTATCCCAGCTAACTGCGGGTGGGAGGTGGGGTACACCCTGAACTGCTTGCCAGCCGATAGGAGGGCACATATAAACAAACAACCATTCACACCTATGGACAATTTAGAGCCTTCAATCAACCAACCACGCATGTTTTTAGGATGTGGGAGGAGTTCCCGGAAAAAACCCAGGCAGGCACAGGGAGAACATGCAAACTCCACACAGGCAAGGCCGGATTTGAACCGAGGTCCTCAGAACTGTGAGGCAGATGTGCTAACCAGTCCCCCAACGTCCCGCCCTATGATGATGATGATGATCATTGCTGGCAGCATGGTCCCAGCCACGTCTGTGTGGAGTTTGCATGATGTTCTCCCAATGCCTGCCTGGGTTTTTTCCGGGAACTCCTCCCACATCCTAAAAACATGCGTGGTTGGTTGATTGAAGGCTCTAAATTGCCTTTAGGTGTGAATGTGAGTACGAATGGTTGTTTGTTTCGATGTGCCCTGCGATTGGCTGGCGACCGGTTCAGGGTGAACCCCGCCTCCCGCCCGAAGATAGCTGGGATAGGCTCCAGCTGCCCCGTGACCCGAGTGACGATAAGTGGTTCAAAAAATTAATGGCTGGATGGATTATTATTATTACATTTCTACAGATTTTGAAAGGACTGGATGGTCAATAGGTTGCATCCATCTGTCTGCCCGTCCGTTCGTCCATCCACCCATCAATCCATCAATTTTGCACCACTTGTCCTGTTCAGGATCTCAGGTGAGCTGGACACGATCCCAGCTGACTGTGGGCGAGCGGCAGAATACACCCTGGCCTGGTCGCCAGCCATCCGCAGCGCACATATAGACAAACAACCATTCACACCACGTCAAGGGCAATTTAGAGTCTTCAATGAACCAAACATGCATGTTTTTGCAGAGTGGGAGGAAGGAAAAAAGCTCATCTCACATTACTAATCACACCTACTGTATTCTCTCACTGTGCACTAAACCTCCATATAAATTACTGTAAATATACTGTAAATACAGTATATGTGACTTCACAATTATTTTTGCCTAGTATATTATTTTAAGGTTAGTGCACAATATTCTTAAATTGTGTTTTGGAAGGAATTGGTTATTTAATGACGCTTATATATAAAACAAAAATGTCCAGATTTGGTCACAAGATCATCTAACCAGCTGTGCAAGAGCTTTTGGTTATGAGTTGAAAACATTCTAATTGTAATAATGTGAATGTCGGGAATGGAATGCTGGGATTTAAGAAGACATATTCAATATCATATGGCCTGATCTGCTTTCAACACGATGATTGTTGATGATTGTACTGCTGTCTGTATAGGTCCTATTTTGTTGTTCTAAACAAATCTGCAGAAAACAATCATTGACAGGTTGACTAATAGTTCAAAGTATTCAACACTTTACAGTATACGGTGCCTTAATGTACATCTTAGTACATTTCAAGACCTACTGTATATCCAAACCTTCCTCCAACATGCCACAAACCACAGAGCATGTGTCCCCGGTTTTATTAAACATCTGTCTATAATTACCAATGAATTTGCTCACAGTGAAGCAATATGACAGCTCCCAAGTCCCAGCTGTAAAGGTATAATCATCATTATTATTGTTTTGTCATTTTTTCCCCCCCCTTTCGTTGCACCCTCGAGCCAAGAGAAACTACAGCATTGCAGCGTTTATCAAGTAGCCAGAAGGAAATGATGACATTCTGCTTGGCTGAACACCAATAGTGTACGTCACTGTGTGTGTGTGTCTGTGTGTGTGTGTGTGCATGTGTCTGTTTGCTGCGTTGGGGTTGACGTTAAGATGTTCACGGCATACAAACAATAGTTTCTGACATTAGAAGGGATACCTTAACTTGCTTCCTGCTTGCCCAGATGGCTGCCATTTCCAGGTTCCCATTACATCAGTTTTCCGTTTATTTAGGTTGATCCATTTTTTAGATTCATGTTAGATTTCTAATTATGGAACATTAATATCACATCTGTACAAGGACACCATTACACTGGACTTGACTTAACTGTTTAATTATGTATTATAATGCAATGCAGATATGAATGAGTTTATTGACACAAAATGGGCATGTGCTAAGAAATGGATATTGTTTTATGTTCACTTTCATCACGCTTGAATTGCTTGACCTCAGGTAAACATAGACCTGAGAACAGAGCATCTTATAATGACCTCTCTCAACTGAGGAGATTGTTTTCACCTGTAATTTGTGTACAGATGTACTGTATATTGTTAGTTTTATGTATGTCTTGGTTACCAGCATAGTTAAAAAAACCTGAAGATTGTTACAATGACCAATGAAGCTGTTTAATTACGCAATGGACCAACTGCATCCATATGGATCCAAAAATATCAGAATCAGAATCAGAATCATCTTTATTTGCCAAGTATGTCCAAAACACACAAGGAATTTGTCTCCGGTAGTTGGAGCCGCTCTAGTACAACAGACAGTCAATTTACAGAACACTTTGGAGACATAAAGGCATTGACAAAAAACAATTGTGCAAAAAGATGCAGAGTCCTCTAGCACTTAGAGCAGTTCGAACGACTAATATTGCAATAGTCCGGTGCAATGACCATTGTGCAAAGGGCGCTGAGACTTCAAGGAGTGTATGCGGTTTAAAGTGACGAGTAGTGCGATCATCTGGGACAATGTTGGTTGTG
The DNA here is from genome assembly GCF_024500275.1 of Phycodurus eques. Lineage (NCBI taxonomy): Eukaryota > Metazoa > Chordata > Actinopteri > Syngnathiformes > Syngnathidae > Phycodurus > Phycodurus eques. The sequence goes on from NC_084535.1 coordinate 21,346,999, forward strand.
CAAATGTTACAGATACTCCTCAATCAGTGTGCAAAAGGAGCAGATGCTACTCTGGCATGAGTGGCCAGTATATGCAGACAACTACACAACTACAGTGAGTGCACGAGTAATACATAATTGGCCCCACAGAAATGTGACAACGAAGTCAAGTCAAAAATTTTCCAGCTTGTTGTAATGGAATTATAGTTAAGAAGTTGTTGGAAGAAGCTGTTGGAATGTCTACTAGTTCTAGTTTGCGTTGATCGGTAGCGCCTATCCTGAGGGAAGGAGCTGGAAGAGCCGGTGACCGGGGTGCAGACGGTCCGAGAGGATTTTGCACGCCCTTGTCTTAGTTCTGGCAGCGTGCAAGTCCTCAATGGTGGGTAGGAGGGTACCGACAATCCTTTCAGCAGTTTTGATTGTCCGTTGCAGTCGGAGTTTGTCCTTTTCTGTAGCAGCACCAAACCAGACTGTGATGGAAGAACACAGGACTGATTCGATGACCGCTGTGCTTTCTCAGAAGCCGCAGGAAGTACATCCTCTGCTGGGCCTTTTTGAGGACGGAGTTGATGTTGGTCGCCCACTTCAGGTCCTGAGAGATTGTAATTCCCAGGAACTTGAAGGTCTCGACGGTTGACACAAGGCAGCTGGACAACGTGAGGGGCAGCTGTGGTGAAGGATGCCTCCTGAAGTCCACGATCATCTCTACCGTCTTGAGCGTGTTCAGCTCCAGGTTGTGTCGGCCGCACCACAGCTCCAGCCGCTCCGCTTCCTGTCGATATGCAGACTCGTCACCGTCCTTGATGAGGCCGATGACAGTGGTGTCATCTGCAAACTTCAGGAGCTTGACAGTCGGGTTCGCTGAGGTGCAGTCGTTCGTGTAGAGAGAGAAGAGCAGCGGAGAGAGGACACAACCTTGGGGCGCCCCAGTGCTGATGCTGCGTGTGGATGAGGTGGCCTCCCCCAGCCTGACCTGCTGTGTCCTGCCCGTCAGAAAGCTGTAAATCCACTGGCAGATGGCAGGTGAGACGCTGAGCTGGAGAAGCTTGGTTGAAAGGAGTTCAGGGATGATGGTGTTGAACGCTGAGCTGAAGTCCACGAACAGGATCCTCGCGTAGGTCCCTGCACTGTCGAGGTGTTCTAGGATGAAGTGCAGTCCCATGTTGACTGCATCATCCGCAGACCTGTTCGCTTGGTAGGCAAACTGCAGGGGGTCCAGCAGGGGACCTGTGACACTCTTGAGGTGGTCCAGCACGAGACGTTCAAAGGACTTCATGACCACAGATGTCAAAGCGACAGGCCTGTAGTCATTCAGACCCGAGATTGCAGGTTTCTTGGGGACTGGAATGATGGTGGAGCGTTTGAAACAGGATGGAACTTCGCACATTTCCAAAGATCTGTTAAAGATCTGAGTGAAGACTGGAGCGAGCTGGTCCACGCAGACTTTGAGGCAGGATGGGGACACATGGTCCGGTCCTGCCGCTTTGTTAATCTTCTGTTGTTTGAAGATGCGTCTCACATCCTGTTCATGCCAAAAATATTTGCTGTTTATCAGTGGCAGGCAGACTCGCACTGCATTGTTTTGTGATATCCAAACTTTCCGCAATTTATTGTTTGGCATTTTAAGTTTAATTGTATGTAAATGTATGATTGCACGTTACCGGCACCTTTCAGATGTTAATCCAGCATTCACTACACTTTGTGGGTGGAAGAACCTGGTAGATTTTGAAATGTGATCTAGGCTCAATCGGGAAACTTGCACATGGACATTACCACTGCTTACTGGACACAGGTGTTTGGCTGAGTACTCAATATTAGAATATAGACATTCTCCTTTGAAGGAAATTATGCAGGTAATAGAATGAATATTTTCAGTTGCTTTGAAGAAACTACAAGAAGTTGTGTGCATGTGTCTGGAAGACACAGTTGTAAAGTCTGTTGGCTGCCTTCTGTCTTGATAACCTCATTAGATATCTCTCCAACTTCATTCTCTCTCTCACGCACTCATACGCAGTCGCTCCCTCTATTTATTCAAGTGGATTTCAAGGATTGGAGCGCTTTGTGCGGCACGGTGGCCGACTGGTTAGAGCGCCAGCCTCACAGTTCCGAGGACCGGGGTTCAATCCCCGGCCCCGCCTGTGTGGAGTTTGCATGTTCTCCCCGTGCCTGCGTGGGTTTTCTCCGGGCACTCCGGTTTCCTCCCACATCCCAAAAACATGCATTAATTGGAGACTCTAAATTGCCCGTAGGCATGACTGTGAGTGCGAATGGTTGTTTGTTTCTATGTGCCCAGCGATTGGCGGGCAACCAGTTCAGGGTGTACCCCGCCTCCTGCCCGATGACAGCAGGGATAGGCTCCAGCATGCCCGTGACCCGAGTGAGGAGAAGTGGCTCAGAAAATGGATGGATGGATGGATGGAGCGCTTTGGCTTTATGGTCTCTCTAGTCAAATATCGCACGTTATATGAATAAGTTACAGTTACCATGTAACACACATGTATGTGCTGCTTCCAATGTTTCTATTCCGAATACAGCAGCACAATTGCATACTTTCTTTTTTTTAGAGAGAAAAAAATGGTGTCTAATAACACTCACAAAATCTTAGGCATTATTTACAGCTATGGTGCCTTGATGTGTAAGTTGGAAACCAAAAGTTTTCAGAAATTATTAATATTTATAGTCTGTTCTGGTTAAGTTTTTGTTAACTTTGCATTGTCATCAGTTTATTTTATTAAATTTTTTTTTAAAGCAAAGACTAACCCTATGAACCTGAAATGTGACCAATCTGACGAGTAATGACATGTCTTCTTGCATCATGAAGCCATTGTCGACTGTTTGTCAGGCAAAGGATGTGGGCTCTGTAGATAATTGGTGAGGTTGTGGAAAGCCTGGTCTGATAAGGAGAGGCATCCATCCAGTGCCAAAAGGCAAGGATTTTATATCTTGAAACCAGTGAAACGGGCCAAAATCTAGCAACATTACCTTTGCCTCTCCACGAAATAATGATGGAAGTGCACATGCACTGTAAAGTATACAGACCGACTGAGAGCCACTGCACTGAATGCTTATATTTCACCAGCGTGTTGCTATTCAACTTAAGTGCTTTAGGTGTCTGCAGTGCACATTTAAAAATCCAAACATTAAATTCAGTTTTATAGTAATTTCAAAGCCTCACTGGTCTGACAGACACAACAACCTTTCATGATGGATGAGGTAAGGTATACAAATGTTTTTCTTAAAGTAACAAAAAAGAGGTAAATTTACAGTTTCTTTTGTACTAATGGTAGAAGAGACAGAGATCCAAGAAATAAAAATAAAGTTCAGTCAATCATGGAGGACATCCGAATGCAAGACCACGTACCTCTCAGCAAGGTAGGTTCCAGAACAATCACCCGCATTTGTAAATGGGTGTCTAAGTGCAAGGTTTTTGGGGAAAAATATATTTCCATTTTGTTTCTGGCCAACTTTAAAAACAATTAGAGGATATGTGAATGTTAATTGAAGACCCTAAATTGTCCGTAGGTGTGAATGTGAGTGGGAGTGGTTGTTTGTTTATTTGTGCCATGCGACTGGCTGGCGACCAGTTCAGGGTGTACCAGTGGCGGAGCTAGACTTTTATCCTTGGGGTGGCCTGGGGGTGGCCAAGGCTATTTCAGGGGGTCCACAGACTATGACAATGAATTTGTTTCTCGACCAATGAATTGCAATCCGAGTCTGTAAATGTTGCAATGTACATACTAAGCACACAGAAGATGAGGGTTGTGAAAGTTTATTAACAATGTTCACAACACAATGGAGACAGAAACACAACTACAACAATTTTTCAATAATCACAGAATAACCCACTCACAAAGTTATCCACTCACACACACACACACACACACACACACACACACAATTACCCACTCACAGTTACTCACGCACACACACGAGCTATTCACTCACACACTCTCTGTCCACGTTACCGTTGCCTGACTTGGTTCTCTTTAAAAATAAGTTATATATCTTGTCTCCCTGTCTTTTCATTCCTCAACGGACCCTTTGGAAAAAAAATCCTAGTTTTGTTACTCTTAGCATCACTTACAATTGCACAATGTTATCAAATCCCCACTTGAAGCCTAAACAATGTCAGGGGAAATAAACCACTGTAGATGTAAGTTTCATATTCAAACTTTCAGCTACTCAGTGGTTCCCAACTGGTTTTGCCTCAGGATGTATATATATATATATATATATATATATATATATATATATATAGACAAACATGAAATATGAAATAAAAAGGCACACTTTTTATGAAGTAAATAAAGGCAGACTTCTTGAATCAAATAATAAAATAAAACAGACAAAATACTTAAATAAAAAGGCAGAATTCACATGAATTACAGGTAGGCTATACCTATTTTAAACAAGCTACACTGGTGATACTGGTGATATTTCAGATATCACACTCTGAAATATAAAAGCAGAATTCACTTGGATTACAGTATTTGTGCTTTTTTAAACGAGTGACACTTGTGATGTTCATTAAGAGCACTTTTGTGATGCCCTCAACTCCTCAGCTTCTTTGAAAGCACTCCACTAGTTTGTCCTGTTTGTGTTTTTGGATAGCCTGTTGTGCAGTACATTATGCATGGAAGAAGATGCTGCATAGAAGAGAAAATAATGCGACAGCAACGCTTTTGACACTATAGCGCTGTCAGTTTTAAAGCTTTATTTGTTTTTGTCCTGTTCGGCTGTTAGGTCAAGCAGAATGGAATATGTGTATCCCTTTCATGCCGGAACAGTTTTACTGTGTCACAGTGGAGTTTTTAAGCTTCCGCTGTGGTATTACAATTGAGGTTTATTGAGAATCCTGTCATATACTGCCCTGCAGTTCCATTATAGTAGCCTGGAGGGCTCTTTGCGTCCTCTCTCTCTCCCCCCTCCCCTCTCTGTTTTCAGCACCTGTCTCCAATCAGCCTCATCACCACCGGTATCTAAGCCTGCCTGTTCCAGGAAGTCCTCGCCAAAGTATCGCAGCTTCTTCTAGCGGTGCCACGGCCCACCGTACTCAAGTAAGCCACTCAACTCCTCATTCCCTTGTTAACTCTTGTGTCTCCTCGTTCTCAGTGATCCTGACCCACGTCATTCCTGCCAGCTGCCTGTTCTGTCCACGCCGCCGCCTGCCAACACATCCAGGACCATCTCCATAACCTTTGCTCAATAAACTGTTCATCATTTTACATCAGCCTCCGCCTGCTCTTGGGTCCAGCTACTTCCCACACGTGACAAATCAGACTTGATCAGTCGAACAGAACAAAGTTTCTAGAAGGGCGAGAGAAACAAAGACAAAAGACAAAGCACTAATTGTAAACAGGATGAGAGAAGTAAATCTTTACATTATCTACAACAATGAAACATTAAATATGAGTGTTGCGTGGGGCTGTAGTGCTACACCCTGTGAGGGAAGGACAGGACAAGATAGAACTGGACAAGGACAGGAGAAGAAGCATGCAGGACAAGGGTCGTGAACCTTTTAAACAAACATATCAATATACCAAAAGTTTAGAGACATAACAAAGGGAAAAACGTGATGGATGATCCCTAAAGCCTCCTCCAGCCATCCATTTTTAACACCGCTTATCCTGATTAGGGTCGCAGGGCGCTGGAGCCTATCCTAGCTGACTTCGGGCGAAAGGCGGACTACACCCTGAACTGGTCGCCAGTCAGTCGCAGGGCACATATAGACACGGACAACCATCTGCACTTGCATTCACACCATCACTGAGTGGGAACTGAACCCCGCTGCCCGTAACAAAGTCAGGTGAGTGTACCACTACACCATCAGTGACTCCCACATCCTCCTTCATGTCATATTTCATTTAAGCCAACAGAGCATGAAACAGCTACCTGGCTGATTGTCTGCTAGTTTCATTCCTCTAAAATCATTGGAGAAACACGTCAATATAAGCAGCAACCCAAATTAAATGAACACGTTAATGTGGAGAAGCTGATGGAAGCTGACACTAGTCATGTGTAGACGCCATGAGATGTAACTTGTCCATGTGTCCATGTTTGTGTGTGACAGCGGGCAAGGAGACTGTCACACTGCACTGGCTGCTTATTGAAACACTCCATGCGCTGGGTGATAAGTTTTAATTTTTAATGCCATGAGATGAAACATAATGCTAACTTTAGCTTTATACCCGTGGCTTCTAGCAAAACAATCTCCTATCTCAACACAAAAGTGATTATAAACAGTGACTCATTTGGACACCACCATAAAAATTACTTTAGGATGAGGTCGTGACGTAGACTAGCGCTGGGGAAAATTCCTCTTCTTCTCCTAATAAATGTGGATTACATTTCCTTGTGGTAGATAGCACCAACTACTGTACAGGAGGGACTTGGCAGTCCAAAGGCGTCACAGATTTCAAAATGCAAACGGCTTCTTTTGGCAAGACGTGCGGGGTCGTGATATGTCAATCATCTGGGGGAGCACCTGCGGGCTCCAATCAGATTTCAGGGGGGTTGAGTGCTACCCCGACCTAACCCTCTGGCTCCCCCCCTGGGGTGTACCCCACCTCTCACCTGAAGATAGCTGGGATAGGCACCAGCACGCTCGCGACCCTAGTGAAGATAAGCGGTACAGAAAATTTATGGATAGAAACACATTACTTAAAGGTAGCGTATGAAATTTTAAAACTGCTAGCAAGATTTGAATGTAGCCTCACTTCACTCCCCACCCCTTGCATCTCTGCCCAAAGAAACGCCCCCATATAGGACATTCTTCCCTTTGTTCCACATACACGTGCATGTCAGAAATATTTTTGCACAAGCTATCCAACATGTGCGTGTGTGCTTGTTCATTAGCTGTGTGTTGCGTGGATCTGTTGGCACCCAGTCTATCGTTCCCCGTGGGCACATGCAGGGCAGTGTGGTGGCTGGGGGCAGGGACCTGCTGACATGACTGCCCAGTTCAAAGAGATGGCGCAGAAGATGTAGGCACACAGCGAACAATCCAGTCTTTATATTCACCCTCGCTAAGCCTGGGAAAACTCTGCAGTCCCAGCGTCAACGCCGGTGGCTACAGATGGGGATGTAAGGGGACTTACAGGTGCTGCTCAGGCTCTGCGATATCCTAGAATTTGATCTTTTTTTTTTTTTTAAAAGTATTCCAAGTATTTCGATGAAGATAATGCATTGATGGATGACAAAGGTTCTAGCATTGCATGAGAAAATTGACCACAGCTTTTCACATCCAGGTTCACTTTTTCTTATGGAAACTGACTGTAAATTTGAATTGAAGGTGATTGTATTTTTAGCTGAGAGGCATCACTCTCATTGTACTGCTATCCAATATGTGTGTTTGTTATCCCACAAACAATTGGACCAGTGATGTGGTTTTATAGTTACAGCGGCTGAAATAAGTATGAAACACTTCACCACTTCCGTTGTGGTAAAGAAGGAGCTATGCCGAAAGGCGAAGCTCTCGATTTACCGGTCGATCTTCGTTCCTACCCTCACCTATGGTCACGAGCTGTGGGTCGTGACCGAAAGAACGAGATCCCGGATACAAGCGGCCGAAATGAGTTTCCTCTGCAGGGTGTCCGAGCTCTCCCTTAGAGATAGGGTGAGAAGGTCGGTCATCGGGGAGGATATCAGAGTAGAGCCGTTGCTCCTTCACATCAAGAGGAGCCAGATGAGGTGGCTGGGGCATCTGATTCGGATGCCTCCCGGACGCCTCCCTGGTGAGGTGTTCCGGGCACGTCCCACCGAGAGGAGACCCCGGGGATGACCCAGGACACGCTGGAGAGACTACATCCTTCGGCTGGCCTGGGAACGCCTCGGGATCCCCCCCAGAAGAGATGGATGAAGTGGCTGGGGAAAGGGAAGTCTGGGCGTCCCTGCTAAAGCTACTGCCCCCGTGACCCGACCTCGGATAAGCGGTTGAAGATGGATGGATGGATGGATGGACACTTCACCATTTTTCTCAATAAATATATTTCCAAAGGTGCTATTGACGTGAAAATTTCACCAGATGTTGGGAACAACCCAAGTAATCAATTCAAACAAAGAAAGAAGAACAAATAAGATAAAAAAAATAAGTTGTGTTTAATAATGTGAAATAACACAGGGAAAAAGGATTGAACACGCCAACTGGTATTTATTTAATACTTAGTACAAAAGCCTGTGTTTGCAATGACAACTTCAAGACGCCTCCTGTATGGAGAACTAGTCGCAAGCACTGCTCTGTTGTGATTTTGGCCCATTCCTCCACAAAAGCAGTCTTCAAATCTTCAAGGTTCCGTGGGCTTCTTTTATGGACCCTGAGTTTCAGTTCTTTCCACATATTTTTGATTGGATTCAAGTCAGATGATTGGCTGGGCCAGTCTAGCAGCTTTATTTACTTTCTTTGAACCCAATTGAAAGTTTCCTTGGCAGTATGTTTGGGATCATTATCCTGCTGAAGTGTCCACCCTTGTTTCATTTTCATCATCCTCATAGATGGAAGCAGATTTTTGACAAGAAAGCCTCGGTACATTTGCCCATTCATCCTTCCTTCAATAATGTGAAGTATACCAGTACCATTTGCTGAAAAGCAACCCCACACCATCATGTTCCCACCTCCGAACTTCACCGTTGGTATGGTGTTTTAAGGGTGAAGGGCTGGCTTGTCCAAATGTTGTTCAGCAAACTTTCAATGAGATTTGACATGCTTTTTTTTCAGCAATGGGGTCTGGCGTGGTGAGCGTGCCTACAGGCCATTACTCACTGTTTTCCTTGTGACAACAGTACCTGCTAATTCCAGGGGCCTCATGTACACAAGGTGCGTACGAAAACGTGGTGTACGTTCTTTTTCACGGCAAAGGTCAAATGTATCAAGAGTGAAATGACCGTGGAAATGTGCGGTGCCTCACGCCAACTGCATAGCTGGCGTACACACGTTTCTACAGGTTTCGGTGCTTTGTCGACACTTAGAGGTGATGCTGGGAAACTGTTACTATAAATATGCACATCAGAGACACATGAACAATTAGCATCCATCCATCCATCTATCCATCCCCCATCTTCTACCGCTTATCTGAGGTCGCGGGGGTAGTGGCTTTAGCAGGGACACCCAGACTTCCCTCTCCCCAGCCACTTCATCCAGCTCCTCCGGGGGGATCCTGAGGCATGCCCAGACCAGCCGAAAGACGTAGTCTCTCTAGCGTGTCCTGGGTCGTCCCCGGGGTCTCCTCCCGGTGGGACGTGCCCGGAACACCTCACCAGGGAGGCGGCCGGGGGGCATCTGAATCAGATGACCCAGCCCCCTCATCTGGCTCCTCTCAATGCGGAGGAGCAGCGGCTCTACTCTGATATCCTCCCGGATGACCGAGCTTCTCACCCTATCTCTAAGGGAGAGCCCGGACACCCTGCGGAGGAAACCCATTCCGGCCGCTTGTATCCGGCATCTTGTTCTTTTGGTCACGACCTACAGCTCGTGACCATAGGTGAGGGTAGAAACGTAGATCGACCGGTAAAGTGAGAGCTTCAATTAGCACTGATGAACAATTCATGCCCGGCAACATTTTATTTCAACAATGTAATTGAGGCAAGGGGTCAGAATTCATTTGTTTACCAGTGTATTTAATGAATCACTGATATTTGTGAGGACACCTATTAATTGATCAAGGCGATCATTTATGCTGCCTATGCCCTCACAATCGATTCGTGACTCCAGCACATGCACAGAAAAAAAAGAGTCCTTTGAATGTACTTAATTTGAACATGTACATCGGTTGCACATGATTAATACGTGTTGAAATGACATCATTTACCCCTCTTCTCCTAAAAAAATAAGGTTACTTGTATGAACACATTTGTTATGAGTTGTAAAAATACAGGGAGGAGTCGGCTACTCCAACATGTGTGCTCATTTCTACGTTTATTGGGATGTATGAAAGAAATGTGCTTGGATTCTGGATATTTTTGTGCGTACGACGTTTTCTGGATTTGAGCGCCATGTTTTAGTAGGAAATCCACACAAGTCTTTGTACAAGAGGGCCCAGGTCTTTTTGAAGCTCTCCACAGGTGGTCCTTGGCTCTTGGACAACTCTTTTGATTATTCTTCACACTCCTCTATCAGAAATCTTCAGAGGAGCACCTGATCGAGGCAAATTTATGGTTGTATGATTGGCTTTCCACTTCCGTATTATGGCCCCAACCACGCTCACTGTAACGTTCAAGAAGCTTAGATACGCGCCTGCAACCAATGCCATCGTTATGCTTTGTAACAATTAGTTTTCAATGGTCTTACTGGACAGCTCTCCGCTTTTACCCATCACGAGAAGTGTCTTGACTTACACCTTGGCAATGAGACCTTTTTGTAGGCCATCACTTAGGACTGAACCAGCCAATATTAATATGCACTGAGAAGGGGCTGGATTGCTGTTTGATTATTGATAGATTTTAGGTGTCTTTTTGGACCTCCATTTCTTCATGTGTTCAATACTTTTTCCCTGTGTCATTTCACATTTGTACACACAGCTTAATTTCTCAGTTTATTTGTTCTACTTTCTTTGTATGTATGTATTACTTAGGTTGTTCCCAACATCTGGTGCAATTTTCAGGTCAATAGCACCTTTGGAAGTATATTTTGTGAGAAAAATGGTGACGTGTTTAATACTTATTTCATCCGCTGTAACTATAAAACCGCGTCACTTGTCCAATTGTTTGTGGGATAACAAACACTTTATAGTGCAGATGTCTGCCAAGTCCAGATTTTTAGTGGGAGAAATAAAATAAAATCCCATAATAGTGTTTGTTGGTCTGTCTGTTCATTTATTTTGGAGGTTAATTCTTGGTTAATGGAGGATGAAGAACAGCCGGGTGGTGACATTATGATTATGGGGGTGGACGGTTCCATTAATGCTATAAATGACTTTGTATCCTTTTTTTGCTGCTTAACTTTGTCAAAATGACTACCATGAGAAAGGTTGAAAAAGTTAATTAAAACAGCAAAGTTCAGTGCTGTTAATTCTGCCGTAGTTCACTTCATTAGCCCAGTTACCAACTGTTCCATATGGTGTCACTATGCAGCAAGATTCTCTGCAACATTTTTATTGTTATTTGGTGACAATTGATGTTGAGCTTGATAGCTACAGTATATGATCCTCTTTCCCCCTCTACCATTTCGCTCTCTATTGGTGCTGAGCCGGTCGGCTGAAGAGGGTTGCGGGGGGAGCCTTCTCTAAAATGATATGCATGCTGTGACTGTGATTAACTTCCAATGCCAGACGATTAAAACGGAAAAGTTCCACCAAGGCAATTTAAGAGTCCGTAATATGGATGGGAACTGTGCTTCATTTTAAGCAATGGGCAACACATTAAATATAGACCATTGGTTTTACCATTTACTACCAATCAGAGAATGGACGAAGTATTAGCATTAGTACCCATTGGCTTTATGACTTTCTCCCACTGATATTATTCCTTTACAGCGCCACCATTCAACTCTACTTTGTCAATAAGATGACGATGATGATTGTAGTCCAGTCAGACATGCGACTGACTGTAGATGCTGTTATACTGGCTCTTTCATCCGGCCATGGTTCAAAACTACAAGACAGCAACCCTACCCAAGTCCAACATAAACTACGCTGCACAGCTATGTTTTTCCATGCTATATTTTAAAACTAATGTGTTTTTATGACACCTTCCAGCAGTCTGATTATGATAACACTTGTTGGATCTGACTTAAGTGTAAATTGGCAAGGTGTCACTCAGGACGTCCTTGCGGTTTTATTAATGGTGTTTTGCCTCTGTGGGCGATGAATGTAACTATTGAGCACTGGGTAGGAGGAAAGCTGAAAAAGCAAAGGATAGGAACCTTTATGTGTTTGACTGGATAAGGTAGACTGGTATGTTTCGCAAGTGTCTGATGTGACCAACCCAGGCGGTGTCAGTTCAGCTTGTGGGTATAAAGGAGGGGAGAGGCTGACATCATTCCTTCCTGTGGGGCGGTTGTTCTTGTTGCCATTCAATATTTTTGTCCAGAAGAGCTGAAACTCTTGAGCTAGAACGAACATTTCTATGAAACTTCACATCACAGCAGCCTGTCATTTCTTACCGTACACAGATGCACGCACGCACTCACTTGCACTCACGCACGCACGCACGCACACACACACGCACACTCTTACAGAGCTTGTAAGAGTTTGCCGATATGTGTTTATATAAACAAATAAGCACTTCCTTGTACATGTGGCCCAGGCTAAAACCATAGGCAAACTTAGAAAGGGCTCACTTTGAGGGTAAATCTATGAACTGGCAGCACAGTGTAACACTTTTCACTGAATGTAATCCAAATTTGCAATGTGGTATTTATTTGGTTATATAGTAACTCATCCTGTGTAGCTGTTTACCACCCTTAAGTGGCGATTATAGTGTCTATGGAAAAACCGTTGTAACCTCTGCATGCAACATTCTTTGTTGCCTGGATCTACACTCGAGCACAACACCAAAGCGCTAATTGGCGACTGGTTTTAATAGCTCTGTGTTGACTTGAAATGTTGTTGTTTTAAATGAGAACATGTTGGGCTCCAACCAGTTAGCCAAGATACATACCAGCAAACATTTATTTTTCTTTACTGTCTGTCTATTATGAAAGCCTTTCTAAAGAGCCAATTTAAAATGTAAAATTCTGCGTGGTTGCTCTTTTACAATGCTGTTACAAATACATGCTAACTTACCAAATCTAGACAATACATGTTTGACAAACCCAGACAAGCACCAGGAAAACTCAGTGCTAACTAAAAAGAGCCAGTCAGATGATTATTTGAAGCTTGAACTGTGAGCACGAAACACTGGGCACTCTATGTCTACCTTCTGTCTGTTTGTATACGTGTGTCAGTGCCTTTGCTGGAGATTAGGTTTGGTATTAGAGGGATGTAACTTGCTGCATGTCCCCTCTTCCATCCCTCACATTCCGCTGTCCCAAACATACACAATCACATCACAGCCTTATGTGACCCCCCTCTATACTCTATTCTACTTCAACACACACACACACACACACACACACACACACACACATACGGACTTGCACGAACACACACACTCATCCCCCTTTGGCAATGCTTCTCTCCTTCCTTCGCCCTCCCTTACATTTGGACATCAGAGCAGGCAACCCCAACCCCTCTTTACCAGGCACCCAGACCTGTTAAATCAACAGACAGCCATGTCTATTGTCCCTCAGCTTGATCTGGAGTGTGTATGTTGGTTTGGCCTGGCTGGTAGGTCAGGATAAGGTTTGGACAGCGTTGGATCCCCACTAATCCCACAAAAGCACAGATAAAGCCGAGTGCAGGACCTCCGGCGCTTTGAGTAGACCCTCCTCCACCTGCATACACATACTTCAAAAGTGTTGTGTTTATCAGTGGTCCAAATACATATTCCAAAATGAACCTGTTAGATTTAATATTAAATTGCCCATCTATGTAAATGAAGTTTCTCCGGAGTTTGGTAATGCACTGACACGCATGGGTAGTATGGGTACATGGTCAGCGTTACTTTGAGACTGAGCAACTTCTTTAAATCATTCAGCCATCATCACTCATCACACCTTGGCTTCCCCAAATATGAAAGACGGATGTTGTTTAAGGAGCAGTTGTCCAGAGAGGACTGGGCCACCATCTTCGAGCAGACCCAAATGGAGTTGCCACTGTAGCTCCACAACTGTATAGAGCTGTTTGAGCATTTATTCGATACCCAGCTTCATGTACTCATATGCTCTTTGTTTAATAAGACAAATCAGAGCACTCGTAGAGGGACGAAGGCCCACTAATAGAATTACTGTCTTACTAGTAAAGTTTTATCCACTACTGCCCTCCACTACTATATGACATTTCTGTACACTACTAGGCATACTAGCAGGAAAACTACAGTACATGCTACTAGTGAGGTAAAACTGTGTACTAGTTGATGTCTGTGCGCCATGAATACTCGGGAAGTGATAGCTGTTAACTACTGAAAATGTACAATGTTACTAATAGGCCCCATTTGTCAACTAATGCACAGTTTTGCCAAGTTGAAACATGAAGTTGTCCTACTAGTGAGGACTGTCTTCCATGAAATTGACATTTCTGCAAAGTAGTAGAGAAACTTTGCCATACTATGAGCACAACTACATGTTACCAGTGAAGCAAAACTACTAGCGGGCATTTTAGTGGTACTAATTGGGAGGCAACTAGTGTGTGACACATGCCTACTAGTTGGGCCCAGTAGTGTGACTAGTGCAGCACAGTAGTTTGCAAGTGAGCTTTAACTGCAAACTAGTAGGCCAAAAGTGTCACTAGTAGTGGAAAAACATTATTACCGTTAGTTGTTCTACGAGTGCACCCTAATTGTTCTACTAGTGCCCAAACTTGTCTTACTAGATGGGACAAAGAGCGTACTAGTACATGGACCTTAAGCTGGATATCAACAATATCGAATAATGCTCAAATGACTTTCCATACACTTGCATGGAAATACATTGGGCTTGGGTACTTTTAAAAACACGTGGTTGGGAGGCCAGGTTAGTGAAGAAGTAGCAGAAAAAAAAATTATTCAATAAATATTCACCCTACCAATATTTCCTCTTACTTTGGTTGTTAACATGATTTCATATATTGTAACTTAAATCGACTATGCGTGAGTACTGAACACAACACTCTCAGGGCACTATTGTATTCGGACTCTGCTCTACTCAGTGTCATTATATTTAATTAACAACTTTTGTGTTTGCTTTTCTCTATTCTGAAAGGCCAGTGTGACCACACCATAATGAGGGTTCATATAAGATGTCAAAATCTTCCATTGCCGTCATATTCTAAAGCAAAAAAAACCCCAAAAACAAAACAAAAAATAGGTGATTCACATCATTCATAGTGGGCCTCCAACGAACAATTATCAGCCACATCTTCAGTGTCACAACTTGTCCTTATTGTCATTTTTTTGTTTTGAAAAATAAAAATAAAAATAAATAAATAACATAAACTCCTCCTTCAACCTGTCTGGCAGCATTCATAATTCCTGTCTGGCAGCATTCATAATTCCTGAAGCACTGCGAACTGTCTGAACATTCAACACACACTTTGATGAAGCGCTGTGTCTTCTTGACCTGCAGCTCCTTAAAACTCCTCTGTGACTATTTCAGAGGAAAGAATTAAGCTGACGGGCATAAGTGTAATGCACACCGCCCATGTGAATTGACTTTAAATGGGGTTGGGGGTAGGGGGATGGGGGGGGGGTGGAGTCAGAACATGGCAAAAGGTTTTGATTTATGGGGGTAGAAGTACATTTGATATTCATTTCCGCAGCTGTGGCCAGCTAAAAAAACAGCCTGTAAATAGACCCGTCCTGACAATGGTGCAGTGTAGCCTTGAAGTGCGTGCGTGTGCGTGTCTGTGTGTGTGAGAGAGAGGGAGAGAGAGAGAGAGAGAGAGAGTGAGAGAGTGAGAGTGAGCGTGAGCGAGCGAGAGCCTACGTGCGTCACTCCTATTTTAGGAATGTTTTGGGGCTCTTTCAGTCAAATTCAGCACAGATGTTTCTGATTCGCTAAACACATATAATAAGTAATTATTGAAAACACCTTTCACTTGCCCAGGGTTGTGTGGTGCTTCATTTTGCGTAATCGAAGCTGTGGTTTCTCATACAGTCACGGGATCCAAGACTTTACAGAAAGCCAGCTAAACTGCCCTGCAGTCAGAGTTTCCTGATACAAGATGAGAGAAAAGGGAGCTGAAAGAAATATTCCCCATCCCGCCTTGGTGAGAAGACTGAGTAAAAGAGGGGAGGTCTGGAGATGCAGAGTTGAAGAGGGAAAGATCCGCAGATTTCATAGCCAGCCAGGTGGAACGAGATGAAAAGATTGGCAGTTACAGATACAGGAATGATGAGGTTGCTCATTCGTGGGAAGTTTGCATTACTGGTACTGAAATATTCATGAGGTACTGTATTATTTAAAACAATATATAAAAAAATAGGTAGTGGTAGTAGTCACTGATGGTGTAGTGATTGACTTGCCTGACTTCCGTGCAGGCAGCATGGGTTCAGTTTTCACTCCGTGACTTGTGTGAATATAAGTACTGTATGGATGGTTGTCTGTCTCAATATGTGCCTTTTGATTGATGGGCGACCATTGACGGGTGACCATTCAAGGGCTGTCTTTTCGCACAACGTCAGATGGGATTGGCTCGCAGCTCCCTGTGACCCTAAATACAATCTTGATGTATTATAGAAGGATGGCTGAATGGAAGTAATTTCTCTAGATTCTCTGAACCTTTTGATGATATTATGGACAAAGAGGTGAACCTCGCCCCATCTTTGCTTGTGAATGACTGAGCAATTCAGGGAAGCTCATTTTATACCCAATCATGGCACGCGCCATTTCCCAATGAGCCTGTTCACCTGTGGGATGTTCCAAACAGGTATTTGATGAGCGTTCCTCAACTTTCTCAGTCTTTTTTGCCACCTGTCCCATCTTTTTTGGAACATGTTGCAGCCATAAAATTATAGGTTAATGATTATTTGCTAAAAACAATCAAGTTTATCAGTTTGAACATTAAATATCTGTTCTTTGACGTGTATTCAATTGAATATAGGTTGAACATGATTTGCAAATCATTGTATTCTGTTTTTATTTAGGTTTAACACAACATCCCAACTTCATTGGAATTAGAGATCTAAGCCAATCTCTAACACAATATGAACTGTACTCTATTGTGGTCTTCTCTTGAATTCTTTGTTGTGGTACAGCATAACATGAGCAATTTTTGCTGTTTAAAAATATGAATCTCCAACAAATCCAATGTCCTCAAAAGAAACTCACTTTTGAAAATGATGGCTTGCGATGTGGCAATACGGATACTTTGTGATGGAGTGATGGAAAAACAAAGACTCCCACTAGATCATTTTAAACACAGCAACTTTCAAAATGGTATCAAAATGAATCATATCAAACAACAGTCTTCTTGCCTAAATACCACAGGAGTCATCACACACGAGCTTGCTCATTATTATTTATTGCTTTGTTCAGGTTATAATATACATGAAGTCAGTCGGTTCGTGTCTCTTTTTGCACTGTACTTTCGGTTTTCCCCAGTACAACTACTTTTACAAGTCACTGCCGAGCTGTGTTTCCCCAAGCTTACAATTCTACAAATTGGTGTCTGATTCTGTGGGGGTGTTTGGGTTCCTATTCTCGATGAGGGTGTTTGTGTGCAGTATGTGCCTGTTGTTTTTTGAGTGGGGAGTGAGGAAGAAAGAAAGAGAACAAGTTGGGATGGGGGGATGACAAGCTGGATCTGATTATGGGTTGGAATGACTGGGAGGCTTTGCGGTGTGGTGCTTTCTCAATAGCACATTCCTGTGAGCAAGTCAGGGCAGGATCCAAAGCTACAAACCAGCCCCTGCCAGAGGGATTGAGTAAAAAGAAACGGTCAGGACTTACATTTCATAGATGGAAGCATGGGAGCCTGCATTATGATTAATGAGTGTGCAGTCATACATCCAGGATATATTTTCTATTGCAGGTTGGAACCTGCAACCTATCTAAGGTTGGAACGGGAGTTTGTTGTTTGTGGATTGTAGGTGGCTGTCCAGTTCAGATGGCCACCGAAACTATCAACACTGTATGGAGTGACATTTGCTGAAGGAAGCCTGCCTAACGAAAGCTTGCATATGCCAGTGTTGTGTTTTGTGTACAGTATGTGTGTGTGTGTGCCAGTGTGCCAGTGGGAAATGTCTGCTCAAATAAGCATGTTCAGTATGTTATATATATCTATGGTGGCACGGTGGATGACTGGTTAACGCATCTACCTCACAGTTCTGAGGACCTGTGTTCAAATCTGGCCCGCCTGTGTGGAGCTTGCATGTTCTCCCCGTGCCTCCGTGGGTTTTCTCCGGGTACTCCGGTTTCCTCCCACATCCCAAAAACATGCATGGTAGGTTGATTGAAAACTCTAAATTGCTCGTAAGTGCAAATGTGAGTGCGAATGGTTGTTTGTTTATATGTGCCCTGTGATTGGCTGGCGACCAGTTCAGGGTGTTCAGGGTGTACCCTGCCTCTCACTCGAAGATAGCTGGGATAGGCTCCAGCACGCCCGCGACCCTAGTGAGGATAGGCGGTTACAGAAAATGGATAGATGGATATATATATATATATATATAAATATATATGACCCGTGTGAGTATAAGCGGTGTATAACTATATATAGAAAACAACAACAACACGGAACATTTGGAAGAGCATTGCAGATGCAAAATGAAGTTTGAAATTAAGTTGCTAATGTTAGTGGAAGACAAACATATTACTGGGTTACAGAAAAATAAATCTGTTGCTCTGATAATTTTGGGGAAGCCAGCAACCACATAAAAGACATATTTTGTTTGATTGAACTTGTCCCGAGTGCATGGCAATTAGATGTGTGTGACCATTTTGTGTAACATTTCATCTGAAACTTGGGACAGCACACACAAATAACTGCTCTGGGAGAAGTCAGCTCTTAGATCATTCGGAAGCTCCAAAATTACATTGCTGAATAGACGATAGGTCGGGATAATATTTGTTTCTGTCATCAAAAATGTTTACACAAGTGGAAAAGATCAGTTCTCCTGCAGGGTTAGGGTTAGGGTTTCATACCTGCCCTTCAGATGCAGTATTTAAAGATGCAAAATCAGCCAATTCGTCTCAGATTTGTTGAATCACATCTAGCATGCTAAATTAATTTATTTGCATATATCCCTCAGAGGATGTGCAACATGAACTGTGCGGCAATTTTGCCCATTTGGCAGACGCAATCCTAGGTGCGCTTAGTTAGTAGACCAACTTCCACATTGGTTTGCGTTTAAACTATGAGTGAATCAGGCTCTTAACCTTCTATCAATAAGGCATCCGCTGTGATTTAAATGTTGTTGAACTTGTCAGTTAAAAGCACAAACACAGATCCCCATACAAAGACACATACACAGACATATGTTCACACACAAACACGGACACACGCGTACCCTGTGCATCAGTTCGGGCGGAGGTTGACACAAAACTGACATACTGACACAAGTCAGTGAAAAGCAGAGGTCCTCATAAGGAAAACTGATAAGGAGGCCTTCCTCCCGCTGCTTACTCATCTCACTGCCAGGAAAGGAGCGTGTGTGTAAGGAGCTGGGGGAAGTCGAAAAGGGTTTTCCAGGTCTTTGCACAGCCCTTTGTTCCTTCATCTACTCCCGCCACCATTGCTGGTGACTGTAAACACTTCACCCGACTTACAAAAGAACCCCCCCCCCCGCCACCCCCACCTCGCCAGTTTACCGGGAAGTCAGTGTGAAAGCAGCGTTTGATTTACAACAAGACGGAAATAACATTAACTTGTTCATGCAGCGCTTCGCCTTCCCCTCCACACTTATTCTTTGTTTGAAGGTTTGTTTACTATTCTCTGTATGGAAAATCCTTCAGGAATGTGGAGGAAGTGGGAGTTTCCTCCCGGAGCAAGTTTTAATAGGTTTGGGTGGAGAGGAACAAGAGAAGAGGGAGGATGGGGCAACTATTCCAATATTACAAAATGCTTCTGGTGGCCCCTGTTTGTGCACGTGTGAGAGTGTGTATACTGTGTGTGTGTGTGTGTGTGTGTGTGCATGCGTGTAGGAGTGTG
Organism: Phycodurus eques; assembly: GCF_024500275.1. Taxonomy (NCBI): domain Eukaryota; kingdom Metazoa; phylum Chordata; class Actinopteri; order Syngnathiformes; family Syngnathidae; genus Phycodurus; species Phycodurus eques. The sequence goes on from NC_084535.1 coordinate 21,366,633, forward strand.
TGTCTGAATGGCTTCAGGGTAGTCAACGCAGCAGCAATTATTCCTTGGGTTGCTTAATTAAAGGGGTTAGACCAATAAGTAATCCTGAGTGCACGCCTGCAGACCTGCAGACAACCACTACACCACTACTATACTGTATTAGAAAGAAATGATGTGATAATTACCATATAAATCAATGTCCAAATTATTTTAAAATAATAAATAAAAATGGAATGGTATTGAGCATTTCCTTCAAAATATACATGTAACATTTAACTTGAAACAATACAGATTTTTTTTTAATTTATTTGAAACGGAGGTTAAATGACAAAAATGGAACTTGGTTCCTTGTCCACATCAACCTGTGGATAATGAACAAATCTCTGCAGTGTTAATTGACTTTAATGTTGTTTAGATTTTCCCTGTATTTTACTGTTTATTGACAATTATATACAATACACGTTTTGATTGACTTGGCTCAACGGGGGGGAAATATTCTCTGCACACAATATAGTTTCAAGCTTTTATTAACTTTATAGTGCTCAAACTGAGATAATCCTGACTGAACTGACAACAGGCCTGCATGAGCAAAACAAAACAACATCCATATATCCATTTTCTGTACCGCTTATCCTCACTGGGGTCACAGGCGTGCTGGAGCCTATTCCAGCTGACTCTGGGCGAGAGGTGCACCCTGAACTGGTCGTCAACCAATTCCAGGGCACATATAAACAAACAACCATTCACACCTACAGGCAGTTTAGAGTCGCCAATTAACCTACCATGCATGTTTTTGGGATGTGCGAGGAAACCGGAGTACCCGGAGAATACTCACTCAGGCACAGGAAGAACATGCAAACTCCACACAGGCGAGGACGGATTTGAACACGGGTCCTCAGAACAGTGAGGTGGATGTGCTTATTAGTCGACCACCGTGCCGCGACAAAACAACATGAAAATGCCCATTTGTTACTGATAAAAAAATAAATAAATAAAAAAGCCACGTATTGTTGAACGCTGGTAGTTTTTGGCATTCGCTACAAATCATTGTTGCAGCTGACAACGTCAAATAAATCTCTTAAATAAGGCAATGGATAGGGAATATTTTGCTTCTCTGATGCTGTTGCATCATTGTTGTTAATGGTCCCTGGTTCACGTTCCTCCACGATGCTTCTGTCCCTGTTTTTCCCTCATAAGCCCCCAAGAGCTTAACCAATCAATCAATCAATCCTTCCATCCATCCCAAGAAGATGTCAACAATGGATGATTTCAGCTCGCTTTATTTGTGCCATTTTGACATTTTGTTTAACTTAGTAAATCGGAACAAATAGGAAAATACAGATATCTGTTTTCAAATGTAGGGAGTAAAAGTAAAATGCCATAAGAACAAATAAATGCTCAAAGTATACACTCTACTTGAAAACTCTACTACAGTAACCAAGTATTTGTACTTTGTTATTTCCCGCCACTGGAGACAGGAAACCATTTCCATTCACATTCACAGTTCCACCTGTCACACCTATGGGCAATTTAGATACTTCAAAAGGGTTACAGTCATTTTATGAACAATAACTCCATTTTCAGGGGCTCAAATGTGCCAACCACCCACATCCCTGAATTCTGAGTTTCCTCTTTGGAGATTCTTTGTTGAACCTATACTACAGCCACCTTCAGAGGCTGCTTGTTTCTGGGTCTTGCTGCTTTCAGTATTTGTCATCTTTGACTCAAAACTAAGCAGCAAGTGAAGCCAGATGCAGTGAAGTCCTTGGAAACCATCTCCGGGAAGTTAACGTGATGTCCATGGGCTCCAGACTTCCACTAATTGTTGACTGCAAGGGATTTCCATCCAAATAAAATACTGTATATGGGTAATTTACTTTACAAAACATTATTCGATGCATTTTTAATCCCTTCAGGGAAGTTCAATTTACTTTCTACTGTTTTTTTTTTGTGTGTGTGTGTGCACATCACACAGAGAAGCAGACCACACATATGCAGGCAGGCAAGGAAAGATGTCAGATTGTTGAGGTGAGCCCCCAAGCTGAGTTTTTAGGGGTTTGATGCCTTTCTTCAGGGCACCTCAATGGTAGTCGGGATGCTGACTAGCATATTTCCAAGAACTAGTTTTAGTCATTGTTTTCCTGCAGTGGGACTCCATGACCAAATGTCTAATGTGCTGCCCTATTCTACGGCGCCAATGGGCTTTCATAATCATGACGATCGGGGCGCCGAGCTAGCGAGTTGCGACTAGTCAAGGGGCTACATGATCTCATACGGCCCGGAGTCAGATGCTGCACTTCAACACCAAGCCGCCAAATAACACTTGTCAATTAGACACATTTTCAGAAACACGAAAATATTTACTTGGTTGTTTATTTCTCACTTGATCGGTGGAAAGGCACCCAAGAGTTTGTGTACAAGCAATCGAAAAGTACATTTTCCATAACATGTCCTCTTCAAAAGTTGGTGGACACCAAAATAGAGCTAAAACTGAGATTTGGGATGATGCGTAAAATCACTAGATTAGACTAGTTCCCACTCTTCTGGGTAGACCTATTTCATTTAGTAGGATGAATTTGATGTCTACTCTTCCAGAAAAAAACATTAAGGGGTAAATTTACATCAGGTTTACGTATGCAAAAGCAAGAGCAAACTTGATTACACACACAAACAGATATTGAAGCTGATCTACTAACTGGGTGCAACAAGGACTGAGTCTCCCAAATGTGCTAAATTGTGTGGCTACAAATGGCTCGGTCAATCCCAGGAAAACCTCCTGCTTGACTGAAGCGCTAAATGAAATGAGGAAAACACACACACCTGAATGTGTGCTGATTTCGTTTGCTTCAACGATTAACTTATAAATGATTATTTAACACCCGCTATTTAACGTCTTAGCACACACGCAACACATGCAACATGTTGCATGCCTGCTAGAGTGTACGTGCAATTTAAGCGACCGCTATTCTCAGAGGCAACTGATGCAGGTCAGTACACTCGGGCATGCTGTAACAGAAAAAGAATACCAGGAATTTCAGGAATACCAGAAGAAAAGTGAGCAAAACACACTGATATTTGATCTCTCTCTGGAGCACTTTACTAATTGTCACTGATGATATGTCATTGACCCTGTTGTACCAATAAACCACGCCTGTTGTCACCTGCAGTCCTTTTCAGTGAACCCTGACTTAAACCCGAGGAGCTGTCTTTAACTTTAATCCTGTTTAACTATCTATCACATGCACGCACACACTAGACGAGGAAAACATAATGACAGTGTTTGGAAGTGCAATATTATTATTAGTCGCTGGCACCATTATAGAAACACAATTTTACTTTTTTATAACTATTTTCAAATACTGGAGGTCACAACCTTTCCATTTGTAAGTAATATTTTGTGGCTGTTGCGGCCATGCTCGTCCACACACACACACACACACACACACACACACACACACACACACACACACAGCATGACCCCGTGAAAAGAGGCTGAATCGTCTATGTTAATAAGGGCCCAGTATTTCCATGTCTCTCCAATTCTGACTGTGTGCCTTGACCACCGTAGCGCCCAGGCTGCCCACAGAAATGCCGACAGAGGGATGGATGCTTGCCAACTGACTCAATGCAGTAGTGTGTGTTTCTATGTGTGCTTGTCTAGCATGAAAAAAAAAAAAAAACACATTATGGACCTTTTGTTACCTCTGCTAAAGTGGAGAAAGTGCTAAATACAATTTAAATGTACAGATGCCTTCATAGTACCACATATCCCAAAGGCCCTACGATAAATCAGGACCAATAACAGCCATATCAGGAAGGTGTTCATGTTGTTAATGCTTAGTTTTAATTGCCACTGTTTCGGGGGTATCATTTCAGAACCATTAGACAACCTCTATACATACTGTATATCAGTGGCAGACTGTACATTTGATTCCTGGGCCTTAAGTGGGGGACTTATCCAACTTCATATATCGTACCTCATAATTCCTCGACTACAAGTATCATTTTTGAGAAATTGTACTTGTCAGAGTAGTTTGAATGCACCATAACTTTTAATTTTACTTGAGTATTTACATTACGAATCGATGCTTTTACTCCGTTACAATGATCAAACCATCAATACTATGGAAAAATGAAACCTCACAATGTGTAACTGTTTATGGACAAGTCCACCTTGAAATTGGAATTTTAAGGATGTCTGAGACCAAATATATTTCTTCTCATTCATCAGCCAGTTGTGGGCATAAAAAATTATAATGTATTGACCCATGTTGCTCACTCTAGTCATGTGCATCAAACTCGGCTGTAACAGTTTTTCTCTGATCAACCAATTAGGGGATGAAAAAATGCTGACGTTATTGTGGGCCAGCAAGCTACTCCTGTAAGGCGAATTTGAAATCTGTTTGGTTAAAGAAACAGTCCCATTGCTAATATAGTCCAAGTTAGATGGGCCAGCACTACTGCCTCTATTATCTTTGTAAAGGCACAAATTGATACAGTACAACTCATCCAATATTCATCTATCATTTGCATACACACCAGATTGATTTTAAATTTTGGTCACACTTGCCTCAACTATTATTATTGCTGCTCATTGTAATAGCAGTTTTCACACTTTTAATGTTTCTACACACTAAAAGTGTGTCTGTGTGGGAAAGTCCAATACAAGAGTCTGATCAACGTGTGTGCACGTCTCCCTATCTTTGCAGGTGATGATCTGATCTCTGGTGTGTTTATGTGTGAATGGGTTTGAGGAATTCCAGCTCCCCACATCCACCAATCTGTTCATCTCTCAGCACTCTTGTAGCAGGAGATGAAAGTCTCGAGCGGGTGATCACAGGACTGGTTTTTCATTTTTTTTTCCTTTTTTTTTGGGGGGGGGGGGGGGGGGGGGGTGGGAAATAGGCCTATCATACTGGAATGCAGCAACTCACTGAACTAGGATTGTTTTTGAATATTGTTTAGAGAGTGAGATTCTGCTGCTGCTGCTGCAGAACTTATCATTATTTGACGGTTGGCTAGTTAGTAGGTTTATGCAAAATCCGTACATGTTGCATCTTCTCTACGGCTTATCATGTTCAGGATCGTGGGATATATAGAGACACACAACTTCACAAAACATTGTGGAGAGGTAGTAGTGCATTGGCCGAGGAAATCACGATATAGAGCTTGGAATTCATTTCCACGCTTTGAGTTTCTTTTTTTTAACATGCATATTGTGACACATAGGTGAGTTTCATGCAGTCACTATGGGATCAAGGCCTGCTCACTGACAGTAGGTGTGAATGGTCGTCTGTCTCTATGTGCACTGTTACTGACTGGTGACCAATCCATGGTGCAGTCTGCCTTTCGTCCACAATCAGCTGGGATAGCCTCCAGCTCACCCGTGCCCCTGAACAGGTTAAGACAGGTGTCTGGGGGCCACATCAGGCCCGCCACAACATTTTATGTGGCCCGCAAAAACAAATGTGTCAACTTCCATGATTGTTGATAAAATCCGTACCAACATTTCAAATTCTCATATGTAATAAATAATAACGGCGAGATATTACAAGCATTTTTTGTTCGCTAAACAAGCTACAGTAAAACTATTATTCGTGACCGATGATTTTAAAACTTGTCATCCATCCATTTGTTGTGTATATGTAATTATATAATGAGGCGTCTAACTAACGACTGGCACCTGTAATGTGGCCCGTGAGTATGTGCATGAGTTTGACACACCTGGTTTAAGCAGTAGAAAATGGAGATAGACGGACAGTTAATAATATACTGTATATGTTAAAACATACATGTTATAAATGTGGGTGGCACGTTGGTCGACCCGTTAGCACATATGCCTCACAGTTCTGAGGACCTGGGTTCAGATCCGGCCTCACCTGAGTGGAGTTTGCATGTTCTCCCCGTGCTTGCGTGGGTTTTCTCCGGTTACTGGTGTTTCCTCCCACATTCCAAAAACATGCATGGTAAGTTACTTTAAGTTAAGTTAGTTAAGACAATTGCCCTCCCTAAGGCGATATCCATATAACCGTTCATGTATGTAGCAGTTACAAAAATGTTTTGGGCTTTATCATGCTTTTTTTTACTTCAACTTAAAATGCATTTCTGTCTCAATGTTTAATGGTGGATACTTCGCAATTGCCCTTAAGAAAATTGACCATAATTTCCTTTTACAGGCAAGCCAATGCTTTAATTTTTATCTTCCCTGAAAGGATAAGGGATGTTCTCAAAGATCTTAGTGAGACATTCAGTTAGACTCTTTGTAATAAGGACTTATAGGACTGAAAGCTTTCCATAACATCCTCATCATTATGATTCACCAGACCATGATTGAATTTCCCCTCATATACTCTTTTAAACCAGATTTTGTTTTCTTTTACTTTCCAGGCTTTTTTTTTTAACACGACTCTTGGACTTCACAAATATTCATTACTAGCATTAAATCCAGCATGTGCGTATACTAGACAGCTGTACAAAACAACAGCAACATTTCCCCAGCTATTGGGTTTTTACAACCCACGTCCTGAATAAAGGATGCCTCAGAGAACGGCCTGATTTTGATTGGGGTTGTCAGCCTTATTAAATATGAAGCTGCCCGGGGAGGTGATTCACTGCTTGAACGTAAACAACAAAAGGCCGCCTCGGTGTTTGTGGTCGATGCTGGCGATAACAACTAATGACAGGGTTGGGTTTGTTTTGGATCAATAAGATTGCCTTAATTGACTGCCTCAAATGCACACGAAGAATAGCCTGGATCTCCCAGCTGAACAAACCATACATGACCAAACAATTGATGGAGTGAAATGCATAGCACAGAACACATGTAGGGCGAGGAACACAAAACAGACTATAATCTATTTTTAAACACAGACAATTTCATGAATGTGTGTTTGAGGAAAACACGTTGGGCCCCATTTCAGTATTTCAACACGGTGTTTACTTTTGTCAGGTGGGCCTGTAATCTGATCCATCTTGGGGGAGAGGAGGCTAAAAAGATGCAGGGGTGAGTGCTGGTGGTGTATTTTTTTTTTTTACAAGTAAAAAAAGGTATATGGAAAAAAAAAAAAAATAAAGAAAAGAAAGTTCCATTATAAACGAGGAACTTTCAGTTGTAATTGAAAAACTGTCAGTTTTGGAGATGTGTGGGAAAAAATCCCCAGCTGTCTCTGGTCTCATCTTGTGCCTCTAATTTGATATACAAGAAAAGATTGCATCTGAGGAAAAACAGCCAATCAGAGACAGACAGCATAACGAGGTGTATGAGGTGTCAATTACTTGTCGCGCACTCACGGGCACACTCATCACAGGTATACACTTGCAGCCTTGCGCTGAACTGTTACCTTGTTACCCCAGAAAAGCACCCTATTCATAATGGAGTGTTACTATAATAATACATGTTATACGTTTGAAGTTTAATTTTTTTGCAAGGCAAAATAATTTTTCTTTTAATTTTCTTCTGTTTTTCCAAGCAATTACTGTACAGTTGTTTTGGCAGTTTTTACATGCAAAATGGTTGAAGTTGTCATAATGTGAATCTTGTCCAGTCTCTTGTAATCAATCTTCCACAAATACTAAGGTGTAATTTACAATCTAGAATAATCATCATCAAAACTTCCGCCATAGTTTACATTAGAACATCCAGTTTAGAACATCCATAGAGCAGTTTTTCCTAACAAGTGTCGCGGTATGTGGAAACAGGCTTGGACAAGTGTCACAGAATAAATATGCCGGCGTTACGTATTCAGAAATAAAATAATAATAATAATAATAATAATAACTGTTATCTGGTGGGGTTACTGAAAAAAAAAAGAATCAGATTACAGGTACATTTATTAAAAATGTGGATTATTTTGCAGGACTTCATTCTTAAAGTTGGGAGAGAGATTTGATTTGTTGATTTGAGTACACCGCTTTAACACTAGCGGGCCAAGCAACCTTGTCACTAGTTTCATTAGACTATATATATATATATATATATATATATATATATATATAATAGAGTATATTCACAATAGGACTAAGCAATTTGACTGTCACATCCATACACAATGACACAAGGACTTGTCATTACTGTTTTGCAAATGTCAAGGATGATTTGAGAAATGTACCAAAGCAACTGAGAAAAACTGTAATAAAATATCGAAAAAATAAAAATGTTATATCTTGATTCGTTTGCTTGGGCTGACGACCACCAGGCTTGTATTGACAGGATATACCCGATCCGCCTGTTTACACACTGCCACGTTGGTAGATACATAACAGATTGTATCCACATTTGGAAGAGGCCTGATTCTTATCTGAGCATATCCGACCTGGGCCTTATGGGATCTGAATTGTGTCACTTGAACCATAAATAGTTGTAAGTGTGTCATAAAATAACATTCGACGGAGCAATCTGACAATAGCAATTCAGTTGGTTTATTACGTATGTTGTGTAAAATAACATACATTGGTTGACAAGCTCACAGGTCATGTTGTAGATATTAGACAGACATTGGATTTAGACATTATCTACATGTTTTTCTTCAATATGTAAAGACCCATAGTGCCTGATTTACTAAAAACATGTGCAAACTTGATTGTGCACGCAAACAGATGTGGGAGCTGATCACCTAACCGTGAGGATCCAGGACTGCGTCTGTCAAAGGTGCTAAAGATATGAAATTAGCACATGCAATGTAATCTATCAAACCTGAGCTGAATTGCAATGGCTGATTTTTTTTTGTGTCTTTAAATACTACTGTACGTCTGAAAGACAGCTACTGACGGCACAACCACGTTGTTTAACCATGACGAGGAGGACAGGCAAAACGTGAGGTGACGGGGTGAACATATCTTTTCCGCTTGTGTGAAAATGTTTGAAATTCCACGGAAAAAAATATATTGCAACATATTATCTGTCCAGCAATAGATGGTCCAGAGTTTTTATTCCCTCTCGCTGGACAGTCTACATTTTGTGTGAAGTAGTTGATTAAAATGATTAAAGTCTCCACTGATCAGTATGAGGGAGAAGTACCTGTTTTGATGCTGAAATTGTAATCTCGCGATCACAGCGTGCATGAGGTCACTCGTGTTGGCTGCAACAGCTGATGTTTGAATGTAAACAAACAAATGCAGATTCATAACAGCCATTAGTTCATCTGGTTTGTTGACCAACAACCCACATTTCCCATAATGATCAATGGAAGGAATGGTTCAAATCTCCACAAAGAAGTAAAAGAGAAGGTGAGTAGGCACTGCTTCAACAGGCTGCTGACTCTCACTGCCGAGAAGTGACTCTTGGGGGGGACTGAGAATGGAGAGGGTTTATTTTTATTTTCTAAATATTGATGACTGAAGGAAAAAAAATAGGTTCAAGCAGAAAGGGCATGTTTCTCATGCGGCGCAAAAGGGCTTGAGTGCCACTAGGGGTCTATCTATACACGTGCCTGATTGTATACATGCAACCCTGCACTTGGTTGAAAATTGAACAGTGACACACTGCTTTATCTCCACATGAGTGGCTGCAGAGCGATTTCAAAGTAAGAATGTTTCTGTGATTATCAAGACATTAAAAAGGGTACCGATAACATAGTATGCAGAAGGTCAACACACCGCACACTTTATCGCACTTGCCTTTGTCTTTGCTTTCTCAACTGTGAACTGTTGTGTGTGAGTGCGAAGGCTGCCAGTCAAGTTTCCGCTAACCCGGTGTCTACTCCCACCGTATCCCCCAATGCAGTGCTGATGTCAGGGGAAGTTGAATGCGAATTTGTGTGCTTGCTTCATTGTGTTTCAACTGTGCCATGTCAACAATGGCATGAAAGACAGCTTGCTTGTGGTAGATTGGTGGAAGGAAACTAAAGAATGTTGCAGCACTCTGAGCTGGGCCATTTTCTATGACAAGGAAAAAGTGTTTTACTTTCATCGTACCATATCATAACAATAACTAACAAAAATATAGTGATCTTCTTTAATGTGGCATACGCTGACGTCATCTCACATTCCTCTCAGTCTTTATACGTATTCCCTTGTGAAATTCTTGCTTACTGCAGGTTATAACAACAGCGTAGGTATTGCATGGTCACATGACATAAAACAGTATTATTTAGCTTCAACTCTTTCGTTTGAACAATTTATATTTTCTATTTTCTATTCTGCTTGTCTTAATTAGGCAGGTGAGCTGGTGTTTATCCTAGCTGACTTTGGGGCGGAGGTGGATTACGCCCCAAATTGGTCACCAGACAATTTCAGGGCACATTGTAGTACACAAACAACCATTCAACTCACATTTACACCTATGATCATTTAAGAATCTTCAATTAACCTAACATGCATGTTTTTGGAATGCTAGAGGAAGTACCCGGAGAAAACCCAGGCATACACGGGGAAGAACCTGCAAACTCCAAACGGGAATGCCGGAGCCAAGAATCGAACACAAGAACAGGCTATTATTGGTCTGTTAGTCATTCTCTCTTTGCTAACCACATGCCTGATCATGCCCGTGAACGTCAGTTGATAACCAGTAACCTTCCTCCTTGAGAAAGCGTGAGATGTGAAGGTATGTGCACTCAATTTTGAGCTTGTATTTACAAGCTGAATTACTTGACACAAATGTGTTTACCAATGTGATTATTGCTTATGCTCCATGCATGCATCCGTACAATAACTGACAAGTCCCAACTCAACAAGTTCAAATATAACAGATGCGTCATTTTTCGGTGGCCTTTGGTACGCTTTACACATGTTTTTTTCTTTAGAAGTACCATTCAGATTCAATCACGGCTCTAATGTATATTAAAATATGACGTTCTTTGTTAGTCTAAAATGTCAATGTCAGCATTTCCCAACTCGTCTATGACACAATCTTCAGCTGTGCTTTTCCCCTATTTTGAGGTGGCCATTTTTGCATGGCGTTTTGGCACCGGTATAATGGATGGGTGCCCTTACTGACACCAGCCCTTACTTATCTAGGCTGACACCGACTTGGGCTGGCTAGAGCCACCAAAGGCCAAGCGTAATGATTTAATCTGTCCATAAAATACCCTCTCCTCAAATTGGAACATAATTTTATTGACTAAAGTAACTCTAGTGATCAACCACTCTTACAACACAAGACAAAAAATAGTCATTGTATTTATAGTCCATTTGCGACAGTATATGGTATATCGAGAAAAAGGAAATGGCGGTAAGGTGTACGGATACGGTATGTAGTGTCCGAGGTATAAGGCAGTCACTCTTCAGACAAAAACTCACAAAGTCATACTCTTTTGGAGTGCATGTACAGACTCCGTTTAACTCAGGTCACATGAACAGCGTAACCCAACGACAGTGGTCTTTTTATTACATCATCCTTGTGCCTCTCTTTCCAGGCATGACTAATGGGTTTACGCTTAATTCAACTGTTACAGAAAGGAGGGAGTTCTTAAAGCAGTTCTAAAATGGTTAGGGTAGCGTGCGATAAAGCTGCCTTGACTGTGTGGATTATGGTCTGCAGGAAAAAGAACATCCACTTGGTCCACAACATCAACTGTGAGAAGGCAAAGCCTCTCTACCAGCAAGTCTTAACGCAAAGCCTCGATAACCCTGACACGGAGGAAGCAGGACCGTTGGCACGATCCATGTACTGTAACTCTTTCGCTTTGGTATGCAGTCATACAGTACAGTACAGTATGTTCATTGCTTTACACTGGACGGCATCACTACAGTAATTCTTCATCATCATTAGAATTGTTGATGTGTACGAACAGGAACTGCACATTGTCTTTGTGTCTGCACAGCTGTAAGCTGTTTACTGTACTGAACTGTATTTTTAAGGGTACAGCAATGTTTGAAGACGTTTGTAAGCATTTGAAAGGCTATTAAAAGGCTTGGGGATCATAGTTTGTGGTATTGTTTTAAACTATTAATATAGGCAGTTATAATCCCTTTTAACAGAGAATCAATTTCTGTATTTGTGGAAATTTGCTATTAGCTAATAGCTTGGGTATATGACGATGTTGATTCTTTTTTTTTTTTTTTTTTTACCATAACCTTCAAATAAGTTTGACTTCCCATTCACTAAAGTACCTTATTTTTGCTTTGGTGATTAGTGGCCCTGTCCAGTGTTGAGCGCATCCGTCAATAACACTCTGGACAACAGATTGGGACCTGTTTCTTTTCAGTGTTCATGATCTGGACAGAAAATGGCAAATGGCCAATGCCGAAACTGTGCCAAAGTTGGAAGCATGAAATTGTCCAAAATGTATGGCTAAGATGGAAAATGAACCTAGTCCAACAGCTAATTAGTTAAGTCATTGAAGTAATTGAGAGGTATGTAGCCTATGAGAGATGAATTTACTTTAGATGAGCTGAATCCCACATTTGGACGTTTCTTGTGTCAGCACCACATTGTTCTGAAAACTATCTGTTAGAAGTGTCAGTGTTTTTAGATTTGGACACATTACTACCGTTTCTACTCTATATGTAACTGTAGCTTTCTGTGTTAATGTGTGCATGTGTGTATGCCACATGGACAGGATCGCTGGAGCCCAAGAAAGAAAAAAAACTGCCAGGATGACATCAGAGGACAAAGTGTACTCATAATAATGTTGGTTTCCATGTCTACGGGTTTCTGCTTCGAGCCTCTCCCCATAGAGTTGTCCCTTCACCTCCAATCTGTTACCACCATCAAAATCATCAACATTGCATCAAAATGGAAGTTGATTTCATTCTGTTTACCTTGACCTCCAGACTGACTGCAAACTACAATTTCACACTGGTTTCCTTATCTTTGTTTCCTTTCTCCTTTACCTTTTTTTCTATTTATCCATTTGACTGTTTCCATTCCGGTCTATTTCTCTTTCGCTTCCTCCTTTGATGACTGTTTTTCTTGGCACACTGGCAGTTTCGTTCCAGTGACAAAGCAAATTTCCCCCTTTTTTTCCTCTTTCTTTTCTTCATGAGTTATTCCTGGCCAATGGCTCTGTGTCCACAGGTGTTTCTCTCTGAAAAAGTTGCTCTCATTTTTCTTCATTTGCATCCTCACTGCATCACCCCATCTCATGAATGAGTTTGAGTATGTGCATTTACCATTTTCCTCCGCTGATCTGCGTGAAATCGTTTTCATAGACACATCCTTTAGATTACATCTACAGTATATGAGTGTGCATACAGTCAGGAAGTGTGTGTTTGTGTGTATCACTCCAGAATCTCTTGATTTAGGAAAGCCTGGCATGGTTGCTAGTGTTCCATGGTGAGCGAGGCAAGTGTTATGTAATTAGACCTAGTTCTATCGATGCTGCAGATGTGTGTTTTAGCTGTGTGTACGTGTATGTGTGGGTGGGTGTTATGGTAAGCTATCCATCTCCAGGGCATCTGCTCTCCATTATGGTTTAATGGATGTCAGATAAGAACATGACAAACAGATTTGGAGTGCCTGTGAGTCGCCTCAACACACCCACTGGGGGAGCTAGAAACTCACTGCAAATAGGATAATTCTTCCATTTGTCCTCTCCTTGCTTCCCATCAAGGCCACAAAAAAAATAATTACAGTCAAATAGTTTTTGCTGATAATTTGAGGTGTTTCAGCTTGTATGTCTGATGGGTGGGATTTGTCATGAACAACACAATGAGTTCCAGATGATAAGAAAACCATTAGAAAGTTTGCTTGTTCAACTTGACTCTCACCTTTTGGAATAGTCTGAACTCTACCTAACCTGACAGTGCCAGGTGAGTTCTGCTTTCTATCTGTTGTGACTGTTTTTCCTCTTTATTTCTTTTTTTGGTTTATTAGTTGCATTTAGCCACCAGTCCTCATAAACATAAAGCGTGTATCTACTGTAGAGTTACCCCTGTAGTAAAGCTCAGACACAAAAGATAAATGGTCCTGTCTTCCTTTAGCTTGCACCTTTCCAGGACCACCCTGCATTTTTCCAGATGTTTTCTCTTTGCTCTACTTGGACAGAAGAAGAACAAAACTGTAGTGGATGCTCAAGGCCGTAAATTGTCACTTTTGGAAAAATACCAGCATTGAAACTTGCCACAGAATGTTTACATACAGCATTTCTGAGGAACCACAACACATACGGGTTCATAAAAATCACACAAATTAGAAGTCTTGCTATGTGGTGACCATCAAATAATCAAGTCATGGATACTACCACATATTGGGATCTGTCAGGAAGTGGAGTTAATCAAAATGGAACTTGTAGTGGAAACTGAAGACAACTCATTCCAGGGTGCTGGCTGGCCTACATTACAAATAATTTTGCCAATAAGAACTAGCAAAAATTGAAATACCTGTATCTGTTCGATTCTGCCACCGTTACGATGCCAGCCAATGCCTCCATCGACAACTGAACAGAACAGAAATGAAACCAAGACACGGCAAACTGGCTACCAGACTCACGGAGGATAAATAGCTTGATCCCCAACAAGTATCACAACTTAAAGGTCCCATATTTTACCAGGCCAACTTGCTCTAATATTTTGGAGTTATAATGGCTTTACGGTGCCTCAGTAAACATGTGACATATGAATTAAAATCATCCACGCATTCCTGACTTCCAGACGTTTTTCTGCCAAGAGGCCTGAAATCACGTCATTCGAATTTCTCAAGCTTATCTTCGTCACGAGTAGCAAAGATATCCGCTTACCTCTCCGCTCCGAGCCAGCGCTGTCAACATAACCAACACGTGTACCCTCACAAGTGGGTCTTCTGCAAGGAGGCAACCAATCATAAGAAAGGGGGCGGTCTTCGCCAAATATGTACAAAGCCGATACAAAAATGGGTCAAACATAAGTAGCCGTCAGAGGGCCCTTTTCTGGACACTCGTATGACAAAATGAAGGTGCTTTTTGAAATGAAATTGACACTTTTATACTAAGTCCATGTAAGACAGTCATTCTATGGAGGCCTAAATAGCCAACATATTGGACCTTTTAGTAGCTTCTTGATCATGAAACATCCTCAAACAAGTCTAATTAGGCTGTTCATGGATCTCCAATATGTTACCCAGTCTTGTTAGCTGATGTACATGAAGCATGAATTTGTCTGTCAGTTTTCTGAGCTGCTCTTCTGTCTTCATTCCCTTTATTACGTTTGTATAGTTGGCCTCACATTGATATTGCATGTATTTACATTGGGAGAACAGTTTATCTGAATCTGCACACATCCATGCATGTAGACCTAAATGCATATGTTAATATACAGGATATCAGATATGTAGAAAAGGTACTTGTACGACTCATCCCTCTGAGTCCAGTTAGTGTGTAAATATATTAATAGCGATTGCAACACTTCCAACAGGCCCGGGCATGTACAGTAGATATCATGGCAGTTTTCTCTGTGTGTGTTCATTAGTCATAGGTTGGAGGGAGGACACCTAATCCTCAAGTACAGACAACTACTTGTTTGGACTACAGCCAGAGACACAGGTAACAATCTGTCACTTTATTGTCAAAACACACTTGATTTTATTGCTTCTAGCTCCCCCTGTTCAATGTACCCATAACAGACACACCCCAATAAGCCTCGACCTTACCATATTAGTTCTATCTTTACTGGACCTACATGACTGATTGAAAAACATATCCTTTCATACTGATATAAAGATATCCGCGGAAGAGGGCCACACTACTGCTTAATGAAATTAAGTAATTAATTTTGTCTTTGAGATGGATGAGCAGATACAATTTAAATTACCATTTTGACATAAAAAGGGTAAGGTTTTGCTGAATTCCATTCTCTTGTGTGTTTTCACATAACATTAAAGCCACGTTTCCATCAATCATTAAAGTTCAGTCCACTTTGCCATGGTACTGCTTACAACAGTAAATCCAGATCGAGCTTGTGTTTCAGGGATTGTAGGCAAGAGAAACACAATGAAGAAAGATAGCAGCACAAACAAGGAGAAAGATAGCTGGGATAGGCTCCAGCGGCCCGCAACCCTAGTGAGAATAAGCGGCAAAGAAAATGGATAGATGGGATTCGAATCCTCTCTATCACAATTCACAGTAGTGTTTAAATGGGGCGCGTGTTTTTTTTTTCTTTACTTTTTTTTCTTCTTTTTTTCATTTCCTTCCAATTCCATTATTGCATTTTATTGTAGCAAGAACATATTCTCTGTCAACCAATTGATGAACAGCACTGTGTCTAGTTCCACACTATACACTGCACCAGTGTCAAACTCAAGGCCCGGGGGCCAGATCCGGCCTGTCACATCATTTTATGTGGCCCTTGAAAGCAAATCATATTCATCAACTTCATAATTCTTGCTAAAATCTGTAACAACATTTCAAATTTTCATGTGTCATAAATAATAACATTGAGATATTGCAAGCATTTTTTGTTTCCAAACCCCTTTTTGTAGTAACATGAACAACAGTTGAACAAACTATTATCCTTGACTTCTGATTTCAAAACTAGATATCCACACATTTGTTGTGTATATGTAATAATATAATGAGACGATTAAACATTTATATGTTTGTATGCTATAACGGCCCTCTGAGGGAAACCAAACCTACAATGTGGACTGCAACAAACACTCATGCAGGGTACTATCATACCATATTACTGCAACCACAACCCTGATAAAAAGGTACTGAAAGGTGGGATGACATCCATCCATTTTCTACACCACTTATCCTCACGAGGGCCGCGGGCGTGTTGGAGCCTATCCCAGCTAACTGCGGACAGGAGGCGGGGTACATCCCTGAACTGGTCGCCAGCCAATCGCAAGGCACAACAAACAACCATTTGCACACCTACGGGCAATTTAGAGTCTTCAATTAACTTACCGTTTTTGGGAGGTGGGAGCAAACCGGAGTACCTGGAGAAAACCCATGCAGGCATGAGGAAAACATGCAAACTCCACACATAGGCGAGGCTGGATTTGTACCTGGGTCCTCAGAACCGTGAGGCAGATGTGCTAACCAGTCGGCCACCTTGCCGGGACATAAATTTGATTTTTGAAATGCCTAAAATACATATCAAACTGAAATAAAATTACTGCTTTGGCAAAACAATGACTCATATCACAAGTCAGCCTTATTCTTTAGTGGTCAGTGTTCTATTGTATATGTCTTGTCGATGATGGCTGCTCTGTGGATCTGAGGTAACACATGAGGTAAACATTTTAGCTAGGACTACAGTCTTTTATAGAGGCTTTTATGGGATTGCCAAAAGATTGCCTTAGTTAATAAATGAAGGCTTGTTGAGGCCTGTTTTTTTAGCAAACAGAGGGGAACGCTGGCTGCCAGAGAGGGCTGTACACGCAAGCATGTATGTTAAAATTATTGCACATGCACACATACTTCAGTTTTGTGGTTGCTATGGAGATGGGTGATATGAGGCCTGGCACAACATTTCAGTTATCTTCCACTGAGAGGTATGTTGGTACATCCAACAACCAATTAGTGGAAAGTCCATTGGCAAACTTAAGAGCACACAGATGCCTATACATCTGTTAAATATCATTGCCTCCCATTCGACAGGGAAAGATTGCTTGGTACTTGAAAAACAGACAGCAATCACCATCCGAGAGGATGAAAAGCATCAGAGCGTGTAAAGATGGGGAAAGTAGGCGAATGGAAAAAAACACAACAGCACTAGATCCTACTTTACCTGTTGGTTACTGGCCTACTCCACAATTGTAGCAGGACCCATACTGTATTTCAGTATGATTATATTAGTTATTGACTTCAAGCTAAAAGATAGCAGGCTGACATTTAACTTTATTACCCAGCTAAATGGCAGTAATGAATAACATGTACACACATTGAGTGCAATCAAGAACAGCCACTGGTCCTGCTATAATGACTGAAATGTGAGCCATGAAATAGCAACCCAAAGACAATAGTCTTTCTAGTGTCAGACGGTGAAAGAAGGCAGTACTCAAAGAGTCTAGCGATTCACAGCACAGCACAAGAAAACAGTCTGACTGAGAAAAATCTTAGATGGATGCTTTCTGTACGTAAATAAATAGTGGATGTGTCCGACGGCAAGAGGACGTCTGGTCATCCAAATAAACACATGCAAGCTCACACGCTGTCACGTCCTGATAACTCTCAGATGGTCTGGATTACAACTAGCACAGTCTACTCTTAATGCAAACAAACTCCCAAACTTGTTCAGTCTTATCACAATTAACTCTTATAGTCACCCCCAAACACACACTGGCATGTATAAACATGCACGAACGCAGACATGCAAGCATGCACGCACACACACTAAGTACTTGCTTATACCTTGGAGCAGTTTACAGTTGGGGTTTGGTTCTTGTGTGACTGTGTAATTAATAGCCTCAGGGTGTGAATGTTAATAACAAGCATATCACTTTATTTTCCGCAAGAAAAAAAACGCCTGAAATTGTGTAACAAATAAATGAATCCCAGTATTGGAACTGGAAAAGGAAAAAGTGCACATCATTCATCTCCATACCATACTATATTATTCCTTTCCACACAGGAAGCTGGAAAAAAGAAAAGAAAGAGCATATTGACATACATTATGGTAATGATTTTGCTATGGAAAACCACAATGTATCACACATAATCCAATTTGTTTGCTATATACTGTAAGTACATTAATGCAGCTGATTTGAATAAATAGTTAACTTGTGTTGGTTAAATATTTTCATTGTTTGCTTGTTAATGAATAGACTAGGTGTACAAAAGTGAAATATATTACTGTTAGAAAACAAAAAACAAAACCTCAATTCGGATGTTAATCCTGCGTGTTCCAAGACCTTAGCTGATTTTTAGGTAATTTGCCACATGATTTTTATAGTTTTATAGTTTTAATATTAAATATTACTAGTCTAATTTATATATATATATATAGTAATAAGACAAGAGATGCTCAATTGGGTTTAAATCAGGGCTCTGGCTGGGCCATTCAAAAACAGTTACGGAGTTGTTCTGCTGCCACTCCTTCGTTATTTTAGCTGTGTGCTTCGGATCATTGTCTTGTTGGAAGGTGAACCTTCGGCCCAGTCTGAGGTCCTGAGCACGCTGGAGAAGGTTTTCGTCCAGGATATCCCAGTACTTGGCCGCATTCATCATTTCTTCGATTGCAACCAGTCGTCGTGTCCCTGCAGCTGAAAAACACCCCCACAGCATGATGCTACCACCACCATGGTTCACTGTTGGGGACTGTATTGGACAGGTGATGAGCAGCGCCTGGTTTTCTCCACACATACCACTTAGAATTAAGGCCAAAAAGTTCTACCTTGGTCTCATCAGACCAGAGAATTTTATTTCTCACCATCTTGGAGTCCTTCAGGTGTTTTTTTTTTGTAGCAAACTCCATGCGGGCTTTCATGTGTCTTGCACTGAGGAGAGGCTTCCGTTGGGCCACTCTGCCATAAAGCCCTGACTGGTGGAGGACTGCAGTGATGGTTGACTTTCTAGAACTTTCTCCCATCTCCCAACTGCATCTCTGGAGCTCAGCCACAGTGATCTTTGGGTTCTTCTTTACCTCTCTCACCAAGGCTCTTCTCCCCGAGTGCTCAGTTCGGCCGGACGGCCAGCTCTAGGAAGGGTTCCGGTCATCCCAAACGTCTTCCATTTCAGGATTATGGAGGCCACTGTGTTCTTAGAAACCTTAAGTGCAGCAGAAATGTTTTTGTAACCTTGGCCAAATCTGTGCCTTGCCACAATTCTGTCTCTGAGCTCTTCAGGCACTTCCTTTGAACTCATGATTCTCATTTCCTCTGACATGCACTGTGAGCTGTAACGTCTTATATAGACATGGGTGTGGCTTTCCTAATCAAGTCCAATCAGTATAATCAAACACAGCTGGACTCCAATGAAGGTGTAGAACCATCTCAAGGATGATCAGAAGAAATGGACAGCACCCAAGTTAAATATGACTGTCACAGCAAAGGGTCTGTATACTTGGCTACAGATATTTCAGTTTTTATTTTTCAATAACTCTGCAAACATTTCAACAATTCCCTTTTTTCTGTCAATATGGGGTGCTGTGTGTACATCCATCCATCCATTTTCTTTCCTGCTTATCCACACTAGGGTCACGGGCTGCTGGAGTTTATCCCAGTTATCTTCGGGCGGGAGGTGGGGTACACCCTGAACCGGTCGCCAGCCAATCCCAGGGCACATAGAAACAAACAACCATTCGCACTCACATTCACACCAATTGGCAATTTAGAGTGTTCAATCAACCTACCACACATGGTTTTGGGATGTGGGAGGAAACCTGAGTGCCCGGAGAAAACCCACCCAGGCACAGGGAGAACTGTGAGGCAGATGTGCTAACCAAACGATCACCGTGCCGGTAAAAAAAATTACTTAAATGATTTTAGCAAACCCTGCGACCCTAACAAGGATAAGCGGTGTTGCAAATGGAATGGAATCGATTTTAGCAAATCGCTGCAATATCACAAAGAGTGAAAAATTTAAGGGGTCTGAATACTTTCCTTACCCATATATATATATATATATATATATATATATATATATATATATATATATATATATATATTAGAGAGAGAGAGAGAGAAAGTGAAATTATTAGAATTAACATTAAGTTATTATATATTATTGAGTACTAATATTTATTTCCATAACATGGCTATATAGAAACATCCAGTCTATTTATATACCTCTATTTGCCACTTTTCATCAGTTACTACAGAGAGAGTGCAATACTGTCTAAAGACTATCTATGTTCGTGGATCTGTTGTAGAAATGAAACAGTAATTTAAACAAATATGGCTTTTAGGGAACATCTGAGGCAAACTCTAATCATTTATCCGTTCAAACTAAGTATTTCTAGCGTTAGTGGTGAGCACATCTACCTCATAGTCGAGAGGTTTTGCTTTTCTGTGTGCAGTTTACATGTTCTGCACGAGCTGACATGGGTTTTCTCTGCGTACTCCAGCTTCCTCCTACATTAAAAAAAACATGCATATGAGATAGGTTTAATAAAAGTTCTAGATTGAATCTGATTATGAATAATTTTTTGTCTATATACAGGTATGCTCTGTGATTGGCTGGTCACCAGTTCAGGGTATCTCTGAAAGTCCGCTTTGATGGGCTCCAGCCTCCAACTCACCTGCAACCCAAATAAAAATGGAAGGATAGATGAATTGTTATAGCAAATATTACTATAACATACTCAGTTTTTATAGTTAAAGAGAGCCAAATGATTTCTCTTAAGGCATTATTAGGCTGTCTCGAGGTGCTGTTTGTAGAGAACATCAAAATGTATTTTCTTGTTGTCAGAATTGAGGCAAGAATGCATGTATACATGCACGTATAAAGTAAAACAATTTCAGAAAAATGCTGTTCTTTAAATTGAGCTAATCCACAAAAGATAAACAACAAACCCTCCCCACAAATTAAACTAGTTGCATATCATATCCAGGTATGAAGTTTGAGATGTCAAGTTGTCAAGTGATGACACAAAGGGTGGATGAGATTTGCCTGGAGTTCCTAAAGGCTGTGGATGTTGTCGGGCTGTCCTGGTTGACATGCCTCTGCAACATCGCGTGGACATCGGGAACAGTGCCTCTGGATTGGCAGACCGGGGTGGTCGTCCCCCTTTTTAAGAAGGGGGACCGCAGAGTATTTTCCAACTACAGGGGGATCACACTCTTCACCCTCCCTGGTGAGGGAAGAATGAAACGGGAGATCGACAGGCGGATCGGTGCAGCGTCTGCAGTGATGCGGACTTTGTATCGGTCTGTTGTGGTGACGAAGGAGCTAAGCCGAAAGGCGAAGCTCTCAATTTACCGGTTGATCTACGTTCCTACCCTCACCTATTGTCCCGAGCTGTGGGTCATGACTGAAAGAACAAAATCCCGGATACAAACGGCTGAAATGAGTTTCCTCCGCATGGTGTCCGGGCTCTCTCTTAGAGATAGGATGAGAAGCTCGGTCATCCAGGAGGGGCTCAGAGTAGAGCGGAGCCAGATGAGGTGGCTCGGGCATCTGATTAGTAGGATGCCTCCAGGACGCTTCACTGGTGAGGTGTTACGGGCATGTCCCACCGGGAAGAGACCACAGGGGTCACCCAGGACACGCTGGAGAGACTACGTCTCCCGGAGTTGGCCCCGGAAGAGCTGGATGAAGTCGCTGGGGAGAGGGAAGTCTGGGCGTCCCTGCTAAAGCTCCTGCCCCCGCGACCTGATCTCGGATAAGCGGAAGAAAATGGATGGATGGATGGATGGATAATAAAAACATTATTTCCATTCTTATGTCTTTGTCACAACTGGCTGTGATTGGTGAATTAAAAAAAAAAGATCTATTGTAGATGAGTCGTTATTAAAATCAAAGACTAAAAAATTCAAAGTAACCCATAATCATCAGAAAAGAATTTACCACTGACTGTCTTCAAAACAGATTACGCTCAATGTATTATGACAAACCAACGACCACAATATGTTCCGTGACTTTTCAAACTTGGATGTGGTTGTGTTTTATAGCAAAATTTCCAATGGAGATCAAATATATTTCGAATAATATGTCACAGGGTCCATATTCTCCCTATGTTTAAACCTTCTTAGAAACAGTTATTGTAACATTTTAAAATAGCATACAGCAGAAGTTAAAGGTACAGTACAATATGCACGTTTTCAAACTGCGAGCAGTAAGCGTTCGAACTTCAAGCTATCAATGTGTTTCAAGTAAAAGTAGCACAAACATTGCCATCTATCCTTTGTATTTCTTATCCCAGTTGTGCGGTAAGCTTAAGCATGCTCCAGCTCAGCTTAGGCTTCACTCCAGAGAAGACACATTCTGAGCCGAGCATTAAATGGTTAACTAAAATGGCTGGACACAGTCAAGAAGGTTCGTGGAAAGAGCCTACAAGGAGGTTTTCTGTTAAGAAGCAGTGATGTCATTCACAGTATGTTTTTCACACACACTGCAAGAAGCAGGCTTAAACTTCAAAAAAGCTCTTTTAATGGATGGAACATAAAAACACATTTATAGAAATCATAAAAAAAATACTAAATGTAAAACAAAAAACAAAAAAATGTTTTATGTTTTTCTAATGCTGCTACTGTAGTGGGGGAAATACTGTATTGTTAGGCTATGCAGATATTTTAGGTTTCAAGTGCGTACAGTATGTGCGTTTTATATCCATTAAATACACAGTGTTCATTCTAGCAAAGATAACAAATAAATGACCAATGAGCCATATTGTTTTATGTCTTACTGGATTTTGATGGAAATTAGATATGGCAGGCTGTAATAGGCTGTGCAGTTCCCATACTGATGGAGGCTGGGCGAAAAGATTGGAGGGGGAGGGGGTGATGAGTTGAAACGAGAAACAGCTGCTGCTGCTCTTGTCAAACTTAACGAGGAAACGAGTTGGAATTTCCAAGTGAAATGTTGGAGCATGAATGTATATCAGTGTGCTAGCATGATCCTGCAATACTTACCAGGAGTATATATTCAGGAGTATTTCTGTCACACTTTCTGCACGGACTGCTAATGTGCTACAGTCTTAATTATCGTATTTTTTTTTTTTTTTTTTTTTACTGTTGGCAGCTTCAAAATACAAGGTTCTCAGAAGTACAGTAGATCCTTCAAAGTTAAATGCTGTCGTACAAAGTGGTAAAATGGGGGATTCAGTATCAATAGTTTGGTAAAATATGTCTAAAAAGGAGTGGAGTTCACACCATCATCATACATGGCATCATAACTCCACAAGTGTTTTGCTTCATAGCCTATTTGGCTTTTATGCGATGCCACCCGGTGTCGGCGTCCGAGCACATCCGGAAGTGGGGGCATGTTTTATGGTGTCAAAAGTTGAATTCATTTTTCATATGAGCAAAAGTATTTGAACATGTGTTTGACAGGTTTGTTTTGTTGTTCAAACTATAAGTTGTGCTGAATGTTTGCAGTTGGGATTGCTTGTAAAGAATACATTTATATAGTTAGAGGTGTAACCAACATGAAAACCAGAGAGCTATCA
Source organism: Phycodurus eques (assembly GCF_024500275.1). NCBI lineage: Eukaryota > Metazoa > Chordata > Actinopteri > Syngnathiformes > Syngnathidae > Phycodurus > Phycodurus eques. The sequence continues at coordinate 21,390,516 of NC_084535.1, forward strand.
TAGGGTAAAAAACAAACTATTGTGAAGCTGAGTGAAGATATTACACTACCTGGAAACATCAATGTGTTCAGTCTACAACAAAAATAAAGGAATGAATAAAATGTTTGTGGGATACTGTATGTGAATATGCCCATCTCAACAATTATTTTCCCTCCCACGTTTAAGATATTTACTATAGTATCGAAGTCACATTTGATTCTTTTTTGATGAATGAAGGCCGCAAACCGAAAAATCACACATGTTCTGTATGTGAAAGAAAGGTCCAGTTCAAGAATAAACATGTCTCCTTTATGGACCATGAATCTTAGAGTGAGACCCACCATATGGAATTAAACATATGTTTGCATTGCAAGATTCTTGGATTGAGAGCACAATTCTGGGGTTGACCCTTAAATGCCTCACAAATCATACAAGCGTGTTGGTTTAGTTCATTAGTGGTCACCTTATGGTCAAGAGACTCAGCCTTTACATCCTCCATTAGTTCTCAAGACCCACACACTTTACAGTCCCTCATTCCTCCTAAATCTGCCCCATACTCAACCCTGGCATTCTAGTGAAAAATAAATAAATTAATAAATCTGTGGCTGTTATTTTGATTGAATTCCCAATAACTTTACCAAGATTACAGTTAAATGCAGAAGGCTGGAATTCATGCCTCCAGTACGGGGGCCAATCTGAGGCCAGTGTGAGTCTGGTGCCAAGCAGGGAGGTGGAAAGGTCATTGCTTGTTTTTTTGTTTTGTTTTGTTTTTAAACAAACAGGTTTATTTGTAAAACAGGTTTATGGCCACCCAGTGGACAACTGGCCACTAATAACTTTATCCACTGAGAGCTATAACAGAGCTTCATGCTATTGTGTGTGAGAAATAAAACACATAGCGTGTGAGTGTGTATAATTAATTGATTTTATATGTTAAGACAATGGTGTTATGCCCTGCATGCTAAGGTTTTACAGTCTGACCTATTCTGAAAAACATGACTACCATCATGACTCAGACGTGCGTGCAGGATTCAAAGCTTCATATCCTCCTCCATGAATTTTCACAGTCCCACACTGATTTGTTCTGCAACTGTTGTTTTTGCTGTATTGCAGTTGCTCAGTGATGGCTCAATCATGATCAATTATGAATAGAGAGCACACTGCTCTTTTCAAGCAAGATGTCAAACACAAGTCTTTTATTCTTCATTCCTGTCAATCACTCAAGTACAACCCCAATTCCAATGAACTTGGAACATTGTGTTAAACATAAATAAAAACAGAATACAATGAATTGCAAATCATGTTGAACCTATATTTAATTGAATACAATACAAAGGCAAGATATTTAGTGTTTTAACTGATAAACCTTATTGTTTTTAGCAAATAAACATTAATTTAGAATTTTATGGCAGCAACTCGTTCCCAAAAAGCTGGGACAAGACATAAAATACCATAAGTGTGTATGGTTGAGGCGGCACGTTGGACGACTGGTTAGCACATCTGCCTCACAGTTCTGAGAACCCGGGTTAAAATTCGGCCTCGACTGTGTGTAGTTTGCATGTTCTCCCTGTGCCCGCGTGGGTTTTCTCCGGGTACCCTGATTCCCCCCCACATCCCAAAAACATGCATGGGTCAATTGAAGAATTGTTGTTTGTCTACTGTATATGTGCAATTGGCTGGCGACCATCTGAGGGTGTACCTCGCCTCTCGCCCGAAGATAGCTGGGATAGGCTCCAGCACACCCGCGGCGCCCCTGTGAGGATAAGTGGTACGGAAAATGGATGGATGGATGGTGTGTGGTTGATAAAATTGTTTTGATGGCATAGATGCATGAAAAATGTTGCGTTATTTAAATCCCGGCTTTCAAAGCTGTCATTTTGTCATTTTGTAAATTTCATGTTTCACTGAAGCAGTAGTGGTTCTCAAGGTTGAGAGGTTCCGCTTTTGAATTTTAGCTGAGTTGAGTTTATATGTTCTCCCCGTGGTTCTGTGAGTTTTATCCAGGCATTCTGGGTTCCTCCCACATTCCAAAAATATGCATGGTAGGTTGCTCCTTTAAGACACTAAATGGTCCATAGGTGTGAATGTGAGGGTAAATAGTCGTATGTTTTTATGTGTCCTGCGATTGTCTGGCAGCCAGTCCAGGGTATACACCACCTCTTGCCCAAAGCCAGCTGGGATAGACTCCCGGTCAAGCTTGACCCTAATGAGGACAAGCTTTCTAGGTGGATAGATGTTCTCCTTCACAGTTTACAACAGATGTTCTTCAGCCTTTCAAGGATTGATTGTTTTACCCATGACGATTACATATTCATTTGGAATTGTGTAGGACACAAGATAAGAAGACATGTTTGTATTTGAGTAGTACATTCAGAGTGTCCAAATAAAGAGGGAGCTGAAATACAAGGCTATACTTATTTTTTGTCAGTGCTCACAATTTGTAGCTATTTTCCCCTAAATGAATAACCACTTTGTTGTCTGCAACATCATCTGCTGATTTAATGGTTTGAATTGATTTCCACATGTTCTGCTGCTCATTATTGATACAGAGCTTTTTGATTCTCTTAAAATGTAATTTTCATGAGAGGGAAAGGAAGGGAAAAAAAACAACTAGGTTAGCCATCATGTTGCATTGGCTTGTATTTATTATGGCTTCTGACTTCACGTGTGTGTGTATGTGTGTTTAAATGAATAAGTGTCCCAACGTTGCAGAGCAGAGGGGTAAAATATACAGCAGGCCTGATTTCACAACACAGTTTGACGCTTAAATTGTGTTACACTGACCAGAACCCGTTTATCATGCATTCACACACACGCGCACACACGCCCAACACACACACACACACACACACACACTAATGCAGCGGTTGCCCAGTGCTCCCCAGAGTGCAGGTTTGGTTACAGAGTTAAGTGTATGGCAGCGGTGACACGACTGACACTTGACTCTACTGCTGTGGGCAGTTAGGAGTTATGAAGGCCTCCACTGACTGCCCACCACATGCACTCCCAGGCAAAGCGTTGTGTCTGAGCTGCGAGTGGGTCTGTCTGTGTGCAGAGCTTCAGTTCCCAGGATATGTACCCCACAGCTGTCCTCTGTGGTGCTTTGACTATTCCTATTACAGTTTTTCGGATCTCTGGAGAGACATTCCCACGGTCCTTACCGAAATCTTACTGTGAACACATTTACCTTGGCCAATCATACGTGATTGACTCACTCAGGATGCAAATTAATAGGAGTTGTGAACAAACCTTAGACTCCTATCTCACTGGCCTGGAGACTAGTTGACCACCTGATAGCGACTTGAGGCTGAGCGTAGATGGCTGCCGACGAAACTTCAGGACATGTCGCCCATTTGAGAGTTTGGCCCCAAATGAAAAGAATATTTATGTTCAAATGGGCTGCAAACTCCATCTACACTTGCATGCAACAAGCACCGTGCCTGACGCACATTACTCGCTTTTCATCGATTCAAATGTTTTAATAATTGTGAGAAGCCAAAATTGAAATTACGGTTATAATTTGATTAATTGCCCAGCCCATACATTAAAAGTGTAAATGGTTTCGTCTGAATTGCACGCTGTTAGTAAGCCTGTGTGTCTGCATTAATAAATTACACATGGAAACCGATGTCTCCTCTCTGTAGGCAATCAATCAATATTACCGTAGGTTTCCATCTCAGTATTGAAAAAAACACACACACATAATATACAGTTTATATGTATTTAAAGTGGCACGAAGCAGATATCAGAACAGCTCGGTGACGTTATTTAAGCTCTCAAATAAATGAGGAAATAAGCGATGGGTTGACTTTTTGAAGACACGCAGAGCGAGCTCCATGACACGACCACCCAACGGATTATTTTGTAAACTTTCACCAGAGCCAACATGGCTTCGTGGGTAATGTGATCCTAGTGAATGGGGCAGTACTGACTGTCTAACTACTTAGGCTTCCTCCTACCCTCCCGCTGTCGTCAGATGCCGTGCTATGACATTATGTGGCCCTTATTATTCAAGTTTTGAAGCCTGATTTTATAAACTTAGCGACTTTTTTATTGATTCAAATTTGGCAGGCTTGTTAACATTACTCTTCTCTGTGGTGTGTCAAATTTACATGACATGTTTTGGGCCTGTTTAGTGCCACTTTAAAGAATATAGTATTTTCGAACGGTGTGACCGCTGACCCTCAAACAACAACATGGGGTCTTGTTGCTGTTGATGCAGTTTGTGGCTGGGGCTGGGCTGGAGTCTGTGCTTCTCAGTCATTGCCAGTAAAAAAATGTGATTTCCTGGGTCCACAAAAACAAGGCGAGTTAAAACTACAGTCTTTGGCCAAGCAAGATGTTTGATTCCTGATTGTACTCTGGCAAGAATATCATGCCTTGACTTCTTGTGTGCACAAACACAAGGGCCTGTTCATTGTGTGTGTGGATTTGTGCTTGTATAAGAGTTCCCCAGACTCAACATGTGTTGTGGCTCATCAAGCCAGAACATGGAAACTTTGAGTGTCTGCAGATGTTGAGAAAGAGAAGATGAGTTTTTTTTCATGCTTGCATTTGGTTTGAGCATGTTTCCTCACACGCCACAAAAACTCCCCAGCAGACCTTCATCACCCGAATCAGAGGCGCCCTAGGACAATCTCCTAGAGCACATGCTTCTCACCGCTCATCACGTCCCATCTCCAAAGAGTGATGGTCTTAGGGATCAGGGCTCCGCACAACATCTGTGCAGGATCCAAGAACAGACAAAGATATAAAACAAAAACCTTCAGTTTTTAACCAAGTATCAGGACGTAATGAAAGGATAGGGACAGTTGGACTCGAGAGCCTTTAATGTGAGCAAAGACCAGACGGTACTATCCATCTTCGTATAATGAAATTAACATACTATCAGCCATAGTGACTAATCCTGAAATATGACAGTGGCCACTCCGTAATCTACCCACAAGATCCCCATGAAATAGCATCGGCATCCGGATGTGCCCACAGATTGGCTTCCACGCCACACAGAAGGCTATTCACTCGACAAGATGCGTGGGAGAAAAACTTTGTCCTTGGAAAGTATACATAAAACCTGTGGTTTTAGCCATCTCTCACCATTGTCATTATACTAACGGGATTTCTCACACTGCCCCCTCCAGACACCTGTTTGTTTGTGTTAAGAGTCCAGTCAAGACAGACTGAGCAATGCTACTTTAGGGATCAAGAGGGCAATCTGTGTGGAAATGTCAGTGCACCTTTTTTAACGACCCAACAGTTGCTTTGTCTGCAGGAGCATTTTATTAAAAATCCTTCTGAATAACTCATCAGACTGATACTTGGGTTTTTGTCTCACAGAAATGGAACTGCACATTTATTTTGGATGTACTGGCCACAGGTTTTGTGCAGCCAAATATCTGCAAAAGTACTCTGTGATACATGCAGGCGTGGGAAGGTCCAAGGAATGTTAAGTTCCTAGTTTTGTGTCAGCAAAAATCTCATTCATCATCAGGATATTTACACAATATTTTGCTCTCAAACACTGTAAACTATATTTGACAGCAATTTGACAGCAAATGTAAAATATGTGACAAACTAATGATCACAGAATCACTTGCAATTTCATTTTATATTGTATTAAGTCAATGTGTTGGCAGTTTTCAGTTATTTTCCTATACTGAAGGAAAAATGATGGCCATGGTAGGACTTATCACTGGATGACTAAGTGCGCCTTTTGTAACGCAATTTGTACCCCACCTTCTTCCCATCATTCCCCTCTTTTGGTCCATTGAGGACTTATGCAATGCAATACTGTTCCTAGTTAGGGAAATCAAGTTAAATAAACTGTGACAAGAATTGAATCCAACCAGGGGCTGTTATGCAAGGAGAATGTTACTTCATAGATGAATGTATCTTGGAACTGCCACACCGTACAGTCCCAAGACCTGTATTTATTTTCTTTAACACTGGAATTGTTTTGTAAGATTATTGATGATGACAGAAAATAAATGGAAACAATTAAATCAGAATTCATTTAAGATGTAAAACCAGCTGCAATTTAGTGGATCACATTTACTGCACGTTCACCCTGTGATTGTGTAGGGTTTCTCCTTCCTCCTACATTACAAAATAAAGCAAACAAAAAACATGCATAATAGGTTAACTGAAGACTTGAAATCGTTCATAGGTGTGAATGGTTAAAGGGGCACCCTACAGTCTAACCCAATGTCAACTGGGATATGCTGCCAACAGGACCCTAGAAAATACATGGAGACCACCAAAAACAGCAATCGAATCATGTACAAATAATTTTAAAAGCAAACTAATTGATTAACAGGCAGGAAGAGCAGATATTCCATACACAGCAGTGATTAACTTCTTCTTTTCCTTTCAGCTTGTCCTGTTAAGGGTTGCCACAGCGTGTCATCCTTTTCCATGTAAGCCTATCTCCTGCATCCTCCTCTCTAACACCAACTGCCCTCATGTCTTCCCTCACGACATCCATCAACCGTCTCTTTGGTCTTCCTCTACCTCACTGGGCTGGCAGCTCCATCCTCATCATCCTACCAATATACTGACTATCACTCCTCTGGACATGTCCAAACCAAGTCTGCTCTCTCTAACTTTGTCTCCAAAACATCTAACCTTGGCTGTCCCTCTGATGAGCTCATTTCTAATTTTATCCTCTGAGAGCGAACGTCAACATCTTGATTTCCGCCACCTCCAGCTCTGCTTCTTGTTGTCTCTTCAGTGCCACTGTCTCTAATCCGTACATCATGGCTGGCCTCACCACTATTTTATAAACATTGCCCTTCATCCTAGCAGAAACTCTTCTGTCACATAACACACCTGACACCTTCCTCCACCCGTTCCAACCTGCTCGGACCCATTTCCTCACTTCCTGACCACACTCACACTCTGAACTGTTGACCCCAAGTATTTGAAGTCTTCCACCCTTGCTATCTCTTCTCCCTGTAGCTTCACTCTTCCCCCTCCACCCATCTCATTCATGCACATATATTCTGTCTTACTTCTTCATTCCTCTCCTTTCCAGTGCATGCCTCCACCTTTCTAATTGTTCCTCCACCTGCTCCATGCTTTAACTGCAGATCACAATGTCATCTGCAAACATCATGTTACACAGGGATTCAAGTCTAACCTCATCTGTCAGTCTATCCATCACCACTGCAAACAGGAAGGGGCTCGGGGCTGATCCCTAATACAGTCCCACCTCCACCCTAAATTCCTTTGTCACACCTACAGAACACCTCACCACTGTTCTGCTGCCCTCATACATGCCCTGTATTAACATTGGTATTGACATACTTCTCTGTCACTCCAGACTTCCGCATGCAGTACGACAGTTCTTCTCTGGGTACTCTGTCATAGGCTTTCTCTAAATCTGCAAAGACACAATGCTGTTCCTTCTGACCTTCTCTGTTCTTTTCCATGAAAATCCTCAAGGCAAATAATGCATCTGTGGTACTCTTTCTAGGCATGAAACCATACTGTTACTTGCAAATACTCACTGCTGTCCTGACTACTCTGTCCCGTAACTTTATTGTGTGTGTCATCAACTTTATTCCTCTATAGTTCCCACAGCTCAGCAGATCATCCTTGTTCTTAAAAATGGGCACAGCACACTATTCCTCCATTCCTCAGGCATCTTTTCACCTGGTAGAATTCTGTTAAACAAGGTGGTCAAAAACTCCACAGCCACCTCTTCTAGATGCTTCCATACCTCCACAGGAATGTCATCAGGACCAACTGCCTTTCCATTTTTCATCCTCTTTAATGCCTTTTTTACTTCCCCATTGCTAATCATTGCCACTTCCTGGTCCGCCACACTTGCCTCTTCTAATCTTCCTTCTCTCTCATTTTCCTCATTCATCAACTCCTCAAAGTATACTTTCCATCTATCCAGCACACTACTGGCACCAGTCAACACATTTCCATTTCTATCCTTAATCACCCAAACCTGCTACACATCATTCTCATCTCTATCCCTCTGTCTGGCCAACCTGTATAGATCTTTTTCTCATTCATTAGTGTCCAACCTGCCATACATGTCATCATATGCCTCTTGTTTGGCCTTTGTCACCTCTACCTTTGCCCTACGTTGCATCTCCATTTCTTCTTTTCTCCTCTCCTCACTCCTCTCAGTGTCCCACTTCTTCTTTGCTAACCTCTTTCCTTGTATGATTTCCTGTACTTTAAGGTTCCAACACCAAGTCTCCTTCTCTCCTTTCCTGCGAGAATATACGCCAAGTACTCTCCTGCCTGTCTCTCTGATCACCTTGGCTGTAGTGGCCCAGTCTTCTGGAAACACAGCAATGATTAACTGATCCACTTAAACGAGATGCTGCATGTCAAGCGGTTTTCCATAGAAATAAAACAGGTTTGACCAGGATAAAGAACCTGAGCAATTCTGTTGAGCTATGTCGCTATGGCTACGATTATAAATCTATTTGCTATAGCACTTCCTCATTGGGGTCGCCGATGAACTGGAGCATTTTCCCGCTGCCAGTGGGAGAGACTGGGTACACCCTGGACTGGTCACGAGACAATCGCATTTACACTCACCTATGGACAATTTATAGCCTTGACCCACACAGCATATTTCACCAAATTGCATGCTTGTATCATCAGTTGAATGATTCTGTCCCAAAATCGCCTCTAACTGCTCCACTTCATTAAACCTACCATGCATGTCTTTGGAATGTAGGAGGAAGCTGGTTACCCAGAGAAAATCCACATAACATGGAGAGAAAATGCAAACACACTGGCGGGGCTGAGCCAAGATTCAAACATAGGATTCCTCGACTGTGAGGTTAAATACTATGAGATTTGTGAAATTTAAACATGTATTTCAGTCAGTCTGGTCTATTTGGATGATTGCATTGGAAGGCAAACTGTACAGAAATACCGGTACATAACAAAACTGATTCATGCCCACCTTGGTTTTTATCATCAGGCAGGTTCTTTCTTTAAATATGGCTAACTAATAAAATCGTTTTTGTGCAGGATCCAAGAACAGACAAAGATATAAATCAGGTTCTATCTATTTAACTGCAATTTGTTTTGTTGCATGATAACTGGAAAATGTTTATCCTGAATAGTATATAGCTCAGTATTGAGGTAATGCGACTTTGGGGGGGTCATTGGTAGTGAAGTGGTTCACATCATTGACTTGATTTCAGATGGTCACTCCTTACCTCATTTTCTATGCCATCAGTCTGTGAGTGATAAGCTACAGCCTCTAATATGATCATGAACAGGATTCGATGATGACATTGAGTCTGATTTATACAGAAGAGCTGCTTCGAAGACTTCTTGTAGAAACGTTTTATTTGCTGGCAGTTGAGAAAATGTGATGACACATGATGCCTGCGGCTTTCCATTCGGTTGCAGCGTGAGAGAAAAGTGGACCAGTCAGCCACCTTATGGCCACAGTCATGTCATTTTCTTCCCAAAACTTGTGACCATTGCTGAGACCTGGAATCAAAATGGACTCGTAAGTTTAGATTTCCATTGTACCAGAAGTTTGTATTTTTAATTTTTTCCTTCAATCAGGTGGTGATCCCTAATACCTCATTATCCACAGTGTTCATTGGTTATGTAAGTTGAACAATACCACAGATGGCTCTTTCCATTTGGAGCAATCATTCCTTCCTCTTTCTGTTTCCATCCATCACTCTGTGCTAGGCCACTTCCTGCAGCTGAGCTCAGCACTGATAGCAGCTTGGTGCATCCCACTGGACCGACCTTTGCCCTCATGTAGCGGATAAGGAAGTGTCAGTGGGAATAGGCCATGTCAGGTGGGTCTCTGCCTGGTCCCTGGCTGCTCCATTGCATTTCTATTCTTCCCTGCATGGAGTCCTCCACATGTGTTTCCTGTTGTTTTTCTCACTAACAGGCCTGTGCCGGCACAGCACACCAAAGCTGAGGCCTTTTTCCTGAATCTTTGTTGGGCTTGGCCTATGGGAAAGGCTTAAATTTAGGTGTGCATGATAAGAGTCACACAACCCTTGAACTTTTTTGTAACATGACAAATACAACTGAGACTCATCATTATCATTCTGTCATTTTACTGCCCAAAGTTATATTTTGAGACCATAGTGTCATATATCTACGAAGAGTTGGAGGGAAAGATTCCGGAGCAGACTGTGGATATTCTGATTTACAGTATCCCACAGATGCTGTAATATTTTTTTCATTAATCTCTAAAATGTGTGCCAACAGTCAGTTACTTTGTGGGGTACTTTCAACCACCTGGTTGGTGGTTATTGAATTTTGTTGCCAAAATTACAGGCACAAATTTGCCTGGCCTTGATAATCAAGGAGTTTTATATAGTGGCTTTGTCAGATATTTGTCAGTAAAGCACAAACCTCCAGTAATGTGCAAACTGTTTACAAAAGTGAAAAACTAGCGTCACACGTGTTTGTCCTTCCCCCCCCCCGATTCTTCCATTCTATTAATAACATGAAAGTATCTCAACTTTGTCGGCATCCTCCAAAACTAATTGTGTTTTTTGATGGTCCATGCACGTCTTCATAACATTTTGTGAAGTCAGGAGGCTAGTTGGTGCGAAAGTCACTTTATTGTGTGCCCAACACAGTAAGAAGTGACTTTGCAGATGGGACTGTGCAATTTTTTATTCACAGTAATCTAATGGTACCACTCATCTTTGCACGTTCACAGTTGGTGGGACAAAACAAAAACACTAAACATAATGAAGGAAAAGTTAAATTTACATCAATCATCTTTGGGTAATTTTTTACATTCGGATTAGTGACCAACATTAATGATCAGTTAATGACGCGATAATTGACGCACTGTCCTGCGTAATAGAAACTGAAAAAAGTGTACTTTTGCATTAGTGTAGTTGACACCAATGCAAGATGTCCACCAGTTTTTTTGTTTTTTTTTCTCGGTTAAATTGATTGGACTCAGCAGCTTGCTGTGTGATGGATTGATGAAAAAATACACTTGGAGTATTATGAAGATTGCAGCATGTCCCACTTCAAGAAACAGTCAACATTAGACAGTGGAAATTGGACTGTTCTGACCTAATTATCTCCAGCAGATTGCAAAGCCAGGCTGTTTATACCGCCTCAGATTTTTCCATAAAATATGGAGCTTGTAGAGACTTTATTAGAAGCAGCCGGGCTCATCTGCTCTCTCTCAGGCTCTGGTTCGTCTACTGGGACCTCAGCCCTTTCAACTGAAAGAACACCAAAACCAGAACCTCCCCCACCTTGACAGAGCACGACTCTCGCATTTCCAGGGTCTCAGAGGCCCCCTCTGTGCTGCCCCCCAAATGTTTTCCATCAAGGAACCGGCATACTAATTTACAGTGTGGTGGGAGGAAAAAAAGCTGGCGTTTCAGCAGTTCACTCTCTTCTTCCCGCTCCCTTCGGCACCCCCTTCTCTCTTCTTGCCCCCTCTTTCCTGACACAGCATTAGTGTGCCAGTGTGTGACATCACCGCACTCATCTCCACAAGACATGCAGACATTCCAAACAGAGACGGAAAATGGCTTCGAAAGGGGATGTGCAACTCCCCCGCCAGTTAACCTCGACCTCCTTCAGCATGGGGATGGTGGTTAATCTTCCCGATGAGAGGACAAGAAGAAGAAGAAGAAGAAGAAGAAGAAGAAGAAGAAAAAGAAGAAGAGGAAGAAACAGGAGAGTTGGCTGCAGAGCTTTTTTTTTGAAGCATGCCTTTCTTTTGTACAGACAGTGGACATTTCTAGACAGTTTATCCTGCTTTCCCGGATCTATCAATTTTAGACAGGAAAGACTTCTCATCAGGTTTCCTTCTCTTTTGCCCGGTGATTTGTATAATAGGAACTGAGATCTCAGTACTGGGCTGCTCTCCTTCTATTGGCCACAGGTTTGCCTTGGCCAAAAGCCAGCCAGCTGCCTGACACTCCATAGCATGGGAACATCCTGCCATACACGCAAATCACTCACTTTTCTCTTTCCACATTATTGTAATAGATACATGAAACGGTACCGAAAATGTTTCTTTTAGGAATCTTTAGTTCCATGTGGCTCTCATTTCACTCACAAATGCAATAAAGAGGCAGGTTATTACCTGGTAATGCAGCAGGATGTGTATTTGTGCGTGCACATGATCGGGTGTGTTTGACTGCACTCTAGCAGAGTGCCTCCAATGGAGGCCTGCAAAAAAGAGATTAATGAATGTCTGCCCTTGGTTTCTTCCAGGGGGCTCTCCAGTTCACTTTAAATCATTCACAAATACATAGACATCTGCACATGCTGCCACTTTAAACCACGCTTAAGCACAAGCCCAGGGTTCTTCTTTCTTCCAACCGTTTGATTTATACGCCCTCAGTCAGAGTGAAATGCTGTCCACAGATGGAAAAGTGTATTTTGTGTGGGGAAGTGTGTTTGCATGTCCGTGGAGCTGTGCACGTTGTGTTGTGTGAGTGCTCTCTGCTTTATGTGCGTTTACTTGTGGACCACTCGCAAGAAGAACAAGAAAGCGAAGCCCTCTTCAAAGCATCACCAAGATGCCAAGTAAATGCTTTGTTTGGCTGCCTTTTTTATTTTATTTTTCTCATTAATCATAGTTCATGTCCAACTAATCCTTCCTTCTTTCCCCTGATTGCAGGATGTGCGTGTGTGTGTTAGTGTGTGTATCTGAGTGTGTGTGCGTGTGTGTGTGTGTTTGTGCATGTGTGTGTACAGGACCGTGGGGGCAATTATGGTCGTCATCAGCATGCAGTACAATAGCAAAAAAATAAAGAAGACAATAAATTGGGCATGACTTTCTCCTTACATCCAACTCTAAAGCTATTCTTCAAGTAACTTATCATTAAAGGTGTTAGATAGTGCTGTTTTGGTAAAAGAAAAGGAGTCTCAATTAATCGAGAGGCATGCTCAATGGATTAACACATCCCTAGCCTTAATGAACAAATGTATAGCAGGGAGGAACGGCTGACCCAAATAAATGACTTCTCCAGCAATCAAGAGGGCCCGGTCATATTTTCTTCTCTCGAAAAACTCAAACATTCTCTTTAGGGCAACTTCAAAAATCATGAAATTGGGGTCAAATGCATAATTATTTCCCCCAGGAAGCGGAGCAGAGACTGACGCAGGTTTGCCCAGTGCACCTCGTATGCAGCGGGCGAAATAAGTATTTAACACGTCACAATTCTTTTCACTAAATATACTTCCAAAGGTGCTATTGATCTGAAAATTTCACCAGATTTTGGGAACAACCCAAGTAATCCATACATACAAATAAAGTAGAACAAATTAGCTCAGAAATTAAGTTGTGTATAAAAATGTGACACGACACAGGGAAAAAGTATTGAAGCCAATCATACCACCATAAACTTGCCTCGATCAGGTGCTATCGAGGCAATGCATGCATACATTAGGATGCATACAAAGCATCAATTCATTTTCGATAACGCTTGTCCTCCTTAGGGTCATGGGTGTGCTGAAGTCCATCCGAACTGACTTTAGGCAAGAGGTGGAGTGCACCCTGTGGACTGGTCAATTGCAGGGCATAACAACTCCATCCGACTACAAATTTGTAGGAGCAGAAGTCAGTCGTGAACTGAGTACAGTGAAATAGCAGAAGTACGTCGTAAACCGAGTGCTCCTCTCGCCCTCTCTCTCGGTCTCCCTCCCTCTCTCTCTTCACAGTAATCAGCACCACCTCTGCTGCGCACCTGTCATCAATCAGCCCTCATCATCACCTGCATATAAGCCTGCCAGATCCCGGAAACCCTCGCCAGAGTATTGCAGCTTCTCCAACGGTACAACGGCTCCCCAGTCTCCAAGTAATCTACTCTATTCCTTGTTATCGTTCTGACCTCCGTGTTCTTCCTCGTCCTCAGTGTATCCTCCCTCATCAAGTGGATCTCTGCCACCTCGCCATCAAGTCAGCCACCCTTCCTCGTCGCTGCCTGCCACGTATTCTCTGCATCAACAACCCGCCAGCGCATCTCAAGGACCATCCCCATTTACCTTTCAATAAAATGTTCATCACAACCTCTCAGCCTCCGCCTGCTCTTGGGTCAGGTCTCCAATCCGATCATGACAGAAATTTTGGCACCCTATTTTGTGCAAGTGTGATAATTAAATTTTTTGTCATTAATTAGCTTTATGAATAAGATGGAAAAGGGCCTGGAATGTGCGTGTACTTGCTTGTTGGTGATTCCTATGTGCAATGTAGGGATGTATAGCTCCATCATTGAGTCTGATGCACTGCCAATAATAGAATACAATTAGGATGCATACAAAGCATCAATTCATTTTCGATAACGCTTGTCCTCTTAGGGTCATGGGTGTGCTGAAGTCCATCCGAGCTGACTTTAGGCAAGAGGTGGAGTGCACCCTGTGGACTGGTCAATTGCAGGGCATAACAACTCAGGCAAAAATTTGGGATATTTAGTTTTCATGCAAGAGGTGCTGTTGGAGCTGGTAGCCGAATCCAAATGCACGTTAAAGACAACCGCTCTGGGGTCACACCATACCGTCTTTCTAAGTGCTGTCCGTGTTCTTTAGCATCACAGGATATTTTCACATTTTCTTTCGAAATCCGATGGAGCTAAACACTGGACTTACTGTAGCTCACTTCCTCTGCTTCCTCTTTGGGCCGCTGACCGCACGAAGATGAAGTAAGAGGGTGAAAGAATCATAATTTAATTTATTGGTAGGCTTTACACGATCAGGATTTTTAGAGAAGATCATCGATCAGCGAGTGTAAAAAAACAATAGCCGATCCGATCCCAAGTTGGAGCAATGTGTCTATTTAAATGAGTTGTTCATTTACTGCATATACTTGTGAAATTAATTGCTCAAAAAATTATATTTACAATAAATAATGTATGTTTGTTCATCTATTTATGGCAGTTAGACATAGTGACAGACAGAACAAATGAATGGTCTTCTATTAGATGGCAGGAAGTACATACATTACATTATTGTACCCACTTTTTGTGACATTTTTGTTTGTTGGTGTGTCGTGAGATTTTTCAATTGTAAAATATGTTCCTTGGCTCCATAAAGGTTGGAAATCACTGCTCTGCTCAGATCGTGTATTCTAATCAGTCAGGTCAAACCAACCTTACAACATGACAGAAATAATGGGTGCTGTAATTAAATTACTTCACACACACCAAAACTTTAGAGCATGATTCGACAGGATGCCTGCATGTTCGCTTACAACCGTTAGTGCTAGCATTAGCTTGCAAGGCAAATTACGTTTTGTTGCCTGCTTGCGAGCTGCAGCGTATTAAAAGTACAGGAACATATCTCAAGCAATCCTTAAACCAACGTCCTCTCCCAAGCACCAGTGACCACCAACACGTTTTCCCCCATTTCGTTCTTATAAACACACGGCGCGATCCATTCCTCACCATGGTAATGAGTGTATCCGGTCGCGTTTCAGTTGACAAGATAAAGCCCAGTGAACGTAAAAAACGGGATGCGGTGTTATCGGAATACAAGATTTTATTGCAGTAGTCTGACATAGTGCAATTGGGAAAGAGCAAATTTGTCTTGTAGTCTGATCCAGGTATTACACGTTGTCTGTCTCAGATGTGTTGTCTGTCTCAGACGTGTTGTCTGTCCCACACCGCTGATGTTTTCTTTAAAAAATAACTTTATTGGCGGTCAGAAGACACACAACAAGGCTAAAAATAGAGCTTTTGGCTTCAAATATATTGTACACGATGGCAATGCAGAGTATTGGATCGGCAAATTATGACATTAAAGCCGCCGATCGGCATAAAATGCTAATTATCGGCCGATACCGATCAAGCCGATCAGATCGGTGTAAAATCTATTTATTGGACGACATTTCTAAGTAATCACGCCCAAACACATTCTTTAATATTAATTACAGATTCAGTTATATGCACTGCAATAAAATAGATTCCACAGATTGGAATGAGTTGGGAAGTTAGGTATTGTGATTCAATCTCAAATTCTATCCGTGATAGACTTCTACCCTTAGAAAAAGGTCCTGCGAATATTACTGGAGATGTACCTCCATGGTTTCTTACCCTCATAGCTAAGGGCTTTTTTAAAGTTATCTCTGCCTCAATGTGTAGATGATATAACATTCATTACTAGGATGTTGAACCCAAAGGAAAAGTTCCATATGAAGCGTAAAACAAAGAACAACAAAAGAAAATACGAAGCCGTAACAACAAAATAAAACATAGTTACTTCAAGAGGCAGTGCCTGTGTGACTTCAAAGGTCAGCGTTTCAGAGCTCAGAGAGGCAGAGGCATGAAATTGTCTTCGAGTTAACAATCAGTCAAAGCTCACAATGCCAAAAATCCACATAGTATGAGTAGAAACATATGGAAAAGTGATTGTACATATGTACTGTACATATTGCATTTTAAACCTGATAATTACTTTTATGGGATCAATACAGTGGCCGCACGGTGGATGACTGGTTAGAGTGTCTGCCTCACAGCTCTGAGGACCGGGGTTCAATCCCCAGCCCCGCCTGTGTGGATTTTCTCCGGGCACTCCAGTTTCCTCCCAGATCCCAAAAACATGCATGGTAGGTTCTTTGAAGACTCTAAATTGCCCATAGGTGTGAATGTGAGTGTGAATGGTTGTTTGTTTATGTGTGCCCTGCGATTGGCTGGCAACCAGTTCAGGGTATACCCCGCCTCCTGCCCGATGATAGCTGGGATTGGCTCCAGCACTCCCGTGACCCTTGTGAGGAGAAGTGGCTCAGAAAATGGATGGATGGATGGATCAATATAATACATAGTAGCCATCTAATATGTTTTTTTTCGTCCTCCATTATTACGTCATCATCATTCAATTGCGGTGACGTGGAGGAGCAGGCAAACGTTAATGGTCTGATTTCAGATGACTTGCTGTAACATAATGCACAATATCTTATAACTAATTTTGAAAAATGCTTGGCATAAGTTAGACATAGACCAGGAAATCAGCTCATTTTTAACCTGTAATTCTAGTTCAATGAACACAAACTCATGTACACAACTCTTAAATCCCTTAATACTGGGGTCAAAGCTCAACGAAAAGTAGAAATTCATTTTTATTTATTTATTATTATTTTTTTTTAAATAGAAGTTTCATATTAGCCCTCCTTTACACAGCCTGGTAGGTCATAGAATGAAATGCAGGATAATTCCCAAAATAATTCCATCTAGTGAGAATAGGAATAAGGGGTCAGATAAAGAGGACTGGGGTGTACAAACACGCATAATTCTCATGTCCAATCCACCCCTGTCACCACACATATCTCCTCAATCTATGCTTGCATTTTCTTTTCAGAAACACACATGCGCATGCACACTTAAACACACATGCACTCATCCAGTGGAAATTCCCTCATCATGACTCCCGTTATGATAATAACTGTTATGTCCAACATTTCCATAGCAATGTTAACAAACATCAGAGCCAGACGGCGCAACTGCCAAAACTCAGACAGATAAAGCATCCAAATGTTTGATTCTATCGCACTGCTGCTCGGCCTGCAATCTTTGAGTGCCTGCACTTGCTGCAGTGAAGTTTAAATTCATCCTCACCACGAGGGTTTTGACTGTTATACCTTGGTGGCTCTGGTGTTGATGATGAGGTGTTGAAAGAGCTCTGCTGGATGGAGTGGGGTGTTACTGTGGAAGTCTAACAAAACAGCATTTCAGCCACATGGGCTCTGCCGTTAAATTGCCACAAGGATGATTGGCTCAATATAATTGGGTGTGCATGTGTTTCAACAGCACGTGAGAGCCTACGGAGTGATGATGGGTTGTGATCGATGTATGACCCATAAATCCATTGTTCCATGCCTTTTCCTGGGAGGCTCCACTCATTCGGCACTCCATAGTTATGTTTATGAGTGCCCAGACTGTCGTTCAAGTGATTTAGTGGTGATTTTTGGACATTTCTGTGAGATTATGTGCATAATCTCAGTCACATGCAATCTTGTTACAGAATGTCTAGACTGGACTTTCACGTTTTGCACAATGTTTCAACCGTTAAGCAAATTTTAACGGTTGAGACAACCTATTGTGCTTCAACTGTGTATTTTGGACGCTGTCAATAAAATACTTTTTTGTTGTTGTCTTAAAAAGGGGAGCGTTTTGAACAAATTATGTATAAAATAAACTGGATTATACTGTACAGGCCGAACTCCAGTGGTGCAATCGGTTAGCGTGCGGTACTTATGACAGTAGTTTAGAGCAATGCCGAGGTTGTGAGTTCGAGCCTCACCTGCAGCAGAAATTTGGCGGCATGGTGGTAGAACATCAGCCTCACAGTTCTGAGGACCGGGGTTCAAATCCCAGCCCTGCCTGTATGGAGTTTGCATGTTCTCCCGTGCCTGCGTGGGTTTTCTCCGGGCACTCCGGTTTCCTCCCAAAACATGCATGGTAGGTTGATTGAAGACTAAATTGCCCGTAGGTGTGAATATGAGTGTGAATGAATGTTTGTCTATATGTGCCTTGCAATTGGCTAGTGACCAGTTCAGGGTGTACCCTGCCTCTCGCCCGAAGATAGCTGCGATAGGCTCGCGACACTAGTGAGGATAAGCGGTACC
This sequence comes from Phycodurus eques, assembly GCF_024500275.1. Classification (NCBI taxonomy): domain Eukaryota; kingdom Metazoa; phylum Chordata; class Actinopteri; order Syngnathiformes; family Syngnathidae; genus Phycodurus; species Phycodurus eques. The sequence continues at coordinate 21,409,048 of NC_084535.1, forward strand.
GAAAATGGATGGATATACGCTCAAGATTTTCACCTATTCCATTACAGAATAGAAAAGACCTGTCCCACATACACAGTGATTTTATATTTTAAGTGCTTTGGATTGCAGTGTTGTGTTTTATACCATACGTTGGACTAACCGGCAATGATGAGTATTTGGTTCTCGTTAGTTGCATCGTTGCTCTCTTAATTAACTCTCACTATCACAAGGCAAAGAATATTCACAAGAGTTTAGATACATCTAATCCATAAACGCATAGATCGGTTTCAAGGTATACCGCGGTTTTAAAACGTCACGGTTTGAAACCCTTTGACAACTTTCCATCACCGGTATGAGTTTTTTTTTTTTTTTTTTTTGTGGGGTTGTCACTGCAAGAAAATGGACACCACCCCTCACCCTCTTGTTGTTGGTGCGAGCAGTCCCCTATGACTTGGCTCTTTTGGCAATTCTTCAGGTACTGCCGCTTTGTAGACGTAGGATTTTCTGCAAAACGTGCTTACAAAGAGTGACGGCTAGAGGAGGCCATGCTTCCAAAACTATATCACATTTAGGAGAGCACCACCCATCACTCTTCAACAAATTCAATGTAACGTTAATATATTAATATCACATTGTCTTCAAATTTGCAATCAGCTATTAGAAGTAGCGAGTCTACAGTTGGTGAACTAAATACCATAGACTTGCTACTGAGGCAGATAACACTCTGAAATGAAATGATGCCAGACATTTTTTATTTAATAAATTTTTTTTTATTGTTATTGTTTTATTGTTTATTTTGTTTTTACATTTACTAATGTACCAAATATCCTATATGTTGTTTAAAAATAAAATAGCTTGTATTTAATTCAATACTTATTTATCCAAACATTTCCAAATAATACATAAAGCGCAGTACAACATTTAGAGCAGTACAACAGAGCAATATGATGATATGGTGAAACCACAACATTTTCGTCAGAATCTGATACTGGCCAATACCCACTTGTAACCAAAGCATGTTCTCATGTTTTATGTGTGTTTAACAATTATTCGCATAGTTACTGAATATTAGCTAAGTATGTATTTACTGTATGTATTTATTTAAATATTTGAAATATACAAATTATTTTTACAAACATTTTTACTGCCGTAGAAAACTTGACTTGTCACTCTATTTCATGACATTTTGGAATTCAGAGCTTGGACACAACTATAGATTTAGAATGATATCTCACAGCAACAGCCAAGCTCTAATGTATGTAGTATGTTTCTGAAATATGTTTCATACAGGTTACAAAGAGAAAGCTACAAATGCTCTCTGGAATATAATTGTGTGATATAACTGATTGGTCAAGGTTGAGCAATAGTGCTGACATGTGCATGGGAGGATAAACAGACACTGTTCTTAAGACAGTCATATACAAACTCACACACATAGACACAGAAATATACACGTTGCTGCATTCCACTAGCATGAAAGTACTTTCATGTTTAGAGCAGAACAAACTAAAGAGGGCTTCATGTCCTGTGTTTATCTGCAATATGTTCGTTTCCATGACGGCATCGCCTTCCAACAGTAAGAAACTAAACATTTGTTTGACAATTAGTGAGAGTGATGATACAACACATACATTTATTTTAATTTGCAACTGTCATTGGCTACTCATTAGCACAACAGTTTAGTCATACACACTTCATCATCAACACTGTCCTTAGTGTAAGATTACAGTATATCAAACCCAAGTGGTGAGCCAATGGAAACAACAACATACTATAGCTATTAAAGTATACGGTACAATGGTACAGTTTGGAATTCAGTCTACATTTTGATAAAATAAACTGCATAAAAGTTGTCCAAAACCTTGTGAGTCGAACTATCATCATTAGGGGTGTAACGATTCATCCACTACATCGATTTATTGATTCATATTCCTACACTACGACTCTATTGATGTGTGCTGGACAAATTGGGCTTCGGTATGAAATATATCATTTTTAAAAGTAACCAATTGATTGTATAGATACTAGGAAATAACGCATTGGCTTTACGCACAACAAACTTTATGTGACTCACCTCGGTGCATGTTGGAGCCTTTCAAGTGGGCTTAGCTAGCGGCTAACATACAGTAGAGATGCGTTTGTGATCAACGACTCGCGAAGCAGAGATCACCTGCGTGTGTAAAGTTGTGATCACCATGTGAAAAATTTTGAGTCGAGGACCCCCTAACAGTGGAGACATTTTTAATCTCAGCTGAAATAATATAAATGACAATAAGCTGCTCCCTCCCCCTCCCCTTTATTCAATTGCAAAGCAATAAAAGTACATCAGGAAAATCATTTATATTTAATGACCATAATTATTTTGTATCCGATTCTTACAGAAAGAAACAACAGGAATCTACAATTTCACCCACACTGTGCAGTATTCGGGTATTCATTTCACAGTCACACTGGTTGAAATTTTGTCGAAAAAGTTACTGAATCAATTTCAAGCCACTGAATTGTTTCAGATCATATCGTTCTAAATAAACCAACATTGCCCTTGAATTGAATCGGCAATGACGAATCGTTATGAGAATCGAATTGTTGTTAAAATAAATTGTTACATCCTTAATCGTCATGCATGATGCAATGTGAAACGCCTGTATTAATGCATACCAAAAGATGCCAACTGTCAATAAACAACGGAAGAACAACAAGCTAATGATGGGGATGAGAAGAAGACCCCATCCTGTCCTAATGGAGTGTCCCGCATTACCAAGCCCTCTGTGTCATGGCAGCCAGGGATGAGGGAATCTTAAACCAGGAGTTGACCATGGGTAGTCGCAGAGATGAGGGAGATTAGTGAAGATTGGTAGGCTGATGAGAATGTGAGGGTCATCTTAAATCTTTAACCGTTTGTGTTTATGTTATATTACGCACATTAAAGGTCCCATATTTTGCCTATTTAGATCTCCATAGAGTGACTCTCTACATGGACTTAGAAAAGTGTCAATTTCATTTCAAAAAACACCCTTGGTTTTGTCATACGAGTGTCCAAAAAAGGCCCTTCTGACAACTACTTCCGTTTGACCCAGTTTTGTGTCCACTTTGTCAATTTTTGGCTAAGACTGCCCCCTTTCCTTTGATTGATTGCCTCTGTGTCGAGACCCACTTTTGAGAGTGCACGTTTGCTATGTTGACTGCGCTGGCTCGGGACAGAGAGGAAGGCAGAGATCTTCGCTAGTGATGTAGATTAGCTCGCAAAATTCGAATGACTTGATTTCAGGCCACTCAGCAGACGAACGTCTCGAACTCAGGAATGCGTGGACAATTTTAACTCACATTTCACATTTACTGAGGCACCATAGAGCCAATATTACATCCCAAATACTTGTACGAGAAAAAGTCAGTTTGGCAATACACGGGACCTTTAAGTTAACCTGTCACAAGATGTTTACTGAGCAATTCAATTCAAATACTCGGAACATAAAGGCAAAAATCTTTCACAGCACGATGACAGAGCACACTGGATGAATAAATTGGATACAGTCTTAAAGATCTAATGGACATGCATGTAAGAAGCATGTAAGAAGCGTGGCTTACCTGTGTGTGTCTTGTGCATGAGGGGGTGACCTGCTTATAAACTCTGAGGAGTAGGGGGTGCTGCAACGCCTGCCTTTGTGGCTTTGGCTTGATGCCCTTTTGTCAATGTTGTGTGTGTGTGTGCATGTGTGCGTCTGTGTGTGTGTGAAAGCCTGTTTGTGGCCTTTCAACAATAAAATTGAACAACATAAGATTTATTTAGATCAGTGGTTCTCAAACGTTTAACACCATGTAACACCTAAAAAAAAAAAAAAAAAATCATAGCTCTCCAAGTACCACCATCATGACCAACATTAAAATGCATAGTAGGCCCAAGTGTTCATCAAAAAGTTTTATTCCTAAAAGGTATCCATCCATCCATCTTCTTCTCCTAATCTGGGGTCGGATTGCAGGGGCTGTAGTCTAAGAAAGGAAGGCAGTTTGTCCAGCTGGACTGGGGGGATCATGAGGCCTTCCCAGTGCAGCTGAGAAGAAACAATATATATATAATTTGTTAAGAGACTGTAACATTATGCACAATTTGAACATTTAATTTTGTGATTCTTTCGCTTACCACTAGAGAAAGCTTGCCTCACACTAGCGGTAAGTGCCCTTTCGTTCTTTTATTCAAGTTGGAGAAAGTGAGGCTCACCGTTTTCTAACAAAATGATTTTCTTGAGTGTGTGTCTTTTTTTTTTTCTTTTTGCTTAATAACATGGATGCGTGGGTAAGCAAAAGGCGTGCACCTTTTCTATAAACTGCCATTCTCGTTGTCTTTAAGGTGAGTGTCTTTTATTATCTAATTTTCGTCAATTGCCTGCAAAGTTTATCGGAATGTCTTTGTTGCTTATCCCTACCCTAAAATACAATTAAATCATACTATTCTGCCCATTGTCTTTAGCCTGACTGCTACCTCCCTCTTAATTGCTTGATTGAATGATTGATTGATTTTCATTTAACACAAACGTAACAGAAGTTACAGTAATTATAAAGAAATAAGAAGAAAAACATTTGCTTAACAAGCTATGTCAAGGGGACAAATTAGTATTTCACGCTATACCTATTTCTTGCTATGTATACAGTGACCACTCTTTAGGTAACCCCCACAACCTGGGCCTCTGCAAACATCAACTCCTGTGCCACCTAATAAGCCAGCAGCAGGCCAAGCAGGAGGACACCAGTCACGCACATCATTTCAGCCATATACAAAGTACATACAGTGCAAAGAGTTCTATCGTGAAGTATGTCCATATTTGGGGAAGACTTCCCCCTTTCCTTTGATTGGTCGCCTCCGTGTAGAAGACCCACTTGTGAGAGCACACGTGTTTGTTATGTTGACAGCACTGGTTCGGTAACGGAGTGGTAGGCAGAGATCTCTGCTAGGGATGTAGAAAAGCTCGAGAAATTCGAAAGACCTGATTTCAGGCCTTTCGGCAGAAAAATGTCCGAGACTCGGGCACGCAAGGACGATTTTAACTCCTATTTCACGTTTTCTGAGGCACCGTAGAGACAATATTACATCCCAAATAGTAGAAAAACTTGGTTTGGCGAAATACGGAACCTTTATTCATAAAATGAAAGCTGAGACACATCTGTGATGCAACTTTTATAACACTTAGGTCGCTTGTCATTGAGTGTTTAAAGAATCTTATTATGGTTTTAAGTATTATTATTACAGTGGTTAACATAGATTTTTGTATAGCTGATACCAGTATCAAACTATAACTTAAACTTAAATTTATTGAACTTATTTGTCATTGCTTGTACACAGCTCATTGTTTTAAAGTTTTATAATGGTGACAACATTATGAAATGGGTTGTTTGAGGTTCTACTGCAGAAGTCATAAGGTAATGAGTGTGTCAATAGCCAATTGCAAAAATGATAACAAGTGGTTAATGTTTTATGGTACGTACATTCAGCAATTGTATTATAGTTCTCACTGTCAAACAACAGCAGGAAATTTACCAATAGAGCAGTGGTTTTCAAGCATTTTATATCAAGTACTACCTAGAAAAGATTTGGCTTTCCAAGTATCACCATAAGGGCCAATATTAAAATACTGTACAGTGAAAAAATACAGAGGCAAAGATTTTAGTCCCACAAGGCACATTTACTGTACTTAAGTTCAATACAACTGAACTGTACTTAAAAAACGTATTGTACTTTCATTAAAAAATGTATTGTACAGGAAAAGTACAAAAATAAAAGTACTGCGCTGGATTAAAAAAAAACAAAAAAAAAACAGAATAACTAAGATTTTGCATCGATACAAGCTTTATTTGAATAGGTTTGTTTGTATTTCATGTTTTAAATATTGTAAATTTGAATTTGTATTAAATTCAGTGATTCTTTTGTGTACCACTAGAGAGAGCCCACGTACCATTATAGGGGTACTCGTACCACGCATTGAGAATCACTGCAATAGAGTATTACAACCATTGTTAAGCTTGACACAGTGTGGATGTGGCTTTAAAGATAACCAACAAGACCAAATAGGGGAATTAAGTTGCGTTGTGCTCTCCTCTTCATTATCATCTGTCATGACAATGCAAAAGCAAAGCCAATGACTTTTCCCTGGCCAGACTGCAACAACAATAAAAATCTTGAATAATATTCATATAACAATATTTATGTATTCACTTTTTTAAATATATACCGAGAATGAATACGTTTTGGGCGGCACGGTGGACGACTGGTTAGAGCGTCAGCCCCACAGTTCTGAGGAGCGGGGTTCAATCCCCGGTCCCGCCTGTGGGGAGTTTGCACGTTCTCCCCGTGCCTGCGTGGGTTTCCTCCCATATCCCAAAAACATGCATTAATTGGGGACTAAATTGCCCGTAGGTGTGAATATGAGTGCGAATGGTTGTTTGTTTGTATGTGCCCTGCGATTGGCTGGCAACCAGTTCAGGGTGTACCCCGCCTCCTGCCCGATGACAGCTGGGATAGGCTCCAGCACGCCCGCGACCCTAGTGAGGAGAAGCGGCTCAGAAAATGGATGGATGGATGAATACGTTTTGTGACCAGAAAATGAAATGTAGACATTACAATGTGCAAACTGACAGGAGGGTTCAAAGTCGTATGCACTGTATTGCTTTATAGACCATACTCGTGTTTGATAGACAAGGATAGTTAATATAGACTACGTGTTTTAGTGTATTTGTCAGTACTTGTGCGTTAGATAGGTTTGAGCCAGCGTTCGCCTCGCTCCATTTGAATCCAACCCCAACTGAAATAAAGAACATGTGGGAGCTTTTCTGAACCCCCACGCCCCCTCACTGCTGGTTAAAATCGTATTTCCCCTTGTGACTTCTTACTGTCTCACGGCAAACCTGTGCCCATCCCTCATCTTACCCTTTGTATGTACAACTGTACACTAGGAACAGGCAACACCAGTCAAACTCAAAATTTCCATTCGGAAAAGAGATGAAAAAGCTAAATAAACAGATGATGGAAAAAAAAAAGAAAAAAAAAAAGAGAAACAACACTAGCGTGCACAGCAGCGATCGGGGGGCAGATGCTGTGCCAACTGTGTTATGGTTGGCAGACCTTGAAGTGCCTGATCGAGAGTTGCGGGAGGAGGGTAGAGAAAAAAACAGAACTGGATAGACAGGCTGCCATACAGTGCGGTTGCCAGCTGCTGTATGTTTCAACCATGGGAGAAATTTCACGTGGTTCTAATTTTCATATTAAAGTAATGGGGGTCTATCAGTGTTTGAGGTGTACAGCTTTCCGCCAGCTGCTCTGTGTATGTGTGTGTGTATGAGCGTGTACATTTGCACTGTTATTGAAGCTAGCACATGTTCTCAAAGCTTTACTGTAATTCGCTTGAGTGTTATTCTCCATTTCAGAATCACGACAGCACATTTGAACATTTTACGGTAAATTATAGGTATTTGTTACAATGTTGTTGTTTTTTTTTTTTTTAGAATTCAGTGTGAGGTCCACTTTTTAACAAACAGATGTGAGAAACAGTATAGTATGCAAATCACACATTAAGCGAAAGCTCTAATTCAAATTCTAATTTGATGAGATTTAGTCAAGTGAATATTCTACTTTGAATTCCTTTAAAGTTGTTACAAACATTCCTCAAAATGTAATTGGCTGCTGCAGAGGGACACAAACAGAAAAGATAATCTTGCCAAATTTGAAAATGTCCCTTTCCAATCAAAGTCAGCCTGCTTATCTGATGGATGTCTCTAAAGATTATCCTGACAGATTATCCTGTGGTGTGTACCATTCCTGATCTGCTTGCAAAAATCATCGTAAATGTTAAACATCTTCAGTATTTACGACCACGAATCATGTTGTGTGAGGTCAACACCAAGGACGTCTGAGCCACGGACTCAATGCTGGAACATAGCACTGGCCAATCGGGAAGCGAGCTGTGAGATGGACTTCAGAAATGAAGGACCAACTCTTTTAGTTGTGTGTTTATATAGAAGCCTCAATGACGCTGCTTTTCCAGCAGGCATTTGTTTGTCTATTCCTTTCAGTCAGAACTAAAGCGGGAAATTTCTGTGTCCATAGTGTACTTTCTCACAGCATTCAGATAATAAGATGCGTAGTCTGGAGAAGCGACAGTCAACACAAAAGAGGTTTAACTTTACACGCTGGTCCCCTTACACAAGGGCGCCGTTCTGCCTCTGATATTATGTCTCAAGGCAGAACATTTGCAGGTTGACTTCAACTCCCCATTTTGAATCGCTACGTTAAACACAGCATAGCAAGGTGGGAAAACTAGGATGAGCAGTGTGAAAGGAATTGATGTGCCCTCCGAGTCTCATCCTTAAAGAAATGATACTGAAAAGAATTGCCACTGCAATGGACTTAACAGAACTATAACAAGCTAACCTACCTTCTTGTTTTTATTTGGGTATGGGAAACATTACTCCTTCCCAAAGGCCAGTCCGGGTGCTACATCAGGTCATGTTTGATTGTGTGAGGTTTTTAGTTTCTCGGTCAAGATTATTGATTGTTGGTGGACGGATCAATTAAGAATGCGATTTTTATTGTCATACGTGAGGTCTGTCATGTTTTTTTTTAAATGACTAAGATTTTTTAAATCTTTATAGGTACACCCGACTGAAACGTCATGGCCCAACCAATCAATGGCACTTTCTGTAATAACTGAAAGATATAGCCTACTAGCCAAAGACTGCATGACTGAGTGACTCAAAAGCCAGCCAATGGTGAGATGGCATTTCTAGAACAAGGTGGGACCTACATGGAGTCCCAGTGAGGTCCCAAATATAGGACAAGGACAGGAAAATATATACTGTAGGTCTATTTGTTGCGACATTTCACTGGACAGAGGAATTCAATTTGTCCAGCCTTGCTCCCTTTTAGTTTCATTTGGTAGCTACTGCATCATTGGCTGTTCAAGGTTGAGGCTCTCAGTCAGCTGTTTTATCCTAAAATGCCTTTCAATTTCATATCATTGTCTGACTTCATGTCTGCTGTTGCACCAAAGGCATTAAGGACAAGTCCTCTATATCAGTGACCCCTCGAAGCCTGTTGACACGGCGAGTCTCATGTTCAGGCTTCGACATTTATCGCTCACCAGTGGTTTAATTCTAGCCGTATTTGTATAACTGAATGTGCTTCTATTTCACTGGGTGGTCTAATAAAGGGGATACTTTGAATGTATCTTGACTTGAACATAACAAGAGATAGTCGGGGACCGATTTACTATAAATCATGATTTAACTATCATTTCGCCATTCAACATGGATTGGTTTCAATTTCTTCTTGTCTTACAAGTACGTTTCATTTTGGTTAGAGTCTTTTCCCCCTAAGCTTTTTCCGTCATACTGTGTATGGCTACTGACCACTGAGTTTCACTGTCTGTTTATTTGGTTAATTAATGAGACAAATGAACGTTTCTCATAGTAGAAACCTGGGTAATGCCTTTAGTAATTAGGTGTATTGTTGCATGTACGGTACGTATACAATTAAGCAAATTCAGGGACTCTAGACATTCATCCCCCGCCAGCCACCTACCACGACCTCAAATTTCGACTTTTCGAAATTTAGACCAGGGCGTGTGTGGAACTTACTGTATGTATTTTCTACATTCCATGAAAATTGATAGTTTGTAATAACACAGAACAAAACAGAGCTGTAATGCTGACCAAATCACCTTTTGACATGCTCACAGCTAGCAGATTGTTCTCCACTATTTGGGGAGGTCTTGACAATAATTTAGGTCAAGAGGTCAAGTGCCAACAGAGGCAGACACACTTTGGTGAAATATATGTGGATGGGGGACAAAGCTCAAACTGTCTCAAAAGTAATGTCTTGTCTATGGCATCAGCGTCATTCCTTTTGCCCTGAATGAAGGTGCTTTACGCAATGGACAGTAAACATGCTTGGTTTTGCTTGTCTTTAGCAAATCCTCTTGTTTGTCTCAGAGTGACGCACACGTTTGACGGTTTTCTCCAACGTAGCCGGCTCTCTCTCCATCTTTGGTGGTTTTGAGTATGTCTGTGACGAAGAGGTATTTTCATGACAAAGAGTGACTTGATCACTTCCATCACTCCACAAGTTGTTAGGTGAGAGCAGAATTTGAATATGTTGGGCCTGTGATTAATGAGCACTGTGTTGTTTGAACCCATAACTTAGAACATTTAAGTAGTCCAGGGTTTCACTGTGGTTACATTAAATGTTTTCTAACTGGGGCATTTTACAGCTAATTGAACACCTCTGATTTATTTTGTTTAACAAAACACCATTTTCAAATACAAAACTGCTATGGAGTTTTGATTCGAGCTGACGTGCACCAAGTGTTTGACCCCCCCATCTGTGAAGGTTTCCTGTGTAACTTGACTATGGGGGACAATCATCATTCCTCAGCTATTACCAACAAATCTCTGACCAGTTGTGTATATGGGGAGATGCTGTGTTGTCAGCTGGAAGGCTCTGGTTTCTCTACAGATGAGTGGAGAAGGGAATCAGTGACGCCTGTCAACGACCCCCAATGGCCCCTGGTTTCCTGTCCAGGCATCGCTCAATGGCCTCCATTACGTCCCATTGAAGAACCAAAATGGCCTCTGCTCTAGATTTCCACCTTGAAGCCTTTATCGTAATAGTTGCAGTGCTGAAATTCAAGAGTTTTCATAATGAATACCCAGTGAGAGCAAACGCTAGCAGCGGAGGACATAGCAAAGATATATATACACTGATATAGGTAATTTACTATGAAAGTCAGTGGGGTTCTTTGTCCAATCTGAAAGATTGCAAATCTTTTCAAGAGTCTAATTTTCCTTGCAGATGTTAACGATAGACAACTGTAACTTTAGAAGAAGCAGGGAGGCTTGGCCAGCAGGAGGAAGGACACCATGGGAGTTTTGGAAGACAATCACTGAGTCTGTTCATCAAAATGTCTCTTTTAAAAAGAAGCACATGCAAGTTCAGTGCAAGCAGCTGCATGTGCAAGCTACAAACTGTTGAACACAAAGCAACCACATTTCCTTTGCTGAAATGATCGCTGCTGATGCCAGAGTGATTTTCATCTGAGCTGAAATGGAAAGTAACATGAACTTGTAATAGTTCTCTTATGGCAACGGAGCTTAAACCTGGAAAACGATTGAACCAAAGAGAACAGGACCATTGAAATCTATTTCTTTACTTGTCATCTTTGTCCAGCTTCTTCAGCCATTCAGTGAACTAGCAAAATAAATAATTGAATAATGTACGTCACGGCATCTCTGTCTTTCAGCGAAGTCTATTGCTTGTGTCAGGGGGTCTAGCTTCATCTTTAACTTTGGACTTTCGTGTATAATCAAAATGACTGCCATCATCATTGTTGCTGTGGATGATTAGCGTAGGAACTCAACAGTTTTTAAGGAAATTTTAGAGGGAGCAAAGTGCAACAATGTGTAACAATCTGCATTTGATTTGATTGTGGAAAAGGTTTGAGGTAGAATAATTCATTTATCATTAATTTTCCTCTGCTCATCAGTCTTGGGTCTCAGTTGTGGGGAGGAGAACACTCTTCAAAACCTGTTAACCCAGTATAACTATAGATATTCTATATGCTGGCTGGCGACCAGTTAAGGGTGTACCCCGCCTCTTGCCCGAAGTTAGCTGAGATAGGCTCCAGCACGCCCACGACCCCAGTGAGGATAAGCGGTGCAGAAAATGTATGGATGGATTATTATTATTATATCATCAAAGTGGTTAGTACATCTGTCTCACAGTTCAAAGGTCCAAAAATTCCAAAAACATTTAGGTTGATTGAAGAATCAAAATCCTTCATATGTGCAACCTACTTCCGCATTTGGCAAAATGTGTCGAAGCACTTTTTCCCATTTCAGTTGAATGGAAAAGGAGACGAGATCAAACCCTAGGAACTTTAAACATCTACAATATCTTTTTTTTAACACAACACCCCAGAGCCACCACAGATTACAATATTCTATGTTTAGGCTTTACATATATCATATGGTATTTGTGTAGATAAATGATACACGTTTAGCTTTTGTCAGAAGACACCAGCCATAAAAAACAACAACATTTTAGCAAGTTGGGCTTAAACAATCAAACCGTAGTCATGCTCGTTAGTGTAGCATAGACAGGAAGTCAGCGTTCCCTTTTTTAAGGGTTTGGTCACATGATGTTCTGCATATAGCAGCTAGTCCTGAGGTGTGGACATAAATATGAATAGTTGTTTGTCTATATGTAGCCTGCGATTGACTGACGACCAATCCAAGGTGTACCCCGGCAATTGTCCAAAGTCACCTGGGATCGGCTCCAGCTATCTCGGAATACGAATGAGGACAAGCGGTATAGAAAATGGATAACCAGATGACTTTTATTATAAATAATGTCAAGCAGAACATTAACATTGATTACACTCCATGTCTATTTCATGTCTCAGGCATGAGCAACTGTACCAAGCCAAGGCACATCTTTTCCAAATGTGCTGGGGCCATGGAGGCGTACCATGCTTGAGCGCAGCAAGATGCACAACAGTCTAACAATCCTTTGACTTTAGGTGTCAAGTGTGCCCAATCACAGTATAAATTGCCAAGCATGAGTGCACCCTTAAGGACAATCAAAGAGTGCCATGTATTGACACAACATCAATGTGGGTTGCAACTTAACCCAACTGCAAGATCTCTCTTGCCTGCATGCCTTACATGCAGGTATAAATGTAAGATAACAAAAGAACACACACACACACACACGAACACACGTTACCTACTTTAAGGCCCCCTCATCCCAAAAGCCACTCATAACGTAGCAAAGACTGAAGCGTTAAGTGAAACCACATCCTCTCTGATTGAATCTGTAAATCTGTAGTCCTGCTGGGTCTGCAGGGTGGCTGTGCAAACAAACTGAGCTGGCCCATGACAGCCGAGCCTCTGTGGCGTCTCTTTCTCTGGCTCTCTGAAACACGAGTACACACACACACACACACACACACACACACACACACGCACGCACACACACACGCATCCCTAAAAACAAACGCTTAAGGTCATTTGGGAAGTTGTATTTAGTGGGGTGAAATACTAAACCTTCACGTTTTCCAATCTTCTTTTTCTATATCAAGAGCTAACTACATCAAAAATACCCACGCGCACACACCCTCACAATTTTACTTTTTTAAATTCACATGCGCACAAATGCCTGTTTGAGAGAAACTGCAATATGTTTGTTGGCGGATCGACAACACGATGGGAATGCCATTAAATCATGTTTGATTGCCAACTAAATTTGATTGACAGAAATTGAATAGGACATAACAGACTAGTAAAATAATATCATGGTAAGAGAAAGAAGGATCTACTGGATGCAAATTCAAAGTTAATTCCTCAACAATGCAGAGGTATAACGCGACTGGGCATGAGGAACCACTGAACTCTGCTCCCCATCTGTGTTATTTTTCCACAACGTTTGCTTTGCTACTGTACTGGTATGTCTTTCAGCTTCAACAGTGTGATAGTGCAGATTTAGGTATCTTATATAACTCAATGAGGAGGACAACCCGCTGGCTTTGTTTTCATTAGCCCTCCCCCCTCCCTTTTTAATTTACTCTCCAAACTTACTCTTCTCTGAGACTTTGGTTTGGTCTATCTCCCCATATCCATGCTCCCAAATTTTGCAGTGTGTTTGAATGTGTTTCTAATAATTGACCCCTTTGAAATGAAGAAATGACCAGCTTACTTAACCTGACAAACCAAATGGTTTGTTTAACAAAAATATGTAGTTAATAAATAAGTTTGTTTCTCAAATGTACACAAATCCAATCCAAATTGTTTTGAAAAAGACAGATTCTAATACTTTTTTACAAGCAGCTCATATTTCATGACCACAGAAGACAAAAATGACAGAAACATGCTACATCCGGGAATGCCTTAAAGTGCAACCAAACTCATTTTCTTGTTTTGTTTCTAAATACATTAAATATGTTTGAAGTTCTGAAAATGTGCCAAGACTGAGAACAATATAGTACTGAATTGCTTAGATATGGCTTAAAACTCTTTTTCACCTTCAAAATTTTCTTGATCTTGTGGGTGGGGGGGGGGGGGGGGTGTATATACTCTACCTTAAACACCAAGCGCCCCTATTCCATGCAATGACCAATTGGCGGAATGGCAATTCCTTGTTGATAACTTCACCCAGTTCTACCAGTATAGTGTGCAATTAGCCATGAAACTATATCCACAACTTGAAAAAATACCGTACATCTTCCCTGAAGTGTAATATGTTTTGTTTTATTTGGGCAACTTCTCTTGCCGTTTGACAACCACGCTCGTTGTGTTGTGAGGCAGCGGCGAAACGGACAAGGTTTGCCGCCCCGCGGCCCATTGCTAGCGGTTAGAGGACCCGCTGGAGGCCCAGCAAACAGTAGTTATTAAGGCTTCTTTATACTCGCGCGGACGGCGACCGCGCTGACGTCACTGCGGCTGTCCCACGCGTAGTTTGCCTTTATACTCGAGCGCAACCCACGCGCGCAGTTTTGAAAATGTACTGCAGTTCACCTCCAAGTCGGGGGTGTCGCTACGACTGGTATTGGCTAGGACACCATAGGGTGGAGTTTCGCTGTGCATTTTTTCCAGTAGCCGTTTTTACTTTCCTTTCCGGAACAAGAAACAAAGCAACAACAATGGCTGCTAGAACAAATGGATCGAGATGACCAGATGATACGTTTAATTATGCTGCAAAATCGATCGAGAAGACGGCAGCGTAGGTGGTATGTAGAACCAAGGGGCACGCTGAGTACGTCATCACAGCATGTGACTAAAACAGACCAATCGCAAGAGATGATCTCCGCGTCAAGCTAGGCAGACGCGAGGCGCGAGGCAATTCGTCGGTCGCGTCATGCAATGCGGGTGTTGTCGGCCGCGTGACTGCGGGAGTATCAAGAGGCCTTTAGCCTCACAGCCTCCTTATTCGGGGCGAGGACGAGGTGGGGAAAATTCATTCGGGGGACCGGAGCGTGTTATGGGCGCTTTGGTCGCTTATGGCGCACCATTCGGTGGCCACAAAAGCCTGTTGCTCACTGAATTTCAAAGGAGGGAAAATTGTGCTGGCGGCGCGGTTTGTGGTCATTATGCTGGCTCAGAGGCTGCTTCTCTGCAGCCCGTGAAAGCGTGTGATATATTGGTCGCTGGAAAAGAGCCGTGAGAGAAGGAAGGTGGTACATGTACTATGTTTGATTGACAGGAGAGGCGGGATTTTCAGAGCTCTCAGCGACACGCCCACAGTGTCTGCAAGCTGAAACAATGTCTCACTTCTTGAACATTTTGAAACCTGATTTCACATACTTTGTAATTTTTTCATTAATTCATTCATTGTCAGGCTTGTTAACAGCACTTTTCTGTCTGTGAAGTGTCAAATTTACAAGACATTTTTTTTCTCCTGTTTGGTTGCACTTTAAGTGCAGTGCGTAAAAATGCGTACTCTATGTTGTAAATTGATTGCTGTGAAAACATTGCTGAGTTTTCACATTTGGATCATAGCAAACCTTTACCTGCTGCTGCTGAGCCAATCTCCTGAATGGAAATTAAATGCTTTAATAATTAAATGACTGGCGTGTGTGATTTTAAGAAGTAGTTGAAGTTATGGCTAAGGGTGAACAAATCCTGTGACTTTCTCAAATTTTTTAAAGTAGCGTACCAGAGGGTGATGTGCACTAAGTTAATGCACATGTTAAGCGGCTACTCCATAGCCATAGGGCAATATCCATTTTATGGTGGTGCAATATTATCAAGAAGCCTTGTAGAATGCAAATGTGCATTTTATGCTTTTGAAATGGGACTTCATACATAATTACAGTGAATATGTTACTACATTAGGTACTCTGTTTTGGAAACACTTTTGTACTCAGTTGGTCGTGACTTAGTTATTGTCTGTTCTGCTGTATTTTGTGGTCTGTTTGGTTGTTGGTACCTGTACGCCTTTGTAAAATCAACTTGCCAAGGGATTAGATTAGAGAACTATAAATTAAGAAATCGGAATATTGTTGCATTACCCAATCCTCAAATATTGTCCATGACTATGGCTACCACTGTGACCTCTTTTTCGGAAGCTGCTTATCGTGCACATTGCTTTCGACATGGCCATGGGAATCTGTTGTCTGTGATAAAAGCAAGGAAGATGAGTCAGAGCAGTGAGGGATCATATCTTGTTTGTACAGTGGTTTCCTCATTTGTAGAACAAGTGACATGCAGAGAAACTCCTGTCACCTTCAGAGATCAGTAAAGGATGTTTTTTCTTCACAAAATTTTCAATGTATCTGTTGCAGCTCTAGATTTCTCTCTGGTCTTTTTGGCTATTAAAAAATAAAAATTCTGTTATTTATTCAGTCTCGTAATAATTTGCCGAAATGTAACAGAACAACGGAGGTCAATTCATTTTTTTTCCTGCAGAATGAAAACATTTGGGGTTGACATCAAAAGATGAATATTAGACAAAACATCATCATTCCAGGTTTGTTTCTTGATACTTTCATCTCCATCTAATTCACAACTAAAGATCCTTTTGTTTGAATCTTCTCATTTTTCATGCAGGGAAAATCACTTAAGTGTGTTTTGTTGCCCAGGTGTGTATTACATTGATTATTCCAACAATAAATAGTACTGAATGTCTACACTTAGTTTCAGGTTTTGGGTTTTGTCTAAAATGACTACAGTACATTTTTATTTATTTATTACACTTATTTGTTTACCTCAAAGGAAAATTCAACTCCCACTCCAATGTATACTCAGTTCACACACATACTCAACATGCAGGCATGCGAGGAGAGATTGAGAGTGAAGGAAGCGCGCTTTGTATGCTACACCACTTGAGCTGGAGTGGTGTGGACAGTGCCTTGCTCAAGGGCACTTTGACAGTAGCCAGCAAGAAGACTAACATCTCTCCAACAACTAGTTGCCATTTTGAGAGATTATCAGGTGTGCAGCAGGAAATTATCAAATTTCTCTACCCACTGGGTTTTCACCGACATTATTTACGACAAATAATGTGTCTTTGTTCATCTAGCGCTGGCACGATGGACGACTGGTTAGCACATCTGCCTCACAGTTCTGCAGACCAGGGTTCAAATCCGGCCTCGCCTGTGTGGAGTTTGTATGTTCCGGTGAGGGTTGGACTCCGCCAAGGCTGCCCTTTGTCACCGATTCTGTTTATAACTTTTATGGACAGAATTTCTCGCGCAGCCGAGGCATAGGGGGATCCGGTTTGGTGGCCTCAGTATTGCATGTCTGCTTTTTGCAGATAATGGGGCTCTGTTGGCTTCATCAAGCCGTGATCGCCAACTCTCACTGGAGCGGTTCGCAGCAGAGTGTGAAGCGGCTGGGATGGAAATCAGCACTCCAGGTCTAGGATGAAATCCTGCTCCAAGTGGAGGAGTTCCAAGTATCTTGGGGTCTTGTTCACGAGTGAGGGAAGAATGGAACGGGAGATCGAAAGGCGGATCTGTGCAGCGTCTGCAGTGATGCGGACTTTGTATCGCATATTATATTTTCCAGGCTGGAATTTACTAAAAAGTACAGCGAAAGAAAGGGCTTGCTCATGATCCCAAACATACAGGCTCATCAGTTGAGGTAATGTCATGGCTTGGGTCTTCAGGTTTTTTTCTGGGACGAGCTCACTAAAAATGAACTCAGCAGCTACTGAAACATTTTACCTGCCAATTTAAATAAAGATACACCCAAACTTATTTGCCGACTCGTTGTCCTTCATGCAACAATATAATGACCAAAAACGCACTCCCAAAGTAGTTAATCAGGACAAAGAAAAATAAGGTTTTACGTAAATATGGCTGGCAACCATTTCAGGGTGTACCCCGCCTCCTGCCCGATGATAGCTGGGATAGGCTCCAGCACGCCCGCGACCCTAGTGAGGAGAAGCGGCTCAGAAAATGGATGAATGGATGGAAATATTTGTGTTTGTAACTTAAACCCTCAAAACAAACAATAACTGAAAGATGGCCACAGGCTTGGCTACTGTTTCATTCATTTGGATGGGAGCATACACAAGTCCTGACTTAGGTCTGACTCAAGACAAAAAGGTACTGGGAACTTTTAATAAATTTTGCAGAAGCACTTGCCTGTATCTGAAATAAATAACCAAATGAACCAAATCAATTATATATCATATCATTCTATACTATACTATACTATACTTTATTATACTATACTATACTATACTTTATTATACTATACTATACTATACTATTCTATCCCTATTATTATCTGATATATAGCCTCTCGGGCTGACTGTATGACCTGTAAACACTGATATTTGTCTTGAGGGTGACAGGTATGGTTTGGATGATTTGTTTGTCCATTTGTTAGTCAGAATATGTAAAATGCTCTGTAAAGAGAGCTATTTCAACAAGCAAAATGAAACCTATTTGGACAACACCCTTCGCTTCTCCAAAACTCTCATCAACTATTTTCCATTGAGATCATAATGATGATCTATTGCATCTTAATTTACTGACAAATGTACTTACTCAGTGCGAAATCTCAGACCGTTTAATTGAACAGAACGCTGATAAAATGCAAAAAGGTATGACTTCTTCTGTTTATGAATGGCAACAGGTGCATACAAGGGTTAAACTGGCATCTAGTGAAACAGCATTTAATTGCCTGTAAATATAAATCGCTGGCATAGATACAGTAGATGAATAAAGATATAATTTGTAGTAAATACAGAATAATTTTTTGACCTGCGCCACACCTAATAATCTCTCTTGGGACACTAATGTGCCGTGGAACAGTGGTTGGGAATCGTTGAGCCAGAGGATCAAAACATGACTCAAAGTACATAGTTAATTAAAAAGCCACAAAATGGGGGTTACCCTCTGTCACTTCATCACTATGAGTGAATGTGGTAAATATTGATGTATAAACATTAATTCTTGCATCTTACATTACGAATGAATCATGGAGTGGCTTGACAAAATGACAGTATGACTTTGTTCACTCATTTTTTCAGCCGCACGGCTCCTTCTTTCCTTTCTTATTACAGATCTGTGTGAATGCCTCGGTTCCTTTGCAGATAGAGCTCCATGTCATGAAAAAACGTAATGACACTTCACCTGCTGTTCTCAACATTCCCTGCTTCTGTAATCCTGGGAGCCATAGTCAATACAAACAGAATGGCTCAAACCCAGTTTGAGCGAATAGGAGGCTGCGGAGGGTGGAAACCGATGACTATTCTTGGTGCAGAGTAATACTTTTGCAAACAGACAATGTACATGTCGGTGGCACTGGTTAGAGCATCAGCCTTACAGTTCTGAGGACCGGGGTTCAATCCCCAGCCCCACCTGTGTGGAGTTTGCATGTTCTCCCTGTGCCAGCGTGGGTTTTCTCCGGGCACTCCGGTTTCCTCCCACATCCCCAAAAGATGCATGAATTGGAGACTCTAAATTGCACGTAGGTGTGAAAGTGAGTGCGAATGGTTGTTTGTTTGTATGTGCCCTGCGATTGGCTAGCAACCAGTTCAGGGTGTACCCCGCCTCCTGCCCGATGATAGCTGGGCTAGGCTCCAGCACGCCCGCGACCCTAGTGAGGAGAAGCGGCTCAGAAAATGGATGGATGGACAATGTACATGTCCATGTGGTGCTCTCTCTCTCTCTCTCTCTCTTTCTCACACTTCCTCTCTCTCTCACACAGACATCTTCGTCTTTACACATATACACGCATGCAAGCACAATCGTAACCTCGTTAATATAACTGTACACGATAGGGCCACCCAAATATTCAGCGTGTTTCTTTCATTTCTGACTGGATTGTTTTGTGGTTTTACAGAGCATCTCCTTTCCTCCAAGATCGTATTCCCAAAATAGTGGGAAATATAAATGTTCCACTGCACACTAAAACACACAGGCCCACCCAAAGTCTAATGTTAGCAGATTTATAAAACATGCAAATACCCAGCGCTCCAACTGTGTCGCTTTTCTATACATGACGACCATTGATGTGGAGAATGGGTGGGGGGCTTCTCGAAGAGAGAATGGATTTCTGAATGACCAAACACGCACAAGCACGCATCATCATCCATTCTGGACCTCCTTAAAGCGGCACTAAACAGGCTAAAAAAATTGTCATGTTTCCACACACCATAGAGAAGAGTAATTTTAACAAGCCTGCCAAATTTGAATGAATACAAAAGAAAAATCGCTAAGTATATAAAATCACTTGTCAAAACTTGAATAACAAGGACCACCTCTCAGCTCTCAGATGCTGTGGGCGTGTCGAATGGATGCGCCAAAAAGAATCAAACATACTGAGGAGGTGACAGCTTATATGATGTATGATCACATTAGGAAGCTGGATGGTTATTGTGGACTATATTCAGAAAAAAAGCACACAACTCAACTTACCCTCATTGTTGGTGACATAATGTCACAGCCGAACACGGCTGTGACATTATTAACAAAAGACATTAACATCGCAAAGACAAATTAGGCAGAAAAGTTGGAAAAACAGTTTAGCGCTAACGACTCTACAGTAAGTGAGTCTGGCGTGGATTACAATCGCTAACCAACTACAGGCGACTATCCCCCCCAAGCAGAGAACCATGAAGGACCAGCTGAGAAATTCTACTGCAGATTTGAATCAGAATCAGAATCATCTTTATTTGCTAAGTATATCAAAAACACACAAGGTATTTATCTCCGGTAGTTGGAGACGCTCTAGTACGACAACAGACAGTCAATTGACAGAGAATACCTTTGAGACATACAGACATTGAAAAAAACAGTCACTGAGTAATAAAAGGTTGATAGTAATCTGGTAATGCCGGTACAATTGTTAGTTTTTTTTTGTTTCGTGCAGAAAGATGCAGAGTCCTCTCGCAAGCTGTTTGAAATGATTGATAGAACAATGGTCTGGGGCAATGATCATTGTGCAACGGGCGCTGAGACTTCAAGAAATGCATGCAGTTTAAAGTGACTCGTCGTGCGATAATCTGTGACAATGTTGATTGTGCAAATGTTCCAGATGCTACTCAGGCACATGAGTGGAAAGTATTGGTCAACAACAGATATGCAAATAGTGCAGTGTGGCGAGACTACTGCTGTGAGTGCACGTTTAATGTATAATTGGCCCGACAAAGATGTGACAACAATCTCAAAACAAAAATTGGCAGCATGTTAAAATGGAATTGGAAGTTAACTGTTTAAGAAGTCAATGGGAAGAGGGAAGAAGCTGTTGGAATGTCTGCTAGTTTTATTTTGCATTGTTCGATAGCGCCTAACTGAGGTAAGGAGCTGGAAGAGGTGGTGACCAGGATGTGGAGGGTCCAAGAGGATTTTGCATGCTCTTGCCTTAGTTCTGACAGCGTGCAAGTCCTCAACGGTGAGTAGGGGGGGTACCGACAATCTTTTCAGCATTTTAATTGTCCATTTCATTCGGAGTTTGTCCTTTTTTTGTGGCAGCACCAAACCAGATTGTGATAAATGAACATAGGACAGATTCAATGACTGCTGTGTAGAACTGTCTCAACAGCTCCTATAGAAGTACATCCTCGACTGGGCCTTTTTGAGGATGGAGTTGATATGGGCCTTTTTGAGGCTGGAGTTGATATTGGTCTCCCCCTTCAGGTCCAGAGAGACTGTAATTCCCAGGAACTTGAAGGTCTCGACGGTTGACACAGGGCAGTTGGACAGCATGAGGGGCAGCTGTGGCAAAGGATGCCTCCTGAACTCCACCATCATCTCTACAGTCTTGAGCGTGTTCAGCTCCAGGTTGTGTCGGCCACACCACAGCTCCAGCCGCTCCACTTCCTGTCAATACGCAGACTCCTCACCGTCTTTGATGAGGCCGATGACTGTGGTGTCGTCTGCAAACTTCAGGAGTTTGACTGCCGGGTGCATTGAGGCGTAGAGAGAGAAGAGCAGTGGAGAGAGGACACAACCTTGGGGCGCCCCGCTGCTCGTGGTGCGTGTAGATGAGGTGGCCTCCCCCAGCCTCACCTGCTGTGTCCGACCTGTCAGAAAGCTGTAAATCCACTGGCAGATGGCAGGCGAGACGCTGAGCTGGAGAAGCTTAGGGGAGAGGAGTTCGGGGAAGATGGTGTTGAACGCAGAGCTGAAGTCCCTGAAAAGGATCCTATGCATCATCCGCAGACCTGTTTGCTCAGTAGGCAAACTGCAGGGGGTCCAGCAGGGGACCTTTGACGTTCTTGAGGTGGTCCAGCACGAGGCGTTCAAAGGACTTCATGACCACAGATGTCAAGGCGACAGGCCTGTAGTCATTCAGACCCGGGATTGCAGGCTTCTTGGGGACTGGGATGATGGTGGAGCGTTTCAAACAGGATGGTACTTCGCACAGTTCCAGAGATCTATTGAAGATCTGTGTGAAGATTGAAGCGAGCTGGTCCGCGCAGACTTTGAGGCAGGATGGGGACACAAGGTCTGGGCCTGTCGCTTTGTTCGTTTGAAGATGCGTCTCACATCCTGTTCGCCTCCATGCACCATAGATCACAGTCGTCCCCCCGGTGAATAACACGGGGAAAAAACTGACCGGATTTGCGAAAGTTGGTGAAAGAAAGTCCGGGGTAGACTACCTGATGTTTAGAAAGTCTTCCCTTGATTAAGTGAGTCGTGTAATGTCTCCAAAGACGAACGAAAAACACAAAAACATAGACAATACTAGTGAGCACGTAACCGAGGTGTCCACACGGGTAGGCGCCATCTTGGTTGTACAAAGGGACACTTTCACACCCCACACCCACCCAGCCGCACCACTGACCACCATCACACCTCTGACTCCCCCTCCTGCATTGACCATCCACGAACAGGATGTGAAACGTATCTTCAAACAACAAAAGATCAACAAAACGGAAAAGTCCTTTGAACGCCTCGTGCTGCACCACCTAAAGAGCCTCACAGGTCCCCTGTTGGACGCAAAGCAAACAGGTCTGCAAACAGGTCTGCATATGACGCAGTCAACATTGGACTGCACTTGATCCTAGAACACCTTGATGGCACAGGTACCTAGATGAGAATCCTGTTCGTGGACATCTGCTGTGCATTCAACACCACCATTCCCGAACTCCTCTACCCCAAGCCTCTCCAGCTCAGTGTCTTGCCTGCCATCTGCCAGTGGATTTACAGGTTCCTCATGGACAGGACACAGCAGATGAGGATACCACCTCAACAACAAGGATATGTTCTCTCTCCACTGCTCTTTTCTCTCTACATGAACAATTGCACCTCAACACACCTGGCTGTCCAACTCCTGAAGTTTGCGGATCATCGGCTTCATCAAAGACGGTGAAGAGTCTGCGTATCAACAGGAAGTGGCGCGGCTGGAGCTGTGGTGTGGCCGACACAACCTGGAGCTGAACACGCTCAAGGCTGTAGAGATGATTGTGGACTTCAGGAGGACTTCATCCTTCGCCACAGCTGCCCCTCACGCTGTCCAGCTGCATTGTGTCAACTGTCGAGACCTTCAAGTTCCTGGGAATTACAATCTCTCAGGAACTGAAGTGCCAACTCCATTCTCCAAAAAGCCCCGGCTTCTGAGGAAGCATGGCCTGCCACAGGAGCTGTTGAGACAGTTCTACACAGCAGTCATTGAATCTGTCCTATGTTCATTTATCACAATCTGGTTTGGTGCTGCCACAAAAAAGGACAAACTCCGAATGAAATGGACAATTAAAATGTTGAAAAGATTGTCGGTACCCCCCCTACTCACCGTTGAGGACTTGCACGCTGTCAGAACTAAGGCAAGAGCATGCAAAATCCTCTTGGACCCTCCACATCCTGGTCACCACCTCTACCAGCTCCTTACCTCAGTTAGGCGCTATCGTACAATGCAAAATAAAACTAGCAGACATTCCAACAGCTTCTTCCCTCTTGCCATTAACTTCTTAACTTCCAATTCTATTTTAACATGCTGCCAATTTTTGTTTTGAGATTGTTGTCACATCTTTGTCGATTTCTACCTTCTTTGTTAGAAGGTAGAAATCGGGGGTTGGTTGTGGTGTCCAATCCAACTCCTTGACCAGCTCAACACAACAACAACTCAAATAGGTTGCAGATGTGATTCCACTTGACTACCAAATTAGTTGGAAACTCAGCAGGTGTGAGGGAATGGTGGTATGATCAGGAATTTAGGCGGTAATTTGGATGTGCACGTGTAGGTTAAAAAGTGCATATGCGTCTATGACGTGAGCTCATGTCCATAATGTTGAGTATACATTTAGGAACAATGTGCAGTAAATAGATGTTAAAACATTTGGTCCATGTTTACATTTATGCTGAACATTTATTACTAAAATTGAATAATCTTTAATTATTTGAGTCTGACAGTATATTTCGTCACGTAAACATATGTGCAAGCCTTGCTGAGTTACATGTTTTTTCTTTTACTGTAGAAAAATCTATTTTACCGTCGGGGATTTCACCTGTCAGTAGTCTGGTTAAACTTGGTTCACTTTTAAGATTAACTGTGTTCACACACCACACAAATCATACACCTGAACTTGAAAGCACACAAACCTACTGATCAAACAGGTTTTGTGCACACACAAACATGAA
Source organism: Phycodurus eques (assembly GCF_024500275.1). Classification (NCBI taxonomy): domain Eukaryota; kingdom Metazoa; phylum Chordata; class Actinopteri; order Syngnathiformes; family Syngnathidae; genus Phycodurus; species Phycodurus eques. Next base: position 21,433,599 of record NC_084535.1, read on the forward strand.
CACACACTAGCTGGGAATAGAGTGAATGCTGTTTTCTGCATAAAACAACAATGCCAAAACTGTGTGCATGTTGCTGGTATGCCTGGGTTCACTCAGCATATAAGCCAAATAACACCCCGCTACAAACACACAACCACACACAAACGCGCACACACACACACGCACTCACACATGCACACACACACGGTGACATTAAACACGGTTGATGGGGAGAGGGCAGAATAAACAAGGCCCTGAGTAGAAAGGCTCCCATTGGAACACTTCATTCAGCGAGCATTGTACCAGGATCAACAGTGTTTATCAGTCCTGAGGCTACAGAGACAAAGACAGAGGGCTGGGGAGATAAGGGGGGAGTGGGATTTAAGGAATGAGTATTTTAATATGTAGGGTGGAATAAGGCATGGTTTCCAGACGTGGAGAAAAGTTCATTTTTAAAGGCTGTGATGCACTTGGGAGTTTGACCATCACATAGACTACATCCATTTATTTTCTGTACTGCTTATCCTCACTAGGGTCGTGGGCGTGCTGTAGGCTATTCCAGCTATCTTAGGGTGAGAGGCGGGTTACACCCTGAACTGGTCACCAGCCAATCGCAGGGCACATATAAACAAACCACCATTCGCACTCACTTTCACACCTACGGGCAATTTGGGGTCTTCAATTAACCTACCACGCATGTTTTTGGGATGTGGGAGGAAATCGGAGTACCCGGAGAAAGTCCACGCAGGCGCAGGGAGAACATGCAAACTCCACACAGGCGAGGCACGATTTGAACCCGGGTCCTCAGAACTGTGAGGCAGATGTGATAACCACTCGTCACCGTGCCAACTTTTACAGCATAATACACTTTATCTTAACCATTCTGTTTCTATCATTTTTTTACAGCTACTAATTGATAACTACGCCTAATCAACACACTTATGAAGTGTTGAATTAATAAAGCTTAGTCTAAATATGACAAAAGTTTCTTTTACAAAATATCAGAACATAAGAGTTCTGTTAAGTTGGGTTTGAATGGTCGTGCCTGGAGAGTAAGGCACAAGGATGACGTAATAGAAAATCGACTGCCGTGTTACCTTCTCAGACGCTATATTTGTGTCGTAATGAAACCAAAATAGCCCACACATTAAAATAACAAAATAAACAATAGAGAGTTATACCCGTTATAGCAAACAGACATGAGATGTATTCCCCACCTTTGATAAAATTAAATCGTTACAAGTGTTGCAAGTAGCCCTGTTATCAAGTTTCCGCGTGAAATATGGGTAAACTTAAGAGTGCTTCTGCCTAGATGCCATGTTGCAAAAGTTCATACCCAAAATCCACTTCTTGCGTGTGACGTCATCACACAGATAAGGCAAGATGAATCGATAAGCTCTGTCTGTTTCTGTGCGTATGTGCCGCTGTGATTGATTGATGACCAGTGCAGCGTGTAATCTGGAACAGGATAAGCTGTTTTGAAAACAAATGGATGGTTAACAAATCTTCATTGTGGATGACAGTTTGACCCTGCAAATTAGGCTGTGTTCACACTACAAGTCAATTCCGATTTTTTTTGCCCAATGTGACATGCATCCGATTTTTTTCACGTCAATGTGAAGAGTACAATTCCAAGTTTTCATATCTGACCCAGGCCTCTTTTATATGTGGATATAAATCGGATATGTATCCAATGCGAGTGCAATATGGACTCTCACAGCGCGCTCATCCGACAAAAGGCGACAAACGTCACAACTGTTCCACAAAAGCAAACGGCAGACAAAGGAGCAGAAAACTTTACAACTGATAAACATAAGAAAATGTTGGCTCCTGTTGCACAAAACCCTTGAAATTGCCACAAATGCATCTTGACGAGACCTGCGCGAGGGGCCGCCTTTACTTCTTTAAACATGCCGCCTGGCAGTTGTGTGCATACGTGTGAGGTCACGGACGCATTCCATCCACAGTACAAAGTCGCATTTGTTTTTGTAATGTGAACGACTAGATAAAAAGATCGGATTGAACAAACAATCCGAGTTGGGCATCATGCCCTGCAGTGTGAAACGTAGCCATAGTTGTATTTTTATTCATTCAGAAGGCAAAATGGATTCTTATTTTGAATACATGAGCATTTGATCCGCAGTTCGGAAGACCTTTGACTGAAGTTTGAGTTGATTTTACAACAGCATATGAGTAGATTCTAATTGTAGTTATTAATTGAGTTTTGAAATTTCATGATCTATGTTTTGTTACATTGATCCAGATCATTTCAATTTCCTGTTTTGTGATTTACTTTTGGTTTGCTTTCCTGTGTCTTTCTCATTTGCTCGTTATGTCTTTGTCTCCACCTGTTCTCGCCGGTCCTCTTGCATCAACCAATCAGCTCTTTCCAGTCACTCATGTCTCATCTAGGTGTGGTCCGTTGTTTCGTCACTATTTAGTTCTCTGTTTTGCATTCAGTCGGTCACTGACTGTTACCGAATGTCAAATGGCGCATGTCTTGGGTCGTGTTATGTTGCCTGTCGCTTATGCCGGTGAGCCTGAACCTTGAGTTTCTTTGTTTCTTGGTTTTTGGACTTCATTATTATAGCCGAGTAGCTTTTTTTTTTTTTGCCTTTTGGCGTATACCATGAACTCATTGCCTTGCCGTTGGTCCAAATTTGTTTGCACACCACCGTGATGAACAATGGCAATGAAATGGTTTTAGGATAATAACATTGCACGTATATCTGAGCATTTTCTTTTTAGGGATTATTATATTTGATCTTGTAAGACAACTTGGACTTTTCTTTCACTGTTCCACGTAGCTCCACAAAGCATATACTGTGTCTTTACAGCAAATCTGGCTGGTCGGTTGTGGGTGTGCATTCATTCGGACATATGTCGAAGACAAAGTGTATGTTCTGTGGGTTTATGTGCACGTTTAACTCTGATTGTGTGCCGCGATCATAAAGTCTCTCAGCAGGACAGGAAATTGTGCTGAGTTCAGAGTGTATTACACATACTGCAGTTCAAAAGCAGGGCCCAGAAAAAAATCTGAGCAATCCGAACATTTATGAGATTGGTATCCATCTCACAGCATACATCACTCCTACTCTGACAGCTCTAATGCTACCATGCAACAAGTACAATATGAGTTTGACTCTGAGAACTTTTCTCCATTTCTAGTCAAATTTGATCATTTTGAACTGACCTGTTTATTTGCACAGTAAACGCAAGAGGACCAATTTTGTGTTTCTTTTGTGACATACCCATATACCATTTTCTTTAAAAGTAAAACTGATTTTTAAAATGTGAGACCCCACACATGATGAGTAAAAAAGCAGCGTGGGTGTTTTTACTGCTCTTATGGTGTGTGGTGTATGCGAGATGACCGACACAGCTCATCACACATATCTACTGTATCTCCACCACAATCCAGAGTCTTCTCCCCCTGACCAAATGTCTCTCATAGTACATAGACTGACCTTTGAGAGGCAGCTTGGTGCAACAGGGAAACCTAACTGATGGCTAATACAAAGAAGGCGACAGCGTAGTAGAAAAAAGAAATAGAATTGGCAAGGCTAACTGTTACATTATCTGGGAACTTGATTGTAATTCCTAGTGTGCATTCCGCACTTTGGGGACACGTACAAACACTCAACACAAGTGTTTGCTCCTGGCAACAGCGCAAGCTTCAGGTTGCTTCCTAATTGGCTATAGTTCTGTTTCACCTCACAATCATGCAGTTCGTGACTTAGCTAAACTTGGTGTTGATCACACACATAAGGATTTGAGATTGAAAATATTGAACAGGTTTACCAGTTATGATTTTCAGCCCCGACCGATAGTCGGGCCTTGCTTGATTTTGACTAAAAGGGGGGTGTGGTGGGGGGGACTCAAATTTCATAATTACTGCGTGTTTAGTTGTTGGAAACCTGAGACCATTTTGTTCAACAATTTTGTCTGCACAAGACACTTTTCAAAAACACAAATGGAAAACTACATTTTCACTCGATTTTTAATTGTAAATGTACCCATCGTCCATACTGGATTAGTTCATAACCACAGTGAATGACACAGTAGCTTTAAAAGTGACCATTACACTTTAATTTAAAAACCTGACACAGTAGCTTTAAAAGTCACAGTTAAGTTCATCTTGTACCAGCATGCAGAAGTTTTTCATAACACAGATAAAACAATCTGGTGGCAGTTTGTACAGATGATGTTAAAAGTTGGCAGGACACAACTACACGTGAATTGACATGCTCGTCACTTATCTTGTACGAGCTCTTGCATCATGCTAAACCATCCCTTGCTCTGGGTCACGTTCTCACCTTCCATCTGTCATTCTCCCCACTTTGTCCTGTTCTAACGCAGCCTGAGTCATCAAAGAGTACCACAGTATAATCCTGCCGACTGCAGTCACACAAGCCTCCTTTGTTTCGATGCAGACATGAAGAAAAATCTCAAGTCAGGTTTGTAAATTAAGCTTTGAAAATATTTTTGAATGTGCTGCACTGAGGCAAATTCTCTGCACTTCAAATGAAAATCATCAGAAGGCTTACCTCCAGAGTAATCTGTAAGGGTTTGCCTTGGGGTTGCACACTTAATGACTTGCGCATGTGTGCGTGTGTGTGTGTGTGTCTGTGAACATGCAAAGCTTATCCGCAAGTCAAACCTGAACTAGTGACACTTTATAAAGTCAGACATGCAGGCTGTGAAAATATTTGGTCCAGCTCCAGAGTAAATATAGGAAATGCACTGTTAATTTATTTCAAGTTAAGTAGTCAAGGCAATGTACCTAATGTACTGTTTTTATCCTCCTCTGTGTGTGTGTGTGTATGTGTGTGTGTGTGTGTGCGTGCGTGTGTGTGGGTGTGTGCGTGGGTGTGTGTGTGCGTGCGTGCGTGCTTGCTTGTGTGTGTGAGTGTGTAGAATGAGTCACTTCAAGTCACAGACATTGTTCGTATCCATCCAGTTATTTGAGTATGGCCTGCATGTGCAAACATGTTTGCACGTTCAGCCTTATGCTGTCACATTTAATTCTCAGAAAACAAACGTCAAACTACTTATTTACCTTTTATGGTAATCTGACTGTGATATTTCTCAACATCTTTTGTTGATCACACATCCATCTGAGATGCATACTGATTTTACGTTTAGAAGTAGGGATTTTCTGCTTCCCATTCTCAGCAGCTGTTTTTGGGATGTTTATGCTTTATGATTTCCTATTTGCTGATGTTATTACATAATGTAATTGCTTTAATTATGAATAATGTGATCTCAAGATAGAAAGAAATGCAAACATCTGACAAATATAAGGAGCCGTTAGGGAGACAGGTTACATGGAAATTAACAGTCATTACATGTGAGCCAAATAATTATTGACGAGTTTCTTCAGCCCAAAATATTTATATTTGTAAATCAATAGAATTGGATTCAGGGATGTCAATATAAATTGGTGATGCCCATTCAGTTGACCGAGAGAACAGAGAGCACAGCGGTTTTATCCAAGCTTCCCTCATCCATGACTGACTGACTGACTGAGAAGACAAAGCAAAACACCGTTCACTCTTCTGTCTCAACTTGTCGTTGGGTTTATCAGGCTGTGTGTACCAGGAAATTGCCCCTTTTTACAGAGCAAACCGCAAGTTTCTTTGTACGGCTGCTTCCTTACCTACACAATTAACCTCACACACCCGCAACACACTCATACATCCAGAGTAGATATACAAGCATACAAACATGCTTTACACACATGCACAGATACCCACATGCATTCTGTCAAACACAGCATGTACTGTATGCACAGGTATGCCGGAAGGCTGTATAGATGTGGGGCGATTGTGATTGAGTGTGTGAGTGTGTGTATTTTTTGGGTCCTGTCTGTAATGTTCTCCAGGATGCCAAAGTTGTGGGAGGTCTGATGAGGAACCACAAGGTCATGTGTGTATTTTACAGTAGAGATTTGTTTACACTAGGCTTGTAAGTTCTTGCTTTCTTGGTTTTGTGTGACTGCATGACTCCCTTCCAGTGATTTGTTTACTTGTTAAATAGAAGTTCAGAGCCTTGTTCCGTAATCTATAATGCTATTTGGGAGAAAGACCATGATCTTAATCGCCTATATGATTTTCTATGATACAGGTTAATGGTAAATTGTACTTGCATGTTAGTTAGTGGTGGAACCTGGCTTGCACGAGGAAAGACTTTTATCAAGCCACAGATCATCAGAAACTCTTATGACATGTCATAAGTTATCGCCTCTGCAGGGTTATTTTGAGGTCATTCTACCACAGCCCTCCCAACTTTATTCATGAAAATATGATGCTAGATTGAAATTCTAAACTTTTAAATTAAAGTGTAATGGTCAAAGGAAAACATTTTATTTTGGAAAAGCAAAGCCTTTAAATGAATGCTGACAAATAAGATGTCACATGCACAGGATACGATGCTTACAGATGGCAGTGATATTCCCCCCCCCCCCCCCCTTACAAATATTATTAGGGCAAAAGCGTGGACCCATTTCATTTTTTATACGACTGGTATAAGACTGATTTGATTTTTTTTTTTTTTACTACAGATGGACAATTAATCCAATACAAAATTCACGATAGAATTCCCAGAATATAAAGTGTGGAAAAAGGTGAAGTCTAAGGGGGGGTAACACAACAAATCTTTTGCGTTACCTCCAAGGTCACCCAAAATTGTACACCAACTATTAGCCAAAAATATATAATAAATATAATAAATAATAATAAATCATAATAAATCTTCTGGCAAAGACCAGTAAAGACTTCGGACGTTCCGCCGCCCTGTGCTTTACGGAGACATGGCTTTGTGAATGCTTCCAACTACACCGGCCAGACGCGTCACGGAGTTATCGGGGAAAACAAAATGTTTGTACGTTCAATAACAACAAGCCATGGTTCACTGCCAAACTTAAGCAACTTCGGCAGGCTAAAGAGGACGCATATCGAAGTGGGGATAGGGCTCTGTATAATCACGCTAGAAACCAGCTGACTAAAGAAACTAACATTGCAAAGAAAAACTATGCAGTAAAGTTAGAAAAACAGTTTATCGCTAATGACTCTAAATTAGTCTGGCATGCATTACAATTGCTAGCCAATTACAAGCGACCAAACCCCCAAGCCGAGAACAATAAAAGACCAGCTGAAAACGTGAACACCTTCTACTGCAGATTTGAAAAGGACACTTTCACACCCCACACCCACCCAGCCGCAGCACCAACCACCATCACACCTCTGACTTCTGCGTTGACCATCCACAAACAGGATCTTCAAACAACAAAAGATCAACAAAGCGGCAGGCCCAGAGCTTGTGTCCCCATCCTGCCGCAAAGTCGGCGCAGAACAGCTCGCTCCAGTCTTACACAGATCTTCAATAGATCTCTGGAACTGTTTGAAGTACCATCATGTTTCAAACGATCCACCATCATCCCAGTCACCAAGAAACCTGAGGATTGAGGACTAGGACTAGAACTAGGACAAGAGCATACAACATGCTTGGACCCTCCACATCCTGGTCACCACCTCTACCAGCTCCTTCCCTCGGATAGGCGCTATTGAACAATGCAAACTAAAACAAACAGACATTCCAACAGCTTTTTCCCTCTTGCCATTAACTTATTAAACAGTTAATTCCATTGCAACATGCTGCCAATCTTGTCTTGAGGTTGTTGTCACATCTCTGTCAGGCCAATTATACATTACTTGTGCACTCACTGTAGTAGTCTCGCCACGCTGCACTATTTGCATAGCTGTTGTTGACCAATACTGGCCACTCATGTGCCTGAGTAGCATCTGCAACATTTGCACAATCAACATTGTCCCAGATTATCACAATACTAGTCACTTTAAACTGCATACATTTCTTGAAGTCTCTGCGCCCACAGTAGTCATTGCACCGGACTATTGTTCTATTAGTCATTTCAAACTGCTCTAATTGGACTCTGCATCTTTTTGCACAATTGTCAAAAAATAATTAAATAAAATTGTACCGGCATTACCACATTACTGGTAACCTTTTATTGCTCAGTGACCTTTGTTGTTTTTTATGTCTTTATGTCTCAAAGGTATTCTCTGTCAATTGACTGTCTGTTGTCGTACTAGAGCGGCTCCAACTACCGGAGACAAATTCCTTGTGTGTTTTTGACATACTTGACAAATAAAGATGATTCTGATTCTAATGAAAGAACTCCATGAAATGTGTTTTGGTTACTGTGAATTTCTACAGTGTTCTGCAATGTTTTTTTTACGCAGTTTTAAATATTTGTAATATTTTTGCTGCATGTATCCATGCAGCTGTCCGTCCATCCATCCATCCATCTTCTTTTCGCTTATCTGGGTTTGGGTTGCAGGGGCAGCAGGCTATACAGAGAAGCCCAGATTTCCCTCTTCCCAGCCACTTCTTCCAGCTATTCCAATGGAAACCAGATGTGTTCCCAGGCCAGCAGGTAGACTTAGAATCTCTTTTAGTAGCTACTGCATCTGCAGTGGGTCGCAAATGCTGGCGGATCCTGATTTTCGTGCAAGCCCAAGCCTCGCTACATGTGTTTTCAAATTTGGCAGACCATTTTGCGCCAAGCTGGGCGTTCCAGCGCAACAAGGTAGTGTCCTTGGAGATCTGCCCGGCGGAGTGACAATTGGGTGGCAGCAAGTCGATCTAAATTTATACCTGCTCAGACCACTTCTAAATCCTGGCACAAGGTAGACCACTGGTTTAACATGATTTTGGTGAATTTGATCGGGGCACAGGCAGACAGATTCTGAGCTTTGCGGACATATTTAAGCCACTCACCAGCTCATTCTGTATGCCTGTTCACATTGTCTGCTGCTACACCGGCCAGAGCATTGAAAATGTTCCATTCATGCACGGATCGCTGCGATTATGCATTGACCTCTTCTGCACAGACATGCCATCTTTGAAACTGTCAGTTGCACCACATTTAAAGGGAAGAGTTGTTTTTTTTGGTTTGACTGTCGGCTGTAAATACTCCCACAGTGGTGCAATCCACCCAGCTTCAGATTTGCTAGGCTGCCCGTATCTAGGAAATTACCAACACCAATCTAACCCACCTCTGGTGCCTCATTTCGTTGCCCGCCATGTTGGATTTACGCCGTTCAAGTTGAGTCCTTTTTGTGGTTTTTGCTCTGAGCCTCCTTTTGGTGACATGTGCTTAGACCACCTCACCAGAGAAGCCTCTAGCAAGCATCCTAACCAGATGGCTGAACCACCACATCTGGCTCCTCTTGATGCAGAGGTGCAGCGACGCTACTCTGATCCCCGCCCGGATGATCGAGCGCTTCACCCTAGCCCTAAGGGTGAGAGCCCAGTCACGCGGGGGAGGAAACGCTTTTCAGCCACTTGTGCCCATTATTTTGTTCTTTTTGTCACTTCCTACAGCTTGTGACCATAAGTGAGAGTGACAGCATGGATTGACCGGTAATTCAAGACCACAGGAGACCGATGCACGGTCTGCATCACTCCAGATGCTGCACTGACCAGCCATTCAATCTTCCACTCCGGTCTTCCCTCACTCGTGAACAAGACCCCAAGTAAATTGTACTTTGACATTTGGGTCAGGATCTGGAGAGGGCACTCCACCCTTTTCCTGGCAAAGGACTGAGGGCTCAGCCATGGAGGTGATAATTCTCATCTTAACCACCTCATATTCATCTGTGAACTGCTCCAGCAGGAGCTAAGGATTCCAGCTTGATGAAGCCAACAGAACCACATAATTTTCAAAAGGCAGAAACGCAATACTGAGGTCACCAAAATGAAACCCCTCAATGCACAGGCTTCGTCTTGAAATTCTGTCCGAGAAGGTTATCAACATAATCAGTAACAAAGTGCAGCCTTGACAGAGTCAAAGCCTCACCGGAAACAAATCTGATTTACTGCCATCAATGCTGACCAAACCCTGACCCTGGTTATACAGGGACCGAAAGGCCCGTATAAGGGGCAGCCAGTACACCATACTTCCAGAGCACCATCCACAACCACTCCCTCATAGACCCTCCCATAGGACTACTCGAGGGACATGGTTCAAACACCTTCTCAAACTTAACAAAGCACATGTGGACTGTTTGGGAGTAACTCCCATGCACACTCCAGGACCCTGCTGAAGGTGTAGAGCTGGTCCACTGTTCCAAGGCCAGGAGGAAAACCGCACTGCTCAGTTCAAGTTTTTCATCCCTACGGTAATTATTTTGTGCAATATATACATATATATACATGAATGGTGTTCTCAGGATATTTGAGTCTGAGAATAATACTGGAGTTATAGGTTAATTGGACAACTCCATTCTGCTTTGGATAATTTTTTAATCCATCTCACATTAATTAATCAGCACACAGGTTTGTGATCAAATTGTTGACCCTAAAAGACTGAGTTGGAGTGGTATGTATTTTGTTAGGCGGCACGGTGGAAGTGCCGCCTATCCCAACCAGTCATCCACCGCGCCAATATGTGTATATATATATATATATATATATATATATATATATAAGTGTGTGTGTGTGTGTGTTATTTTATTTGATGATCGAGTCACTCTTCCTCACTCGATGAGGTTCAGTAAGAAATGTCTGTTAATCTGAGTGACTGTCTGTTAATCTGAGTGACACATTTCTCTTTTCACAGATACACTCTAGACCTGTTAGATGATTTTGTCAGCGGTACAGATGTTTCACCTAGTTCAAGTGTGTAGTAATGCGGTACACTCAGTCCAAGCTAAACAGCCATGCAGGTTTTGATTTCAGACCTGCTGCAGCCTTTAATGGCTAAATCAACATGAAGTCAACAGCGGAGTGTTACAGCTGCTGAATGTTCGGGCAGTAGAAAGGTGGGTCTTTTATACACTGAACCTCTTGTGTGTGCTAAAGGATGTGGTGATGGAATTTAAAACACAGTGTTAAAGCATTGTTTGGTTTGGATTTTAAGCAATGTTAAAGACATTTTGCTTTGTAAAAATCAAAGGTAACTAGAATGTCCCTTGGCACATTCTACTGTTCAAGTGATGACTAGGGAGATTATGGAGTTTCCTTTTTTAAAGGGTTCTTGCTTGAGAAAGTCCATGATTTATATATATAGAATTCTATGAGGTTAAGTTACACCTCTCCTGAATTCAAGACTCAACTTGAAGTGCCAATATGCAACGTTTTGCCTTGCAGCACAAAGCATGTTGTTCGCTCTCCTCTCTGTCCGTCAGTCAAGTTCCCACCCTTGCATCTATCAGCCATTTTGCTGAAATCTCTTCCTGTGAAATATCACGTGTGGCCTAAGGTTGACAGAGCTGGGCTGGAAGAGGCCAAGGATATAGTATACACCTTTATGTTTTCAAATGTCTTTATTTGCTGGTTCAAATTACTGCAGTTCAGATGTTTTCTTTTTTTGGTTATGCAATTCAGATATGTAATGGCAAATAAAAGAAAAACACTGGGAATTGGATACCCGTAGGTCCAAATAATATATGGATGAAAACCAGATGGGAATTTGGATGTAAGCACAATTAAGATTCCCCATTGGCCATGACGTGGCATATGACATGAGTCACATAAAACTTGATGGAGGAAGTTAGGCCCAGTAGGTCAAGGTCATCCAAACGTTGTGCATATTTGGACTAGGGCTGGAAACTGAATCCTTCATGGTAACTGTATATATTGCGATAGACACTTCAATGTAAAAATTATAATGAAAGTACAGTGAACCCCGATGTAATGGATATTGGGACTGAACATTGTGTCCAAAATAGTTTCCATTTGTCACTTAAACTACAATTGATTAAGTCTGTTCATTCCAGAATTGGCCGCTGTTGTTTGGTGGCACTGTGGCACAATGCAGGCAGAGAATAGGACTGATCTACAGTATTTCCGGGTCACAGATATACAATATGACTTGATCCAATTCCAAAAGACGTGCCTCCCGTGGCTACGTGGTTGCCATGTTGAATGTGGGGCATTGACGTGACAGCCATGACGTGATGGTTACAGTGGGTACGGAAAGTATTCAGATCCCCTTAAATTTTTCACTCTTTGTTACAACCCCAATTCCAGTGAATTTGGGACGTTGTATTAAACATAAATAAAAACAGAATACAATGATTTACAAATCATGTTCAACCTATATTTAATTGAATACACTAAAAAGACAAGATATTTAATGTTCAAACTGATAAACTTGATTGTTTTTAGCAAGTGATCATTAACTTAGAATTTTATGGCTGCAACACGTTCCAAAAAAGCTGGGACAGGTGGCAAAAAAGACTGAGAAAGTTAAGGAATGCTCATCAAACACCTGTTTGGAACATCCCACGGGTGAACAGGCTAATTGGGAACAGGTGGCTGCCATGATTGGGTATAAAAGGAGCTTCCCTGAATTGCTCAGTCATTCACAAGCAAAGATGGGGCGAGGTTCACCACTTTGTGAACAAGTGCATGAGAAAATAGTCGAACAGTTTAAGGACAATGTTCCTCAACGTACAATTGCAAGGAATTTAGAGAATTCATCATCTACGGTCCACAATATCATCCAAAGGTTCAGAGAATCTGCATGCATCACTGCATGTAAGCGGCAAGGCCGAAAACCAACATTGAATGCCCGTGACCTTCAATCCCTCAGGCGGCACTGCATCAAAAACCGACATCAGTGTGTAAAGGATATCACCACATGGGCTCAGGACCACTTCAGAAAACCAATGTCAGTAAGTACAGTTTGGCGCTACATCCGTAAGTGCAACTTGAAACTCTACTCTACTATGCAAAGCAGAAGCCATTTATCAACAACACCCAGAAACGGCGCCGGCTTCTCTGGGCCCGAGCTCATCTAAGATGGACTGACGCAAAGTGGAAAAGTGTTCTGTGGTCCGACAAATTGTTTTTGGAAATTGTGGACGTCGTGTCCTCCGTGCCGAAGAGGAAAAGAATCATCCGGACTGTTAGGGACGCAAAGTTCAAAAGCCAGCATCTGTGATGGTATGGGGCTGTGTTAGTGCCAATGGCATGGGTAACTTACACATCTGTCAAGGCACAATTAATGCTGAAAGGTACATGCAGGTTTTGGAGAAACATATGCTGCCATCCAAGCAATGTCTTTTTCATGGATGCTGCTTATTTCAGCAAGACAATGCCAAACCACTTTCTGCACGTGTTACAACAGCGTGGCTTTGTAGTAAAAGAGTGCGGGTATTCGACAGGCCTGTCTGCAGTCCAGCCCTGTCTCCCATTGAAAATGTGTGGAGCATTATGAAGCATAAAATACGACAACGGACACCCCGGACTGTTGAACAGCTGAAGCTGTACATCAAGCAAGAATGGAAAAGAATTCCACCTACAAAACTTCAACAATTAGCCATTTTCCATTTACCATTTTCAGGTCTCTCCAGAGATGCTCAATTGGGTTTAAGTCAGGGCTGTGGCTGCACCATTCAAGAACAGTCACAGAGTTGTTCTGCAGCTACTCTATTATTTTAGCTGTGTGCTGCCCTCATCTAAGAAATGACTGCAAAATTGCTTGTCTTTGTGTTCTGGTCGTCCCAAATGTCTTCCATTTAAGGATTATGGAGGCCACTGTGCTCTTAGGAACCTTAAGTGCAGCAGAATGTTTTATGTAACCTTGGCCAGATCTGTGCCTTGCCACAATCCTGTCTCTGAGCTCTTCAGGCAGTTCCTTTGACCTCATGATTCCCGTTTGCTCTGACATGCACTGTGAGCTGTAAGGTCTTATATAGACAGGTGTGTGGCTTTCATAATCAAGTCCAATCAGTATACTGTAATCAAACACAGCTGGACTCCAATGAAGGTGTAGAACCATCTCAAGGATGAGCAGAAGAAATGGACACCACCCGAGTTAAATATATGAGTGTCACAGCAAAGGGTCTGAATACTTATGGCTGTGTGATATTTCAGTTTTTCTTTCTAATAAATCTGAAAACATTTTAAAAATTCTGTTATTTTCTGTCAATATCGGGTTCTGTGTGTACATTAATGAGGGAAAAAAATAACTTAAATTATTTTACCAAATGACTGCACTATAACAAAGTGTGAGGAAGACAGAGAGAGAGAGAAAGACAGCATGAGAGAGAGAGAGAGAGAGAGAGAGAGAGAGAGAGAGAGAGTGTCATGGAGGCAGTGTTAACTGTGAGGAATACAAAACAAGTCTCTGGAGTCTGGAACATTTTTGGTGCAGTCTTTTTTAATTTTTTTTGGTCAAGTCGTTCGCCTTTTGCAACAGATTTGGAACTAGGAAGCATACTAATTCCTCACGGTTCAGGAAAGCGACTCAACTATGATGAGTACAGTGTATGTCAACAATACCACCATGACCAAACACACCGGCTTGCTAAATTTGGATAAATGTTCTGTTTTATGATGTGAATTCATGCATAACGTTCACTCCTCAACCTCTTTCATCTTTATGTAAATAGCCAGCCAATAGTTCTGGGTTCTTCATCACTGCTGGTAGAAACAATTAGTTAGCTCCGGAAAGTCTCATGCTACTACTAGCTTGTGAATTAGAGTGACCCCCCCCGCATACTTGTGGTTTCACAGCCCCGGGATTCATCTATCCGCTAATTTATTTTTTCTTTCTTTTATTTCCCTCCCAATTTTTCTTTTTTCTGTTCTCTTTTTTTTCTTTCTTTTTTGAGGGGAAATTAATCCCAAGAAGGGTTATTGTCGTTTTATCCCCGCCTAGTCAAGATTTGTTTGGGGTAAACATATTATTATTAGTTACTATATTATTATTAGTTAATATTATTAATCAAATTATTTAGGGGGGCTTAAGAACCGTTTAGGGGGGCTGAAGCATCCCCTGAAATAGGCCTAATGACGCCACTGCATTAATCACGCCTCATCCTCCTTTAGTGTTAATAATACAAATGTAATAAATGTTGCTTGCTACCCGCAATGGAAGCAAGGATTACAGTAGGAAGTACACCAATGTGAACTCGATGTTGCATTTGTCAACATGCAAGCCACCCCTTGATTCCTGAATTGGGAAAAACTTTTGAGGTCGACCTGCGAATCTGTTTTTAGTTTAGTTAACCATTTCTCTCTCATAAATTACCTGTAAGAGTAAAGGGGGAAAGGTCTAGCTCACCAGCAGGGTATTTTTTGGGCTTTCCCACGAGCTTTTGAGTGGGTGGTCTTTAAATCTGTTCCTATTTGTGATCATACTGCAATCAGATATTGGTATCAGGTGGCCAAGACCACCTTCATATTTGCTGTGAGTCATTTGACATTATGACATTGCTGAGAGTCATTACTCTAAATGTATAGTCACTGCATTCACTTGGAGACCACTTGGGAAAGGACCACTCTAGACATGTTTTAACAACAGTACAACTGCCTTTTAGCACTGTTTCTAGAAGTATGGAACAAGCCAAGGACTTTGAAGAGATCTGCTCTACCTCATGATCTACAGTCTTAATAAAAATCTGCCCCTTTTAAGAGGTAGTTATTACCAATGTGTACTGTATTTCACTGATTTCAGTTGATTTAACTGACATTCAAAACGTAGTGTATCTCAAGACACTGGATCAGAGTATTATGCACTGGATGCTGTTTTTGGTCAGCTCGTACCATAGCTTGAAAAGCAGATCTACTTACCTCACTAACCCAATTATCAGCTCATTAAAAATGACATATCACCACCACAGTCACCTTTTATTGGAAGATAATCTTTGACATTTGTCAAATGAAGAGCTAACTTCTAACCCTCCTCTGCTATAGACACACTGGTGATGTCAGTCAGATTTCCTTTTCCTCCAATCACAGCAGACTGCTTAACTTTCTCAATTATCAGCTCATTAAAAATGACATATCACCCCCACAGTCACCTTTTATTGGAAGGTAATCTTTGACATTTGTCAAATGAAGAGCTAACTTCTAACCCTCAGATTTCCTCCAATCACAGCAGACTGTTTAACTTTCTTAATTGCCTGTGGTGGTGAGTCACTCAATAATACTCGTGCATTCACATTGAGCTCATATTCTGTTTATAGCCTTCTGCTGTAAGGCGCATAGTCCTCTGTCATCATAGCTTTTCCACACCCCCTCAGTAATAACTTAAAGAGGCTGTTTCTGAAATGTGCCACTCTAGGCAGCACTGAAAATGCACCTTTTACAGGCCAATCTGTGCTGTATAGTACCTCCTGTTTAATAGATACTTTTTATGGTAATGCGATGCCCACAGCAAGGTCTATTACTTCATAACTTTAACAAAGAGTCTGTTTGTAGGACTAAGAGGACAATGAGGAAAATGAAAACTATTACATTGTATAGCAGGAGTCACCAACCTTTTTGAAACTGAGAGCTACTTCTTGGGTATTGATTAATACGAAGGGCTACCAGTTTGATATATACTTCTGAAATAACAAATTTGCTCAAATTTAAATTATCAATAATGATATCCATGCAACCTCCGGGCCAAAGAGGAAAAGAACCATCCGGACAGTTATGGACGCAAAGTTCAAAAGCCAGCATCTGTGATGGTATGGGGCTGTGTTAGTGTCAATGGCATGGGTAACTTACACATCTGTGAAGGCACCATTAATGCTGAAAGGTACATACAGGTTTTGGAGAAACATATGATGCCATCCAAGCAACATCTTTTTCATTGGCGCCCCTGCTTATTTCAGCAAGACAAAGCCAAACCACATTCTGCACGTGTTACAACAGTGTGGCTTTGTAGTAAAAGAGTGCGGGTACTAGACTGGCCTGCCTGCAGTCCAGACCGGTCTCCCATTGAAAATGTGTGGCGCATTATGAAGCATAAAATGCAACAACGGAGACCCCGGACTGTTGAACAGCTGAAGCTGTTTACCACCTTGTTACATCAAGCAAGAATGGGAAAGAATTCCACCTACAAAGCTTCAACAATTAGTGTCCTCAGTTCCCAAACGTTTATTGAATGTTGTTAAAAGAAAAGGTGATGTAACACAGTGGTAAACGTGACCCTGTCCCAGCTTTTTTGGAACGTGTTGCGGCCATAAAATTCTAAGTTAATGATTATTGGCTAAAAACAATAAAGTTTATCAATTTGAACATTAAATATCTTGTATTTGTAGTGTATTCAATTAAATATAGGTTGAACATGATTTGCAAATCGTTGTATTCTGTTTTTATTTATGTTTAACACAATGTCCCAACTTCATTGGAATTGGGGTTGTAAATCTTCTCTCACAAAATGTATCAACAATGATTGAACCTGGTGTGCGGCACGGTGAGCAGCTGGTTATTGCGTCTGCCTCACAGTCCTGAGTACCGGGGTTAAAATCCCGGCCTCGTCTGTGTGGAGTTTGTTTCCCCGTGCCTGCGTGGGTTTTCTCCGGGTACTCCGGTTCCTCCCCCATCCCCAAAACATGCATGTTCATTGAAGACTCTAAATTGCACGTAGGTGTGAATGTGAGTGCGAATGTTTGTTTGATGTGCCCTGCGATTGACTGGCAACCAGTTCTCGCCCGAAGGTTAGGCTCCCAGCACGCCCGTGACCCTAGTGAGGATAAGCGGTACAGAAAATGGATGGGATGGATGGATTTAACCTGGCAGGAAACAAATCAACATCAATATGCAACACTAACTCAAGTCAAGGCAAAACGAACAAGAGCACAGCAACAAGTGCATCAACAACAGTAATAGACCCATTTCTATAAATCTTTGCAACTGTTTACATTTTCTAATGATCACGTCTACAACATTCTTACAAAGTCACATTGACCCATCACTGGTGATCTGGTGAACTGACATTTTTATGTACAGGATTTCAATGAATGACCTGTATATGATGGTTGATGATCAAAGCTTGGGTGTTACGGATACAGATAGTGTAGTACATGCACAGAGATGGAGTAGGATAGGAAGAATATTTTATATTCCTCCCTCAAATGAAGCAGAACAGAATGTTCTTGGCTGATGGCCCGACGGTGAATGAAGCACATATCTCTTTCTCTCTTTCACTCTCTATTTACCTCTCACTCCTCAAGAGGAACGGTTGATGGGGGAATGGAGAACAAACAGTACACAGCAGCCAGATTGCTCAGCTCTTGTAATGTCATTCACAACACTGCTTTTGTGTCAGGGTGGAACCCTGCAAATGTAGACATTTTAAATTTTGCTTGTTATATATGTTGTATGTTGGTGATCACGTTTGTTTTACTGCTTGTGTGTGTTATGCAGATGGCAGGACACACTGACACATATACCTGTTTCTACAGACGCAGTGTATGTATGCAGTGATTTACTGAAGCTTCTGCCAAGTCTTATATAACTCACTCAAGCTGTTGGAGGGGACTGGGCCATGATGTTGTCAAGCACTGAAGGATGAAAACACACACTTAACTCTCAGCTGTGAGTGGACTGTCTTGACATTATTATGTGTGTGAGCGTGCGTGCATGCGTGCTTGTGTGTGTGTGTGTATTTGCGAAAGAGAGAGAGAGAGAGAGATAGAGAAAGAGGGAGAGCGAGAGAGAGAGAGAGAGAGAGAGATAAAAGCATGAATAATAAACTTTGGGTGAACTGTCCGTGTTTTCTTCCTTTTAATACGTACAGTAGTGATATCTTCACAAGTCCTCTGACATGAACTCGCAGGGGCAGCATGAGGTTAAGTTGCACGAGAGAGTCACTCCTCTCACCTCAAGGCTAAATGATCTCACGTCCAACGTCTCTTTCTATCCCCTGACCCCCTCTCTCACTGACAGCCTTTTGCAGTTTATTTGTGAAGGTCTTTCACTAATCAGCTGCATGTTTTGTCTCATGATTGGCTGTAGTAATGAGGTCTTGAAGGTCAATGGTAGAGACCTGTGACCTCTGTCCATTTTCTAATTGTGTGCCTGTGTGTGTGTTCATGAACAGTTCATACAGTCTGATGCTTGTGATTCACAAGCACACACACACACACACACACACTGATTGATGGTCCAGCTAATGTGGTCTTGTGAAATCGAGGAGAGCGAGGCAGTTCTCTGCCTACTGACATCCAGCCATCAATATCTCTCTGTACTGTGTGTGAGTCTGTGTGTGAAGTACACCTTGATTGCAGAAAATATTTATTTATATTCGGAAGAAAAAAAAAACGGTGTCAGGAAGTGTTCCAGATCAGGAGGTAAGACTTTGTCTGTCTCCTCTTTGTTACCCTCACGTCCACAAAGGAATGCAGAGTCACTGTCATTCTCCTTGGGGGTGACTCTCACAGCATGTTTTATTATAAACTGCTGTATAAAATGCTGACATTTCGGAGCAAACTGATGCATTTTATAACAAGAAGTGTTATAAGGAGGCGGCACGTTGGACGACTGGTTAGAGCGTCAGCCTCACAGTTCTGAGGACGGGGGTTCAATCCCCGCCCCCGCCTGTGTCGATTTTGCATGTTCTCCCCGTGCCTGCGTGGGTTTTCTCCGGGCACTCCGGTTTCCTCCCAAATCCCAAAGTGGGAGGAAACGAATGAAGGAAACGCAGTTCTCTAATGAATATGTATATGTTACTATGTTAGTTAATGAAGTTAAAGAAGTGTTTGATTGAAAAGTTAAATGTTCAATTTAAAGTCAAACACATTCTGTTTTAATTTAGAATCTTTTTTCCCAAAAGGAAGTATTAGTATTCACTATAACTATATTTTGTACAATTGACAACTAAAAAGTCCAGCCGACGTAATTTTCTTCACAGGATCTATCCTCCTCTCGTATGTATTGTGCTGGCAGAGGACACCTAATACAAATGAAATGGTGATATGCTGGAGCATTTTAATGCAAGGCTTAAATCATGTGTTAAAACTTGTTTTCATCACGGGACACATCGTCATTATGGTTTCCCTCAGTGAGGCAGTCATCACGGCAAAAACACATCGATAAGATCATCACAGTTCGGTCTGTACTTTTTTTTTTTTCATTCATGCCCATTTAGAGAATAAAAGGCAAAACAAACTGCTTATCTTTTGTTGAAGTAGCAACAGATTTATTGATATTTAAAATGAAATATTTCTTTTTAGGATATGACATCGATAGTTTGTCTTTGTAGGAAATTAAGCATGCAGACAAGTACAAAGGTTTGTAGTCGTGTCAATTATAGACTAAAGAACACTAATAATGGGATTTGGGAGTTTTTACACACTGCACAGTAAAGTGCACAGTGATGCTATTTCAAATGAGTTAACAAAAAATATATTCTGCCAAAAGCATATTCATTCATTCATTCATTCATTTTCCCAGCAGCTTATCCTCACTTGGATCGCGGGCGTGCTGGAGCCTATCCCAGCTATCTTTGGGCAGGAGGCGGGGTACACCCTGTACTCGTCCAATCACAGCGCACAGAGAAACAAACAACCCTTCTCACTCATATTCACACCTGCGGGCAATTTAGAGTCTTCAATTAACCTACCAGGCAGGTTTTTGGGATGTGGGAGGAAAACCGGAAAACCCACGCAGGCACGGGGGATATCATGCAAACTCCACACAGGCGAGGCCAGATTTGAACCGGAGTCCTCAGAACTGTGAGGCAGATGTGCCAACAAGTCGTCCACCGTGCCGCCCCAAAAGCATGTGACTATCCATAATGTCTGGTAGCCAGAAGCTGAGCTGCCCTTTGTTTACAAACGAGGCACGTGACTAGAGAGCAAGACAGTTACACTTCTTGTCCTCCTGCAGGAACCTTCATAATCACCCCTTCATATCACAATCGATCCCTGCTTTGTCCATCATTTTCATGGCTAGATTTGAACAGAAGTCAGAGAAATTTTGGGCAAGCTTTCACTGGCCACATAGTACGTGACTGAGATGGAGGGCCAGATCTGGCCCTGTGGCCTTCAGTTTGACACGGTGGTGGTGTTGTTGTAGTATAGCCACGTAAAAATGCCGTTACTATACCGTTGAATCATTATCCACTGACAAAAGTGTGAAATGTGTGTTACATCTTCTTTGCATCTTTCACTAGCCATACGCACCCATACCTAACCGTATGTCCTGACTCCCCAGGCACATTTTGTTTCCCTAATTGAGTTGATCAAGAGGACATAACGTCTGGGAAAAATCCCAGAGCCAAAGATCAGAGGAATTCGAGAGTCATTATTGCATCCACATCTGCTGATTTCACTCAACCCAGGATCCCCCTGGTGCTAATACGTGTTAGATAACTTTAGGTGCTGAGTAGAGTTAGATAAAAAGCCGAGCTGCAGAAGATGAAGAAACACTAGGGGGCAGTCTAATACAAAGCGTGATGGATGGAGGCACATCATTAACTAGATGGAGTGACTGAGGTTCATAACCCTCCTTACTTAAAACCAGCATGGCTCAAATCAGGCACAAGCATACACTCTTCTTGTTTATACACTTAACCATTACTATGCAATTTACCAATTTTGTAATTTAGTCTTTAATGACTGTGTTCCTTATCCCATTAGTAAGTGCTGGACCCCTGAAAGGCTGCTAGGTACTACAGACTACATTACTCAATGGGTTGACAAAAAGCACAGAATAATCCACCTTTTCTTCACTATTTTACTGTTGAATATTCATTCTAGCCCATTATGGTTATATAAACAACACCAGAGATTGCTAGCCACATCCTCTAACTTAGATTCCATTGGATCTGCATATAAAGGCTGTTGTGGCTGTACTGTGGCGAAGAGGGATATGCCCCCCCACCCCACCCCCCTTTATTGCGAAACCTTGATGTGGCCACAGAGGAATGAGGGCCACAGCCACAGATGGAGCTGCTTCAGCATGCTGCAATATGATTCACAAAACAACACCAGACGCCTGCAGCTATACTCAATCACATCGTGCTGTTTGTGTGTAAAAAGTTGTGGGTTTTTATATGAACACTGATTGCTGAAACACTACTGTCATTTGATACAACACTTCTGTTGATGCCAATACATTTAGAATTGGAATCAATGTTACATTTTACACTTGTTGACCAAGGTTTGCCTGTTCTTACACCACCTGCTCTGTGAATGTTTTAGCCTTCTTAAATAAGCAGATATGGAGGTGTCTATTTCTGACGTGAAGTTAACACAATTATCATGGTGTAATCAAACATAGCCTTTAATTTCATAGAATCGCTCGCTTATTATAATGTACAAACCCCAATTCCAGTGAAGTTGGGAAGCTGGGCAAAATGTAAAAAAAACAGAATGCAATGATTGGCAAATCCTTTTCAACCTTTATCCAACTGAATACAATCCAAAGACAAGATATTTAATGTTCAAACTTATGAATATTTGTATGTATTTATTTATTTATTTTATTTTTTGCTAACATTCTCTCAATTTGAATTTGATGCCTGCAACGTGTTCCGAAAAAGCTGGGACAGGGTCAACAAAAGATGGGGAAAGTTGAGTAATGCTCAAAAGACACCTGTTTGGACCATTGCACAACAGGCTAATTGGAACCAGGTGAGCGCCATGATTGGCTGTAAAGGAGCATGCCCGAAAGGCTCAGTTGTTTACGAGCAAGGATGGGGCGAAGTTCACCACTTTGTGAAAAGCTGCGTGAGCAAATAGTTCAACAGTTTAAGAACGTTTCTCAATTGCGAGGAATTTAGGGATTTCATCATCTACAGTCCAAAATGTAAGTGCTTTGAAAAAGTATTAGCCCCCTTCTCAAATTCTTATAATTTTGCATAGTTTTCCCACTTTAATGCTTAAGATCATCAAACAAATGTATCAAACAAATATAACTCAAGTGAACTTAAAATGTAGTTTTTAAATGGTATTTTTATTTATTAACGAAAAAAAAATAAGGAATTAACCCCCTTGTTAAATCGTGAATTAATTGTGGCCAATCACAACTTTTGGTTAATTTTCACTAATTACAGCCAAGCCTGATTACCTCCAGACCTCCTGACCTCAAGAAATCACTTAAACATAAGTTGTCTGACAAAAATCTAAAAAAAGTTGCAACAAAATGACACAATACAAACAAATTCAAAAACAGTCAAGAAATAAGGTAATTGAAATCTATCAGGTGCCCTGCGATTGGCTGGCGACCAGTTCAGGGTGTACCCTGCCTCTCGCCCGAAGATAGCTGGGATAGGCTCCAGCACGCCCACGACCCTAGTGAGGATAAGCGGAACAGAAAATGGATGGATGGACATCTATCAGTCTGGAAAGGGTTACAAAAGTGATTTCTAAAGCTTTAAGATTTCAGCGAACCATAGGCAGAGCCATTAACTGTCAAATGGAGAAATTATGGAACTGTTGTGAATCTTCCCAGGAGTGGCCGGCCTACAAAGATTACCCTAAGAGAAGAGCAATGACTCATCCAGTAGGCCACAAAGCAACTTCGGACAACTTCTGAAGACCTGCAGGCCACCCTTGCCTCAGTTAAGGTCAGTGTTCATGACACAACAATAAGGAAGAGACTGGGCAAAAATGGCATCCATGACAGGAAAACATCCAAGGCGAAAACCACTGCTGACCAAAAAGAACATAAAGGCTTATCTTACTTTTGGGAAGAAAACAAAAATCTGAATGATTCCCAAGACTTTTGGGAGAATATATGGACTGACGAGATGAAGGTTGAGCTTCTTGGAAGGCGTGTGTCTTATTACATCTGGTGTAAATGCAGGACAGCATTTCAGAAAAAGAACATCCCACCAAACATGGTGGTGGTAGTGTGATGGTCTTGGGCTGCGTTGCTCCTGCAGGACCTGGACAACTCGCTGTGATTGATGGAGGCGTGAATTCTGCTTTTTAACAGAAAGTCGTGAAGAAGAATGCTCAGCCATCAGTTTGTGTGTATATATATATATATATATATATATATATATATACAACCCCAATTCCAATGAAGTTGGGACATTATGTTAAACATAAATAAAAACAGAATACAATGATTTGCAAATCATGCTCAACCTATATTTAATTGAATACACTACAAAGATAAGTTGTAATGTAATGTTCAAACTGATAAACTTTATTGTTTGTAGCAAATAATCATGAATTTAGAATTTTATGGCTTGCAACACGTTCCAAAAAAGCTGGGACAGGGTCATGTTTACCACTATGTTACATCACCTTTTCTTTTAACAACATTCAATAAACATTTGGGAACTGAGGACACTAATTGTTGAAGCTTTGTCGGTGGAATTCTTTCCCATTCTTGCTTGATGTACAGCTTCAGCTGTTCAACAGTCCGGGGTCTCCGTTGTCATATTTTACGCTTCATTATGAGCCACACATTTTCAATGGGAGACAGGTCTGGACTGCAGGCGGGCCAGTCTAGTACCCGCACTCTTTTACTACGAAGCCACGCTGTTGTAACACGTGCAGAATGTGGTTTGGTATTGTCTTGCTGAAATAAGCAGGGGCGTCCATAAATAAGTCGTTGCTTGGATGTCAGCATATGTTTCTCCAAAACCTGTAGGCACCTTTCAGCATTAATGGTGCCTTCACAGATGTGTAAGTTACCCAGGCCATTGGCACTAACAATTGAACTTTGCGTCCATAACAGTCTGGTTCTTTTCATCTTTGGCCCGGAGGACACGACGTCCACAATTTCCAAAAACTATTTGAAATGTGTACTCGTCTGACCACAGAACACTTTTCCACTTTGCATCAGTCCATCTTAGATGAGCTCGGGCCCAGAGAATCCGGCGGCGTTTCTGGGTGTTGTTGATAAATGGCTTTTGCTTTGCATAGTAGAGTTTCAAGTTGCACTTACGGATGTAGCGCCGAACTGTATTTAGTGACATTGGTTTTCTGAAGTGTTCCTGAGCCCACGTGGTGATATCCTTTACACATTGATGTCGGTTTTTGATGCAGTGCCGCCTGAGGGATCGAAGGTCACGGGCATTCAATGTTGGTTTTCGGCCTTCCCGCTTCCATGCAGTGATTTCTCCAGATTCTCTGACCCTTTTGATGATGATATGGATGAAATGATGAAATCCCTAAATTCCTTGCAATTGTACGTTGAGGAACATTGGCCTTAAACTGTTCGACTATTTTCTCACGCACTTGTTCACAAAGAGGTGAACCTCGCCCAATCTTTGCTTGTGAATGACTGAGCAACTCAGGGAAGCTCCTTTTATACCCAACCATGGCATCCACCTGTTCCCAATTAGCCTGTTCACCTGTGGGATGTTCCAAACAGGTGTTTGATGAGCATTCCTCAACTTTCTCAGTCTTTTTTGCCACCTGTTCCAGCTTTTTTGGAACCTATTGCAGCCATAACATTCTAAGTTCATGATTATTTGCTAAAAACAATCAAGTTGATCAGTTTGAACATTAAATATCTTGTCTTTGTAGTGTATTCAATTAAATATAGGTCGAACATGATTTGCAAATCATTGTATTCTGTTTTTATTTATGTTTAACACAACATCCCAACTTCATTGGAATTGGAGTTGTGTATATAAATATATATATATATATATATATATATATATATAATAGCATAATAGCACTCAAATTATTTTAATTATTACAGTGGTTGTTAGATATTTTTAGCGGCTGCAGTGTTACATACCATGTACAGGTAATACATGTTTTATGCTTTGTTAACAGTTGATCTTGGCACTTTCACTGTAATATAATGATCTAAAGTTGAAGGAAGGGGGTGTGATACCCTGACTTGAGTCAAGATTCTCATTCCCCATGGAGATGGTTACAAATAAAGGAGTGCTCAGCTACACGAGCACATTTTGCACAACATTGCATTATTCGTGAATGAAATGCATTGCACGAAACAAGTGGACGTTCTGGCAATTACTGCAGATCTGTGCCACTTATTGCCAGCTCCACACACCCTTTATCACCCAGGCTGCTTCATAAGTTCATTAGTGATTACCCAGTCTGCTTGATGAAAGATGAAGAGGAAAAAAAAAAATCAAAGCAAAAGATTTGGACCATGAAGCCCAAAGACTGAAGGGCAAAAAAAGAAAAAGGCTGAGTTAAGCTCCCTGGTTTCACGCGTATGCCAAGGTTAGACATTTTTGAGCCCTGGGGGAATGGTCAGAGCTGACAGGAAGCTATCACTGCTGATGTCTCTTGTGTATATGTTTGCCTGTGTATTCGTTCTCACGCATGCAGGGAAGCTTTCAGCAACTGGTGTGAAGGAATTCAACTCTAGTAGCAGTGAACCCCAAAGATTGACTTCTCCTCTGCCTTCACCGCACTCCTCACTTTTCCTTCTTCCTCCCTCCACTTCTCGTTCACCTCTTCATCATATCACCCTTGAGCCACCTGCCCGGCTGCCGAAGACATTATGTGCTGTGTGAATGAGTGAGAGAGAAAAAGAAAGAAAAAATCGTAAGAATGGAATAAAGCATCTGAGAAATGGAGGAAGAGTGAATTTGATACAGTTGCAGTGACATACACCATTTCTAAAGCTTCCTCTCGTAAGTATTCACATCTGGTCTAAAAAGGAAACCTATGTTGTACTGGTGACATCTGGCTCACAGGTCTACATCAGAGCTAAGAGGAGAATGCTGATTCAAAAGGACAGATACTCATATGCATCTCAACATCTCACCATAAGAATGTTGCACTTCCTGTATGTTAAGCATTTAGTGGGCTTATGGCAGAGGATCAAACCTGATCTGAGTTCTGCATGTTACTTCACTGCCAACTGAAGGGGCATTTCACAGTTCCTCAATTTCAAAATTGCCTACTCATCATGGAAAAGTACATTTCTTGAAAGAGAAGAAAATATATAGAAAAAGCCACTGAGGCCATATTCCAATTTTAGATTGAAATCACTCTCCTTCAGTCTTCTATATTATTTGGGCATGTACGCAAAACATTTGGCTTTTGATTTATGGGTGAGTTTGTTGGGTTCATTATGGATGTGTCTGTTCCCATACGTATGTCTGTATCCATATTCTCATTCATGCCTGTTACGCTCGGTCTGCATTGTACACATAACCTTCACGGTGCAGCTGCTGGAACAACGTGACTTGTGCCACCAGCATAACTGACTTCCTTAGCATAATAAACATTCAATCATAAGCCTATGTCATCATATCATTATAATGATACAATATCCACAATTCTGGAAAGAAATGTGGTTAAGTGTCATCCAAATGAGTCAAATAAAAAATAGGTTTTAAAAAAATATATCACTCCAGTTTTCCCTTTGTGCATTTTGTGCTTGGAATTTGTGTGTACTTCTGGTGGAAAGGGAATGTTGAGAGACACCGCTGTGAATGTGAAAACCACTATGGAGTTGCATTATGGGATATGGGATATGTGGATTCTTGAAGTGCAAAGGAGTACAAAATTAGGTATTTCGGGGGTCTGCAATGTATGTATTTTTTTGTTCATGCTCTATGTAGAATACAATACCGTACTATTGCTTTTGACATCCATCCATTGCACTGTTTTTTCTTTTCATTGACACTGTACGTAAATGTGCAGTTCATAGCTCAGGTAGCTGTGTCCTCTCGTGAACATATTTTTTTTGGCCTTTGCCTGAAAAATGTCTGTATTTGTGTCATTGGGTTTACCAAAAGCTGTGATATTGTCTGAGCATATTTGCAAAGTGTTAATCATTGTGGAAGTGTATACTTTGTGGGAGCATACTAGCTCCTTCATTAAAATGGTAACCAGGCCACTCTGACAATGAATGCTCTGTTCGCAGCCCTGTCCTCTTCATGCTGAACTTTATTTCTTTCTCTGCTTTTCCCTCTGTCGCAATCACTTTTCATCTCCCTCTTCCAGTTGCACTGACTGAAACCACAAGCCCACAAACACAGAGGCACATTTAGTTTGACCTTAAATCAGTTTTTTAAACTCTCTTTTATGTCAGTCTTTATTTGGTTGCTATAACTGTGTCAGACCTCTTTAGTTTCACCTTTAACACATTTCAACTCTGTATGAACCACGTAGTCATAAATCACATTATGCACAGGCACACTAATGTTACTGAATTACCTTTGCATAAGCATGAGCATACAGTGTGAAAATTGGTGGGTATTTGTGTGCCCACAAGCACGTCTGACTATATGAATTCACTTAGAATTTGAAGGGAAAAACAATAATATATATATATATATATATATATATATATATATATATATATATATATATGAGTATATGAGAGAGAGAGAGAGAGAGAGAGAAAGAGAGAGAGAGATGTCGATGTGATTCCATAGTTGCTCTTGTGGAAGAGTGATATTAAGGAATTACTTAGGTAATCATAAATGTTTAACTTCATTTTTTTCAAGTAATTGTAAGTAGATAAATGTACTGTATTTCATGCTGGAACAGATTATTTTTAACTCATTCAATGCCAGCTGTTTTCAGAAAAGTGTGCCAGCCATATTTAAGGATTATGACTGAATACTGTGTTCAGAATACTGTGTACAGAATACACAGTATATACAGAATACTGTGTTCTATGATTATATACATATCAAAAGTACTAAATTAAAGGATGGAGCTCTTTTCTTTCAGCAGAAAAAACAGCTAGATCCTACCCTTTTTCATTCTTTAGTTATGTGCAGTGAAACATACGTAGGTAGGTTTTACGTTTTTTGGTCTCAGAATTGTCTCAGAATTGTCTTTTTGTGAAAAGCAGCATTTATGCAAAAGCAACTTCAATACTTGTATATTTTTTTGGTTTTTGTCACACCTTGGACATCTGAAAGTGTTTTCATTGTATAATCCAGTTAAAAAAAAATGTAAGAATGGCTTTTCATTGCAAAATAATCATCTACAGTATTTAGCTATATAATGCAGCAGCAACACAAGCTCACCGGAAATCACATCAGTCAAGACGCTCCGTGTTGTTTACTGGCTGTTGACATGCCGACTGTGATCCTGGTTATACAAGAGCTCAGTTAAACACACTTCTGACTCAAACACACAATTGTGCTACCTTCCACAATTCATATTCTGCGAATACGATAGATGTAGTTTATCTCTCTTGTAAAGATACTTAAGCTCATCCGAATTCCAACTTGTGCATGCCGCCATTTTTGGCCGTAAACACTGCTGTGTGCGTACAATCAGAGCTCTGAGGGCTGCTTGTCAAATCTAAAATGGTGCATCGCTGCCCTCTGTTCGTGATTGTGCCTCAGTACAATGCTTCCCAAGATCTCTATTCTCTGTGGTGCTGTGTCAGCGCCTCCTCTACCACCTCCTGTGAAAACATGTAAAACACGTATTAATACGTGTTTGGCACTGAACAATTGCTTTTTAAGACATGTATTTATATGTTTTTGGCACTAAATGAGACTGGTCTCCATTGGAAAAATGTAAAAAAAAAAAAAAATAATTTAAACAGATTGACCAGCATCAAGGAATGGAATGTCCATTTTCGTGACACTGCACGGAGGCAGGTTCGATCGGTGTTGGCAATGTGTCTTGCACTGAGGAAAGGCTTCTGTCGGGCCACTCTGCCATAAAGCTTTCTTGTACATCCTCCGCTTTCTTGTACATCCTGTGGCTGAGCTCTCTGGAGCTCAGCCACAGTGATCTTTGGGTTCTTCTTTACCATTCTCACCAAGGCTCTTCTCCCCCGATTGCTCAGTTTGGCCGGACGGCCAGCTCTAAGAAGGGTTCTGGTCATTCCAAACGTTTTCCATTTAAGGATTATGGAGGCCACTGTGCTCTTAGGAACCTTAAATGCAGCAGAATCTGTGCCTTCCCACAATTCTGTCTCTGAGCTCTTCAGGCAGTTTCTTTGACCTCACGATTCTCATTTGCTCTGACATGCATTGTGAGCTGTAATCTCTTACATAGACAGGTGTGTGGCTTTGCTAATCAAGTCCAATCAAGTGTAATCAAACAAAGCTGGACTCCAATGAAGGTGTAGAACCATCTCAAGGATGATCAGAAGAAATGGACAGCACCTGAGCTAAATATATGAGTGTCACAGCAAAGGATATCTGTATACTTATGGCTGTGTGATATTTCAGTTTTTATTTTTTAATAAAACTGTAAAAATTTCAACAATTCTGTTTTTTCTGTCAATATAGGGTGCTGTGTGTAAATTAATGAGAACAAAAATGAGTTTAAATGATTTTTTGCAAATGGCTGCAATATAACGGAGTGAATGATTTAAGGGGGTAGGAAAACTTTCCGTACCCACTGCATCTGTTGTGTTTTACAATAATACTTAACTATATTCATAATTTATGATGTAACATGACCCAATTTATGATGAAATAGTGCAGCTTGCTGCCAAAATGTGCAAAGGTAATGAACGCGATGTTCGTGTGAATGGGAGACAAGCCTGACCTCAAACTACCCCCCTCTTTTAATTTTACACACACATCCCCTTTCAGCTCACGTTCCCTAATAGTCGACCAGCAATCCAACGCTTAATGAACTGTGCTTCACAATGATAGTAAGACAAGGATCCTAACACAATGTCGCTATGAACGCTTGGCCACCTCAAGCTGCTAGACGCTGTGATATCTCCAAGGACCAAACAGAACAAACTGTTTTCTGTATTTAAATTAGAATAACAGTGATCCAATCAGAGCAAAGCTTATATTCATATCAAATATTCATATAAACAAAGTGCAGCTCAGCTTCTGGCTAGGAGACATTATGGATAGTCATATGCTTTTGGGGCATCACAGTGAACGACTGGTTAGCACATCTGCCTCACAGTTCTGAGGACGGGTTCAAATCCCAGCCCCGCCTGTGTGGAGTTTGCATTTTCTCCCCGTGCCCGGGTGGGTTTTCTCCGGGCACTCCGGTTTTCTCCCACATCCCAAAACCATGCGTGGTAGGTTGATTGAAGACTCGACATAGCCCATTGGTGTGAATGTGAGTGTGAATGGTTGTTTGTTTATATATATATATATATACCCTGCGATTGGCTGGCGACCACGTCAGGGTGTACCACGCCTCTTGCCCGAAGATAGCTGGGATAGGCTCCAGCACGCCCGCGACCCTCGTCAGGATAATCGATACAGAAAATGGATGGATGGATATTCTTGGGTAATCTGGCCAATTTAAATACCCAGTGGAAAAAAACAACTAGAATAGCTTGTAAAAGGACATTTTGGGCAATTCCACCCCAAATTGATTGTAAAAAATGTATTTAAGTAATTGATGGAAGGGTACCTTTAAAAGTATATAATTTGGAATCATGCTCATTTTGGCACTCAGACCTATGCAGATTTAAAATGTCTGCTTTAAATACATACACAAATAAATGTCTGTGTATTTTGGCTCAAGTAAGTGCTCCAACTTTGAAAAAATCAGTGCTGTTTGACCGTGAGAGCGTCTGGGCTTGGTTTCTGGTTCACCTGTCCCTGAGGATCATCAGTGGAGCTGAGACTGAGGCGATGGATAAAGGGGAGTTGCGGGGCCTTGGGGAGGTGGGGCGTCTGGGGTAACATCATCGAAGGAGGGGTGATTTAGGGGTTGTGGTACTCCTCCAGAGACCGGTAATCTACATGTAGTGCTGGAACAAGGATCAAAGTCCTTGACACCCGTGGCTCCCTTGGGTCATGTAGCTCTGTATCCTAATGCCCCTGTCCACTGCCATCACCGCTGCGTTCCCAAGCATCAAAGCTATCGATTGTGAAGGAGAAACAGGTGGAGAACTGGGCTGCTCATGTGTGCATGTGTGTGTGCTTTGAGCCCACTGTTTCTCAGCACTGCAGCTGGGCAGCTTATCTGGCTGCCACCACAATAAAAATGATAATGACCCTTCCGATTTTCTGACCGCCGTTTCCTCTTAAACAAAAGTGCCCCTCTTCATGGCTTAACCATGTGAGTCTCACACACACACACACACACACACACATATAAAACATTACATATCTGTGACTTGAATTCTTAACTCCCGACTGTCATTATACAGCCAAATCCAGCGTGAATAGTGTGTGCTCATGTAACAGACACTCCACTCCCAGTCAATCAATTGTTATTAAAATGGAAATGATGTAATGACATTTTGCTTGAGTCATGAGGAAGAGAAGATGAAAACCAGAATCGTGCAAACTGAGTGCTGTGCTCCCACGTGGCTGTCAATCACATCTCTCTTTCACACTTATTCACACACACACACACACACACACACACACACACACACACACACACACACACACTCACACACGTGCTGTACATACATTGAAAACCCTTAGTCACCTACATTTCCTCTTTGCAAATTACAGCCTAAATTACAGCCCCCACCAATCATAGCATGCATCTGTCACCAGCCTGACGTTCATTAATCTTCTATGATGCTTGCCGCCATGGAGAGCTGTCGAGGTAGACTTAAGGCGGTCATTTGCAACTCAAGCCTATAGTTAAAGACCATGGGAACTGAAGGTTGTCCATCTTTGGCGCCCTGCAGACCCTCACACAACTCCTGTGGATTGCAGGGTTGCATAAATGTAAATACAAAATACAGTTTGTTTCACATAGCCAAACTATGTTTGTGCATTTTGTGAGTGCATCCAAAGGATACATTTATCATGGACAAGTTATATACTGTTGCAAAATACATCCAAAGTGGCTGATGTCAGATTTGAAATGTATCTCTCAAAATAGAGTGTACGAAAACTTGGGAGCCTATGTATGGGATTTACCCGCAAACTACACGGTAGCAGTTCCAAACACTGTGGACTATATACTGTAGGGTTGGGAGGAACACGTTTCAGGAAAACCACAGCAAAACTGTCAAAAAGAAGAAAAACAATTTACATAATGTACTTTTATACGTTATGCTATATACTCCTAAAATAAGTGATCCACACATCACTGTTGTGAGCTGAGTAATCAGAATCAGAATCATCTTTATTTGCCAAGTATGTCAAAAAATAATTTGTCTCCGGTAGTTGGAGCCGCTCTAGTACGATAACAGACAGTCAACTGATAGAAAACATAAACACAGTCAATGAGCAATAAAAGGTTACCAGTAATGTGCTAATGCTGATAAATGTTTTGGTTTTTTTTTGACAATTGTGCAAATGATGCAGAGTCCTCTAGCAATTTAGAGCAGTTAGAAATGACGAATAGAACAATAGTCTGGTACAGTGCCCATTGTGCAAATGACGCAGAGACTTCAAGAAATGCATGTATGCAGTTTAACAGTTTGACTAGTAGTGCGATAATCTGGAACAGTGTCAATTGTGCAAATGGTGCGGATACTTCTCAAGCATATGAGTGGCCAGTATTGGTCAACAGCAGATATGCAAGCAGTGCAGAGTGCCAAGACTACAGTGAGTGCACGAGTAATGTATAATTGGCCCGACAGGGATGTGACAACAATCTCAAGACAAAAATGGAATTGTAAATTAACTGTTTAAGAAGTTAATGGCAAGAGGGAAGAAGCTGTTGGAATGTCTGCTAGTTTTTAGTTTGCATTGTTCGATAGTGCCTACCTTAGGGAAGGAGCTGGAAGAGGTGGTGACCAGGATGTGGAGGGTCCAAGAGGATTTTGCATGCTCTTATCTTATTTCTGGCAGCATGCAAGTCCTCAAGGGTTTTCTCAGCAGTTTTGATTGTCTGTTGCAGTCGGATGTTTGTCCTTTTTTTGTGGCAGCACCAAACCAGACTGTGATGGATGAACACAGGACTGATTCAATGAGCAGCTTCTGTGGCAGGCCATGCTTCCTCAGAAGCTGCAGGAAATACATCCTCTGCTGGGCCTTTTTGAGGATGGATATTGGCATCCCCATTCAGGTCCTGAGAGACTGTAATTCCCAGGAACTTGAAGGTCTCAACGGTTGACACAGGGCAGTTGGACAGCGTGAGGGGCAGCTGTAGCAAAGGATGCCTCCTGAAGTACACATCTCTACAGTCTTGAGCGTGTTCGGCTCCAGGTTGTGTCAGCCGCACCAGGGTTCCAACCGCTCCACTTCCTGTCGATACGTAGACTCGTCATCATCTTTGATGAGGCCGATGACTGTGGTGTCGTCTGCGAACTTCAGGAGTTTGACAGCAAGGTGCAATGAGGTGCAGTCGTTCGTCCAGAGAGAGAAGCGCAGCGGAGAGAGGGCACATCCTTGGGGCGCCCCAGTGCTGGTGGTGCGTATAAATGAGGTGGTGTCCCCCAGTCTCATCTGCTGTGTCCTGCCCATCCGGAAGCTGTAAATCCACTGGTAGATGGCAGGCGAGACGCTGAGCTGGAGAAGCTTGGAGGAGAGGAGTTCGGGGATGATGGTGTTGAACGCAAAGCTGAAGTCCACGAACAGGATCGTCGCATAGGTCCCCGCGCCGTCGAGGTGTTCTAGGATGAAGTGCAGTCCCATGTTGACTGTTGACGGTCTCTGCGGCCTCCTCTGGGTGGCCGGTTGACGTGGCGCCTCGGTGGAGCTGGCGGACCGCCCTGGTTCCCTCGGTGTGGAACATGTTCCCGCCGCCGGGCTGCTCTCAGGTGGACTCCTGGGCCCGATCCCGCCTCTCAATTGATTGGGTGGGGTCCTCAGCCTCCGCGGTGCAGGCACAGCAATTAAAGGACACTTCTGTCAGTCATTGTACATGCGAAACGGTGTCAATTCACTTGCATGTGTCCGCAGGCACACACCCCTGGGACTTTTTCGCTGGGTGTGGGGCCACTCACATATTGCGACAAATAACTCATGAATATGCGAATTGCAAGTCTTGCCTTGCGTAAGTGAGTCGCGTAATGTCTCCAAAGACGAACAAAAAACACAAAAACATAGATAAAACTAGCGCGCACGTAACCGAGGCGACCACACGGTTAGGTGCCATTTTGCAACTTGTTGACACTTCTCCAACACTTTTGGATAAGACTAGGAGAACAAAGATTATTTTTAAAGAACACATTTTCTCTGTTTTGGGGGTTTTCGTCCACATGTAAACCGAGATTTTTATCCTTAAAATCTGACCTTTTGGAAAAATATGTCCAAGGTGTAGACTTTCTAACTTTATGGACAGCTAACAAAAGAGCTTTTTGGATGGTTCCCATCAGATGACGTCACAATTGTTTGTTGTTATCGCTATTATTATTAATCAATTTTTCAACTTTACGATCGGCCAACAGGTAAGAGTCTCCTTTCCCCAGAAGCTACTGTTATTCATTCTTTTGATCCTCCGTGTCCCTCGTCAAGTGGATCTCTGCCACCTCGCCGTCAACCCAGCCAACCGTCCTCGTCACTGCCTGCCACGCATTATTTGCCTCAATAACTTGCCAGCGCATCCCAAGGACAACCTACATTTCCCTTTTCAATAAACTGTTCATCACAACCTCTCAGCCTCCGCCTGCTCTTGGGTCCAGTCTCCATCCGATCGTGACAAAAATATCCTTTTGAAGTATTCAGTGCTGTAATTCTAATGTGGAAAAGTTGATTGGTATTGACAAAACAGGCCGTTTTTATTTACAAACTTCAAGTTGTTTGGTTCAGCGATAACTTGAAGCTTGAAGCAAAATGGATTTACTAGATTACTGTACAAGCATTTATTCACAGTTATTCAGTTTCCTTGCACCGTTAATGAGGCCCGAGCATATATCTTTGCTGAAAAACAATTTCAGTCATTTTTTTTAAAAGACCCAGACAAGTAATTTTCATGTTTTATTTTTATTTTTTTTAATATATTAAATATTTTTAAAGATAAGTGCTCCAAACGTCTAAAGACTGAGAAAAACATATATACAATATAAAACTCTTTTACACCATCTCAGATGGACGGATTTTTTGGGTAGGGCTGAAAACTCGCCCCGTGATGGAAGATGGCTGAGGCGTATGCTTTCTGGAATTGCTCCCCTCTCCTGCTATATAACTACCAAGCGCCCTTATTCCACACAGTGGCTATTCGGCAGAATTGCCACTTCCTAATTCATATTAGCGTGGCCCATTTTTACCAGTATAGCATGAAGTTAGCCAACAAACTGTGCCTATAACTCGAAACAATTATCTTCCCTGAAGTGTATGTACAGTATGTTTTGTGTTATTTGAGCTCATGTTTATCTGCTGTGGTGTAACTCCATGCATGGATCCGCCACCCCTGCCAACGGCTAGAGTAGTTGCCGGAGGCAGTCAGCCTCACAGTTGCCGACCACGACACTGTGAGGTGAGGAGGAGGAGGAAAAAAAATCATCCAGAGGAACTGCTGTCCATCGCACTGCTGTGGCCGCATATAATGTACCCTGCAGCGGCCACAGCAGAATTTCTGAATTTCAACAGAGGCAAAGGAGGGGAAATTGTCATGGTGGCACGGCTGCTGGTCATTACCCTATAGGGCTCAGTGACTGCCTGGGCACCACACAGTGCCTCTTTGCGGGCCGTGAGAATGAGTGCAATGTGCATCGCTAGGAATGCTACTGGCACATTTGATTGACAGCAGAAAGTTCCAAGGGACGGGGTTTTAAAAGCATTGCGATGTCTTACTTCTTGACCATTTTAAAGCACAATTTCACATACAATTTCTTTTTCTTCATTCAAATTTGTCCGTCTTGTTAACAATACCCTTACCTGTGGTGTGTCAAATTTCAAAGACATTTTGGACCACTTTACTCGGGCTTTAAGTTTCATGCATTTCAGCCCAATGACAACAATAATCAGCATCCAGCAAACATCCAACGTTTGTGCTCCAAGTCTTCGTCGTCATTGCACTGACAGTGTAAACATTTAGTCACCATTTGCATTAATGTTAATGTGTGCTACAGTTTGCTTTTGGAGACAGTTTAGTTTAGGTGGTAAAGAGTAAAGAGAAGGCGAAAAGAGGAACCTACAGGGAGTGAAGTGTTGCGCCACATATGCCAAGCGAAATGACGGTGGAATGCCTTGCCCGTGTTTTGCAGTGCGCTTGGTGTGGGTGTGAGGTCAGGGGTGAGGCCCTGAAGTGTTTGTGTTCAGGGAAGGTCTGGACAGGGTCAGAGGGTAAAACATGGAGTAAAGGGAGTGAGTTCAGATAGTATAGTGTTGTTTGATGTTTGAAGAGTTGTATGCTGAAGGTTTGTGTGGATGACTTTGCATGAGTGTTGGTGTTACAACACTTGCTGACTGGGAAATTGTATATATAAAAAGATCCACTCACAAGAGAAAACACATGTACGTTTGTTTATGAAGGGGATAAAAAAGCAGAACCATGTGGTGTGGAGATGATTGCTGTATCCGCAATGTTTAACGATGATGTCGTAACAGTGAGTCTTGCTAAACTATCTGCCTTGCTATGTCACATCATGGACAGTTTAAGTAACGCATTAATAGACACAGAAAAAGGACACATACACATATACACACACACACACACACGCGTTTGTGTGTTGCTGTCAGCAGGTCAGTCAGATAACCACCGGCCCTCTGTCAGATCCCACCAAGTGGCTGACTTGTCACTTCAACCTGCAGACGCCGCCCACCCACATCAACGCCACGAGCACTGAGTGTTGAGTCGTCAGGTCTCTGGATAATGTCACACACATGCACACACACACATACACACGTTCACACATTCAATCCATTCCAGAAGGATTCTCCACCTCAGTGCAAATAACCTAGGATGTTTCCTTCTTCTGATGCTGTGTCCAAATCTGAAATAGATCACCTCCTGTTGTGATTCTTTATTCGCCACAGCTGTTGCTTGATTCTGATCAGATCCTGTTTTCCTTCTTTACGTCAGCAGGTCTGAATCTCTTGATTCATTCAAAGCAAGCACCCAGCAGCATGTAAGCAGATAGTCAGTCCAGACCACTGAAAACAAAAAAAGCTGCAGTCAAAACCTCCATGTTAAAGTAAATTAAGCCTGAATATAATACTGCAGCTGGAGGTAAGGCAGAGAAATTGTGCATGGTAATGTGTATTTACTTTTGTCACTTCTAGCCAGATATCCTCATAGATGTTCGCCGTTGAAATGTCACCAATTTATGATTGTAAATGTTTAGTTTAATTTTGCTTTGTTTTACTCAGGTCGGCAGTGCAAATGAGAATCTGCTCTCAATTGCCTTACCTGGATCAATAAAGGTTAAAGAAAGTGTCTGGGCTAGAAGTACCTCTTACTCCCTAGTGGTACATGTTTTTGCCAATGGAAAAACAGAGAGAGTGCCATGTTTCACCAAGTAGTTAACATGCAGTGGAAATGTGTCATTTGCAAAAGCAAGAGCAGATTTTATTACAACATTCAGTGTTTTGATGTTCAGTGTGTGTGGGTGCACTGGTACCAGGGTTTAGTGTTGTCTCGTTCGTGAACGTTACGTTCAGAAGAACGAATCTTCATAGTGAATGAACTGAACTGAATCTTTATGAAATGATTCGTTCTTTTAGCGTGGCCACCGCCCGCCGCCGTGAGGAGAGTGAGTCGACTGGGAGAGGAAACGGAACTGCTGAAGTGGTCTGTCACTCACTTTTGAACTTTTGGCGAATGACCAATAAGCAGCCAGCGTTCAGGCAGTGCCGTGCAGAGGTGGAGGGACCTAAGTGAATTGAGTGATTCGTTCAGTGAACTGCTGTACTGGTTTACTGAGGAACTGAAGACCTGAAGAATTATTCGTTCGTTGAACTTATCATTCGCGTTCCGTTAGACATGATTGATTTGTTCATTGAACTTCTTCATTTGTGATCTGCTAAGGAGCGATGTACTTGTATGATGAGTGATTCGTTTGCGCAAGGAACAGCGTGCTACGCAGTGAACGTACTCATGAGTGATTTTAACCGCGAGTCCTAACGTCCTCGCAGGGATAGCTTTCACTAGCAGCCCTTTCTTCAAGCTAATGGCTAATGTTGAGTCAGTCAAGCACATGAAAACATGCACACATATTTAAAATAAAAGTAAATTAATATAAATGTAGATACGTACACATACGTATCACTCCCTCTGTGTCTCTAATGTGATTATTAAAGCTTTTTATTTGATAATAACAATAAGAATAATAATAATACATTAAACATATCACGCTTCTCAAGACACTCAAAGACTCTTACCATTAATCTGATGACAATAACAGGAAGGTGAGGGGGCTTGTGTCAGTGATGCTGTCCACCGCGGTGGAATGCAGAAAAGTTACACCAGCCGGCGAGAGCCTAGCTGGACGTCAGGGGACGCCGCAGGATGTTCTTTGGTGATTACTTGTTTTCAAAAGTAACTAATTTAGAAAAAGGTAACTAGTTATTTTCGGCAGCTGCCAATTGGCAGGGAATATCCCTTATCCTGTCATGAACGGAACAGAGGATAGGACCCAAAAATGCACAACTCCAAAACAAATGGATAGTTTCAAAAAGAGAGGTTTAATATACGGGCAGAGGTCGGTACACAGGCAGGCAATCCAAAAAAGGATCCAAAAACGTGAGGCAAAAAGGCGAGGTCAATAATCGGAACAGGGTCTAGGCTTACTGTGAGTCTGTGACGTGGAAACAAGGAATGCTGGAACGCGACGATAAGGTACAACGAACTGGAGACGAGAAAGAATGAGACACGAGGTTAAATGCAAGGGGTAATTAGGGTGAACGAGGCACAGGTGGTGAAGATGCTCTCAGGAGCAGGTGTGTATGAGACAGGGGGAAGACAAAAACCGGAACACACACCCATGACATATCCACAGTACAAAAAAAGCATTATCTTAACCATACCCATTACTTGGTAATGTACACACACAAGTTACAGAATGATATCATCAACATGAAGCAATAAGTTAAATATTAGTGTAGTTGAAGCCACATTAAATCAGCAACCTAGTGCAGACTTGACATACCAACACAATACAGTAAGTTCCTAATCGTAAACAAGCACACCATTCTCAATACACTGCCGATTGTGGTCCATGAAAGCAGCTGTGTGTGTGTGCGTGCCTTTGTGCGTGGGTGTACGAAAACATGAAAGTGAGTGACACACACGCACACAAACACACTATTGCTTCCACCACAGTAATTTTGATGCCCAATCAACACACAACGCATTGTGTGTTTAACACGCCAGTTAAACCGTATTCATAATGTGTAAATAAAAATGGAACAACAATCAAATACACTTTTTACTCAGGAAAATAACAAAAATAGTGTGTTTTTTGCACTTTTATGGTACTGCACCATCACTGTGCATTGTAGCATCAGCAATCACTTCCCAATCCCTTTCTTCTATTCGTTGGAAAAAAGTAGTGGTCTTGGTTTAATGAGATGGCACACTTGGAGTGCTCTTTGTTTGAATCCCCAGTTACAAATTACTGTGTGGTGAGAGACATTGTTGATGCAAAAGTAACTATTGTTGGATTGAAGAAGTAACTGTAGTCTAATTACCTTCCCGGGAAAAGTAATGCGTTACTTCGCTAGCTACTCAAAATGGCGGATTTTGGGAGTTACCGGCATCACTGGTCATAGCCTGTTTAAGTTTAGTTGGATTAACTAACTCGCGAACCGCTCTAATAAAATACACAGTTGTCGTCCGCAGTGGGGTTGAGGGTTGGTGTTGTGGTCTTCTTCTGGTCATCATATGTTGATTTGGCAATATACTTTGGGCCATAATTCTGGAATAATAAATTCCTCTTCATCTTCTGTTTGGGGAGCTAGTGCATTTGTATTTAAGAAAAAATACAATGTCATGTAAATAATCAAAGTAAACTGCTAAAATGAACTGAAATGTATTTGGGGTTAATCAGAGTCAACATTCAGGGAGAGCTTTGGACTGGTATTAAATATAACATTGAATAGAATTGGTTGATTCTGACCAAACACACATCTCTAAGTATGACAGTGTTTATATATGTGCAAACTCTTTTAATAATTAACTGAACTTGGATTTCTTTCCCCCAATAAAAGATTTCCTTTTATAGGTGTATTGACCTTTTCTGTTGACTATATGATCATATCATCAACATAAACAGACCAGCAAAGGCTAGATTTTCACTATATGGTGCAAAACAAAAAACACAAACAAAAACCACACACATTTAAAAAACACATGGAATCAAATAACCTCAGATCGCTCTTTGGCCTCAAATCCAACAGGGACGCTCACTTTAAACCGCTTTAAATCACTTATTTCTCAGCAAAATTTTCATCTGGATGACTTGTTTGTTGAAATATAGTAGAAGAAAATTAGTCATTGTTGCATCAAACTGTGTGATAACCTATCAGTTCCACTTCTTGGTTTGACAGTGGGATTCCGTATTTTCTAAAAGGATTCGCTTTCCATTCCAGCCTTGTCCAGTTATGTTGAGGCCTTACAGTTATAATAAATAAGCTGCAGGGTTATAAATGCATGTAGAAAATCTGAGCTAGTGTGATAAAAACATCAAATTGAGATTTATTTTGAAGCCTTATATTATGTATATTTGGTTTACAGTCAACCCCACATATTAGCGGTTGGGCACCTACGGATTCACCAATTTTTTTGTTTTGTTTGTATTTAATTTTTTCAAAATATGTTTTCACTTTTTTTGCTCTTTTTTTCCTTTTTTTCTTTTTTTTGGTTTCTTTTTGGTTAGAACCAACCAAGAAAACCGTTATTGGCGGTTCATCCCCAGTTATTCAATATTTATATTTCCTTGAATGCAATTATAATGCCTATCAATAATCCGCAGATTTTCATTATTTGTGGTCAAGCCTGGTATACGTAATGTATTTACGGTTATTAATTACGGTTTACTTAATTTACCTCACGGGATGAATAAAATATGTCGGTCGGTTGGCAGGTCTGTCTGTCTGTGTCTGTTCGAGAATATCATTGATCACCAGTTCACAACCAGTTCACAAGTTCACCAGTTCACCGGACTATTGCAATATTAGTCATTCGAACTGCTAGAGGACTCTGCATCTTTTTGCACAATTGTCAAAAAAAAAAAAATGTACCGGCATTACCAGATAACTAGCAACCCTTTACTTCTCAGTGACTGTTTTTTTTTTGTCACTGTCTTTATGTCTCAAAAGTGTTCTCTCTCAATTGTCTGTCTGTTGTCGTACTAGAGCTTGTGTGTTTTTTGGACATACTTGGCAAATAAAGATTATTCTGATTGTGATTCTGACAAAGCATGAATAAGGTAGTTTATTGACTAGGGGGTTCTGTATAAGCCTACTGTATTTGTTGGTCCAAAAATAAATAAATAAATCAACACCATGTAATAATTAAATGTAACGTTTACACTACATGCACTTAAATACACCATATATACCAATTATTGTACGTTTACAAAATGATTGAACTACTTATGTTGAAGCATTATAACAGAGTTTTGGTGAAGGTCAAGGACAATAACAGTAGACCTGCTCTATCTCTCTATCTATCTATCTATCTATCTATCTATCTATCTATCTATCTATCTATCTATCTATCTATCTATCTATCTATCTATCTATCTATCTACATTAAAGTATCGTGTTTATTTAGTTCTAAGTCACTGCTGTCAGCAGTTATAGCATATAAACTGACTGACAGGGCCGGTTTCTGATATGCTGCCGTTGCCAATCAGCCCGACAGGCGGCGCACGCAGCGCATACACTACGAACTGCGATTTGACAATAAACCAAAATCTCGGGCGGCACACCCCTGTTGACGATCTGTCATGGGGTGTCGCACTCGAAAGGTGTCATACAGGGCACATACCTCGGACATAAATTTTTACGGAGGCAAATCTCAACCAGCACCGCCAGCCCCGTCCCACGCCCCACATGCAGGCAAGTGAATTGCTTGCCTGTCTCTCTTTTTCTCATGCTGAAACACACACATATACATAGTTCTCCAGCCCTCAGGTTGGAGTGATTGATGACTTCAGGCAGGGCCTGGCTGCAACCACAGACACACAGAAACACACATTACTCACCCCAAAGATAAGCAAATGGTCCACAACCCGCCAATGCCCCTAAGTGGTCTGCAAACACAGGTAAAACTGGCCGTGAATGAAAAGATTTCATTACCTTGCCTCAAGGCGCCACATATAAATGACCAAAAAAAATGGAAAGTTTGTCAATCTGTTGGTCTGATTCCAAGTTAGCAAATTACAAACTTTGTTTGTGTGCGGCCTAAAGAGAAAAAGAAGTTTAGGAATATAATGAAAGATATGTGGGAATTGTATTTGCGAGAACCCATTGCTTTCACTTACTGACGTTGTGAACTTTTTACAGAGCCAACGGCTGTGCTTTATGTTACTCAGTTGACAAGGTTGGCCTGATTTTTGGGGATTCCAAAATGTTTCCCATCAAAACAAAACAGAAATACCAATATTAATTCCCTATCAAACTGTGCCCGTGATAAAACCATTGTTAATTCATCTTGCGGTAAGCCATACCACCTGAACACAGACTGGCCACCGACAGCAAAGCACCCCAAGAGTGGCCCTATCCCTGCAGTGGTTTGTTAAATTCATGAAGTTCATTTGTTTATTCATTGATGAGTTTGCTCTTTAAAAAAAAACAAGTAAAGGTTAAACGATGTTTGGAGCACCTGCACAATTGACGCATTATCCAGAGAGGTTGATTTCATTTCCAAAAGCTGAGATTAAGCCAGAAAAATGCAGGCTCTGTATTAAACTACAGTATGTGGTTGTCCACAACAGTCAAGTACACCTGTGTCTGCTCCAAGGTAAGCAATGTACTTATATTATCCGTAAAATAATGTTAGGCTGTCATTAGCTAGTAGGCCAAAATGCTAATTGTTAATTGTTATGCTAGGTATTCTACTAATGTGAGGCCTATTTACCTTCTGTGATGCTGGAAAGTAGTAGACAGCTAAAATGCTTCACTCGAACTCTGTGATCATTATACATTTGTTCAATATGCAGTTGTTTTGCATTA
Source organism: Phycodurus eques (assembly GCF_024500275.1). NCBI lineage: Eukaryota > Metazoa > Chordata > Actinopteri > Syngnathiformes > Syngnathidae > Phycodurus > Phycodurus eques. The sequence continues at coordinate 21,477,154 of NC_084535.1, forward strand.
TTTTCTTGTGTCAATTTGATACACAGTTCATAACCTTTAAATGCATATTGCAAACGCTTCTGCCTGCTTCTTTGCGAAATATAATTTTCCTAAAAGTTGGATCGTATTTCTGTGGGGCATGCAGACAGTGGAAGCCCCGTGGTTCAGAAATCTTGACAGGATTAGCAACAGTTACTAATGGAAAGGGAAAGGCCGAAAAGTAAAAATAAGTTGATTAGTGTTAAAGTAAATCAGAAATTGTATGAGGAAGGTGTAAACAACTTACTTGATCTCACTCCATAGCGTTCTAAACGTCACAAAGTTTAAAAAAAAAAATAAAATAAAATAAATAAGTTATGCAGCTGTAATTAATGACAACAGGATGTCAGCAATTAAATAAAAATGGACACGTATGGGAACATTGGATTCTTATTGCTTTGGGTCTGCATCACATAAATGTCCTGTTTATATGCCCCATTTAGAAGGTAGTTGTTGGATGTACACATTCTGACTATAAATGGAAAACCATTCTCTCCTAACTGGTACTTACTGCTGAGTCTTAAGGGGGTTCATACATGATGTGGCGAGTTTATTATTTAATCCTTGCATGCCTTGCAAGAGACAGACGTTGACTGATGTCTTTGGTATACTCACCCTCCATTCGGCTGGATAAAAAATATAATCTGCCTGCATGTGTTGTGACCCTAACATCAGTATTTCCATGCAGTGCAGACTCCAAACCAAGTACGTCCCGGAATGCAGATCCTCCACAGATGCCATTTGTATTCAGTTTTTCCCCCAGTGAAAACTTGTCTTGCTTTTGCTTTGAAGAGGTTGCTTAAGCATAAAAAAAACAAGCCTGTGGTCTGGTACACATTTCCAACGGAGTCTTACCCATCCTTCTTTTACAAAATAGGAGAGAGCAAGCAGATGAATACGCATGTACGGTGGGCCTGGTACCAGCCCCCTCCATCCATCACAATCAACACTAGCGGCCGACCTGATAGGCCCCAGAACACTCGGGGCCACTGCTTGATTGTTAACACTGTGAAAACAGAGAGGAAAGAAAGAGTGGACAGCGTGAATAAGGGGAGCGGACGGGATATTGAGACCATGGGGGTAGTTTGGGGAGAGGTGAAAAAGCAGAGGGGAGGAACGCCAGAGGCCCTATTTCCTCTCTAATGGCCCCCAAATGAGGGAATATGACGGAATACTGCTCTGCGAAGCAACTGACCCGAGGGAAAGTTAGCCACACCCACCTCCAGGTCTTTATTTGACCTGGACAATACACACATGCACTGGATAGGGCCCCCCATTAATGGACGAACGCACATCCACATGTTTTAGCATACATTTAAGTATGACTGAACGAAAAGGATGACTATAACACAAGCGTAGGCCTCAGACGAACGCCAAGAATATGGGGAGGGGGACGGTGGGGGGGTGGGTTGGGCGGTGAGGGATTACTTGGCTGTACAACAGTTCCCAACTTGAGTTGGATTTATAACAAACAACCAGAAAAGAACTAACAAACAGTTACAGTGATTGTCGCCTCTTTACCTCTCAGAAATCATTTGACAACGGTTTACGATTATTTGCAATGCATCTGGCTTGTCCCATGTCTTTGTGATGTCCATATCAAATACACAACTCTCTGATTTCAGGTACTACAGTATTTGAAAGGTTGTTAGTTTTGAGTAAGTCACAGATATGTATGAATGCAATTTATTTAAATTGTTTTACCTCTAACCATTTAGTAACCACATATAATAAAGTCAACAAGTCATTTTATTTTATTCTAGTTGTTCATTATTTTAATTACTTTCCTTACGTATCTTTCCTGATTGGCTGGCAGGGTTCTAGTTGTTTTATTGAGACATGATGTCCATTTTTATAAGTTAAAAAAATCCTGCTGTCTTGATTGTTTTTCCAGCTGTGTGTTAAGTACGTACTTGTGGACATTTGTCTGTTGAATCAATTCAATTTTTTTCTGTATTTCTTGACAAGATTGACTCCATAATTCATCAAAGCTTTTGTGGAGTAATATGTGACAATCAACCTTTCCTCATTACTCTTGCCTAAAAGAATGGCAAAAAATAACCTGTCAGCAACATTCACTGTGCCTTCCGGACCATGTGGACAGTAGTGTTTTTTCATTGTGCTTTTGCGTAACTTGAATCCATCTTTGTGTGTTTGTCTCATCCTCTGTCATCCCCCACACATTCCCCTCCTCTGTAGACTGCTTTTTATTGGGAGGGAAAGCAGGCCTCCTTGTTGAAAAGGGCAATGTGATGGGTGAGAGAACCTGTTTGGCGAAACAGAGAATAGACGTGCAGGTGTAGCCTGTGGGCCCCCTATCTTTTTTTTTTTACAATGGAGCATAACAAGTCCCGACTATATTCTCTGACAGCCATTTCTGACAGGCATTACATCTTCAATAATCGTGTGGAATTGTGATTGTATGGGGTAATTTTCCATGCCTTCACACTCTTTGTGCATAAAGTGGATGCCTGTGTGTGTATGTGTGTGTGTGTGTGTGAGTGTGAGTGCATGTTTGTGTTAAAAAAAAACATGAGAAAGCTTGCATTTTTACAGACACATAACTTGAGTAAATGTAACTGAGCTGATCCTACCAAATGACCCAACCAGATGTACAGGCCTATGGTACAAACTGCCAAAGAGTGGAAGAGAAAAACTTTGTATTCAGTATTTGCACTGTGCGTAAAGAGAGTGATTTTCAAAGTTACCTGGTAGGCTATACTGTACGTGAATGTTTTGTCTTACTTTGATTAAATGTCTTTTTTCATGAATCCCAGCATTTTCCGACAGCAGTTCACTCTCCTGTCAGCCGCATGTCCATTTAATGTGGCTGTCAGTCACTGTAGCAGCACATCTTCACAGCGATGGATGTGGCTGTGGAAATTGCACTTTACCCTTACTGCATCTGGAGGTGGTTTGACATTAACCTCTTGCTCGAGGGAACTTCAGTATGTGGTTGCTGAAGTGGATTGAGCGTGTCTTGAGGCTGTTTCTGTGTGTGGGCGTACATGCTTGTAAATCATGCAGAAAGATGAAGGGCAAACCACAATGGTAAACTGTAGCACTGCAAGAAATTAGGCTGAAGGGGAAGAACATACGTACCCATGCCATAACACCCACCAAAGGTGTGACACGCCTCACACTAATGGCACACTAATTATTGGTTGGCTCAAATAATTGAAGTGCAGCAATTTGAGACTGAATTTAAGGCAGTAAAGTCTTCACCAGCGGGCCTGCTGAATGCAGAAGGGGCTCCACAAGACATACACAAGGGGATATTCACCCAATAAAAGAATCTGCAAGTTACTGCATGAACTCCATTAAGTACAGTCCAATCCAGATGTGCAATCATAAGTAAATCCCCCCCCTGTTATATCATCTGGCATTAGCGCACAGAGTGCAGAACATTCTCTGAGTAATTCATATACATTTACACTACTTATGTTTTGTATATATATATATATATATATATATATTATTATTATTTTTTTTCTTAATCTTTTTTTTTTTTTTTTTTTTACAGTATTACAGCAAGTACAACTGTAACTAAGCTTGACCACCACTTGACTGCGTATTCTTACGCCACCCATTAAACTAGGTTATTGCGCAAACCTCATAACCTCAAAATGTCGTATGTCGGTACCTTCAGTTTTATCACTACCTGTCTGCAACCCGCTTTTGGGTCCCAAACCACCAGTTGAGAATCCCTGCTCTAGTTTTTCCTCGGGACCACTGGAGCTCAATATGATGTGATATCAACTTGAAAGAGGTTTGCTCACTAACCTTATTGATATGGAAATTATTATATGTAATTTACAAGAAGCAACATAACTTATATCATTTGTGAAAGCCAAACAAGACGACGTGGCACGTTTATCTGGTGAATGTGTCAATTTGCCCAGCTGCTCCCTGCTTTTCACTTCACAATGTCATCTCCAGACATCATGGTCCATGGGGATCCCAGTCTAACCTCATTTGTCAGCCTATCCATCACCAGTGCAAACAGGAAGGTGCTCAGGGCTGATCCCTGATGCAGTCCCACCTCTACCTTAAACTCCTCTGTCACACCTACAGGACACCTCACCGCTATTCTGCTGCCCTCTTACATGTCCTGTACTATTCAAACATACTTCTCTGCCACTCCAGACTTCTGCTGCAGTACCACAATTCCTCCCTGGGTAGCCGGTCAAAGGCTTTGTCTGGATTTACAAAAACACACTGCAGCTTCTTTTGACCTTCTCTGTAGTTCTTCATCAACACTATCAAGGAAAATGATGCATATGTGGTACTCTTCCTAGACAATAAACTGTACTGTTGCTCACAAATAATCACTTCTGTCCTGAGTCTAGCCTCCACTACTCTTTCCAATAACTTCATTGTGTGGCTCATCTACTTTATTCCTCAATAGTTCCCACAAGTTTGCACTTCGCCCTTGCTCTTAAAAATGGCCACCAGCACACTTTTCCTCCATTCCTCTGGTATCTTCTCAACCTCTACAATTCTATTGAACAACCTGGTCAAAAACTCTACAGCCGCCAATCCTAGATGTTTCCATTTCTCCACAGTTGACCAGTCATCAGGACCAACTGCCGTTCCAGTTTTCATCCGCTTGAGCGCATTTCTTACTGCCTGGTCCACCACAATTGCCTCTTCTACCCTTCCTTCTCATTTTCCCATTTCATAAACTCCTCAAAGTATTCTTTCCATATATCCTGCACACTACTGGCACCAGTCAATACATTTCCATCACTATCCTTAATCACCCTAACATGATGCACATCCTTGTCATCTATCTGCCTGCCCAATCTGTATAGATCTTTCTCTCCTTTTTTAGTGTCCAACCTGGCATACATGTCATCATATGCCTCTTGTTTGGCCTTTGCCACCTCTACCTTCACCCTACGTCGCATCTCCATGTATTCTTGTCTCCTCTCTTCGGTCCTCTCAGTTTCCCAGTTCTTCTTAGCTAACCTCTTTCCCTGTATGATTTCCTGAACTTTGAGGTTCCACCACCAAGTCTCCTTCTCCCCTTTCCTACCAGAAGATACACCAAGTACTCTCTCTGATTATCTTGGCTGTTGTGGCCCAGTCTTCTCGAAGGTCCTCCTGTCGACCGAGAGCCGTTGTTACCTCTTCTCGAAAAGCTACACAACACTCTTCCTTTCTCACCTTCCACCAAATATTTCTCTGCTCTTTGACTTCTTTATCTTCCTCATTACAAACAGTCATTTTACTCACCACCATCCTATGCTATCTAGCTAGACTCTCCCTTAACACGACTTTAAAATCACTAACCTCCTTCAGATTACATCATCTGCACAACATCTGTACATTTCTCACGTCTTGCTCTTGTAGGTCAACCTATGTTTCTGCCTCTCCTAGAAAAAAATTTCAACTTTCATCCTTTTGACAAAGTCCATCTTAATCTGTCCCTCTCATTTCCTTTCCTGGATACCAAACTTACACATCAGTTCTTCATCACTCCTGTTTCCTTCACGAACATGTCCATTAAAATTTGCACCAATCATGACTCTGTCTCTCCTTGGGATGCTCTGAACTAGTTCATCTAGCTGCTTCCAGAATTTGTCTCTCTCTTTTATTGTAGTTCACATTTTATCTATGTGGCATAACCACTAATTACAGTACATTAAACATACTACCCTCAATTTCAGGTTTCAGCCTCATCAATCAATGTCATTCTTTTCACCTCCAGAAAATTCTCAACTCTTCCTTTAAGATACCATTGACTCAATTTATCTTCCAATCTACACCATAGTAAAATAATTTGAACCCTATCCCTCAGTTTCTAGCCTTACTGCCTTTCCACTTCCTCTCCTGGGGCCTCATGTACAAAAGCTGCGTACACACAAAAACGTTTTTCACGGCAAAGTTCAGATGTACCAAGAATGAAATGACCGTGGAAATGTGCGGTGCCTCACGTCAACTTCATGGCTGGCATACGCACGCTTCTGCAGCTGTTGGTGCTTTGGAGACACTTAGAGGTGATGCTGGGAAACTCTTATAATAAATCTGCACATCAGAGACACTGATGGAAAAACAATTCATGCCCGACAACATTTGATTTCAACAATGTGAAAGAAGCAAGGACTCGGAATTCACTTGTTGACCAGTGTATTTAATGAATAACTGATATTTGTGAGGACGCCTATAAATTGATCAAGGCGATCATTCATGCCGCCTATTGCCCTTACAATCTCGTGACTCCAGCACAGCACAGGTGAGGACACGGCCAGTCGGGCAGGCAGCAGCAGCCAGTTGGTGGAGTGTAATTGCGTCGGAGACGCTGGGGATGCCGGAGGAGATGCCAGGCAGGAATGGGGACGAATCCGCTGCGTCTGTGACACCAGTGATGCCAGCACTGAAAAAAATAATCCTTTGAATTTAATTTGAACATTTACATCGGTTGCATATAATTAAAATCTGTTAAAATGACAATTTTTTTTTAGGAGAAGAGGGGTAAATTATGCCATTTTAACACATTTCAATCATGTGCAACTGACGTTCAAATTAAGTAAATTCAAAGGACTCTTTTTTGTCAGTGAGGGACGGGGGAGGAATCCTCCACGTCTGTGACACTAGAGACACCGGGGACGGTGGACGAATCCCCCGAACATGTAACACGTGGCCGCGACTGCGTGTCCTCTCCTGTCTATTAAAATAATAAATTGAGTAATCAAGCAGGAGTCAAAGTTTTTGTTATGGTCTTTGATATGCCGATGTGCTTCTACAACCCCAATTCCAATGAAGTTGGGACATTGTGTTAAACATAAATAAAAACAGAATACATTCATTCATTCATTCCAATGATTTGAAAATCATGTTAAACCTTTATTTAATTGAATACACTACAAAGACAAGATATTTAATGTTCAAACTGATAAACTTTATTGTTTTTAGCAAATAATCATTAACTTAGAATTTTATGGCTGCAACACGTTCCAAAGAAGATCGGACAGGGTCATGTTTACCACTGTGATACATCACCTTTTCTTTTAATAATATTCAATAAACGTTTGGGAACTAAGGACACTAATTGTTGAAGCTTTGTAGGTGGAATTCTTTCCCAGTCTTGCTTGATGTACAGCTTTACCTGTTCAACAGTCCGGGGTCTCCCTTGTCGTATTTTACGCTTCATAATGCGCCACACATTTTCAATGGGAGACAGGTCTGGACTGCAGGCAGGCCAGTCTAGTACCCGCACTCTTTTACTACGAAGTCACACTGTTGTAAGACATGCAGAATGTGGTTTGGCATTGTCTTGCTGAAATAAGCAGGGGCGTCCATGAAAAAGACGTTGCTTGGATGGCAGCATATGTTTCTCCAAAATCTGTATGTACCGTTCAGCATTAATGGTGCCTGCACAGGTGTGTAGGTTACCCATGCCATTGGCACTAACACAGCCTCATACCATCACAGATGCTGCCTTTTGAACTATGCGTCCATAACAGTCCGGATGGTTCTTTTCCTCTTTGGCCCGCAGGACATGACGTCGACAAGATGATTTGCAAATCATTGTATTCTGTTTTTATTTATAGTTAACACAGAGTCCCAACTTCATTGGGTTGTATTTGAATTCAAAAGATTTATTACAAATACCATTCAGACAACATATACGCATGAACCTTAATCTCATAGGGCTGAGTGTAGGTTACTGTATGAACACATTTGTTGTGAGTTATAAAAATACATAGTATTTACCTTGTGGGGTAATCAGAGTCAGCCACATGTCACCACCACCACCACCCCTGAGAGAGCAGTGTCACCCATGATTGCAGAAACTCTCTCCTCAAACGGGATGAGGCCCTCGGCGCCGATTCCTCTGCCTGTTTTGGCCACACTTTGGCGGTGGACAGCTGTCCTCCGCTTCACATCCACCTTGATGTCTGACCACATCTTTTTTTAGCTCAGCTTTTGTGCGCTGTTCGGACTCCACAGCACTGACAGCCGCACACACGCTGTCCCATTCACTCCTCTTTTGCTTGTTGTTAACGCCGGAGGACAGCGTGCCAAAAGAGGATTTTCTTGTGCACCTTCACTTCATTGAGCAACTTCACATTCAGAAAAATTCTTTTACTTCATTATGTTGCTCATTTTCCTTTTTTTCCTCATTATGCAGAGATCGGGATCTCAGGTGCAGGGTTCATTTAAATATGATTTGGACATTTAAATGTGGGCATGGACAGGGAGGGGTTGGCTCCTCCAACACGTGCGCTCATTTCCACATTGATTGGGATGTACGCACAGATTCATATATCTGGATATTTTTGTGTGTAAGATGTTTTCTGGATTTGAGCATATAACATGTTTTAGTAGGAAATCCACGCAGGTCTTTGTACATGAGGCCCCAGGACACACAATATATCAACCTTTCTCCTAATCATTATATCAAACAACTCCCGAGCTTGTCAAAGTTCCAACATTCAAAGTCCCCATTTTCAGTTCTAGGCTCTGTGCTTTCTTCTTCTCTTTCTGCTAAGAACCAGCTTTCCACATCTCCTTCCTCTTAGACCCACAGTGTTGAATTTCCACTGGAACCCTGTAGGGGCCGCGACCGATCCGGTATGAAATTCTTTGGATGAATGCTCATATTTGTTTTAAGCCGGATGCCCTTCCTGATGCAACCCTCTGCATTTATCTGGGCTTGTGACCGGCCTACAGTTTGCACTCGCTTGTGTTATTTGTTTTTATTTTAAAAACCATGATGCAAGAAGTAAGTTGCCCACAGTATACCTCCCTCTTTTACCTCTCTTTTGTGTTCACTTACATACTCTTACTCATTTTGTTTTCTGTATCATGAAATAACAGTTAATAATTAGGTTACAAGGAATAGAGGTGGAGAAGATGCATGAGATCAATTAGTTGAGATCAATTGTTCAGAACAATAGGGAGTGTGGAAGAGAGGTGAAGAAGAGAGTACAGACAGGATGAGGCAGGTGGGGGAAGTTCATATTTTGGGCGAACGTGAACTGAACTTCGTTCATTTCTATTTAACCTTATTGAGAACATGCTCATTATGGCACCTGTGAACAGTGCTCAATTAATTTTCATTCATTAGTGCCAGGTTTTGTTAGAGACTTCCAGGACAAAATTCGTCTGAACACACTAAATACGAACCTTCATATGTCATATGAGTCCATATTTAGCAACCGATTCAGTGTGGCCACAGCCTCCATTCATAGCAGGCATGTTGCAGCTGCGTGAAAACGCAAGGTGTGTTCATGGGCACTATGTAAATGGGAGTGAATGTGTTCTTTGGTTCTTTTGTAATACAGTACATCCATCCATCCATTTTCTGTACTGCTTATTTTCATTAGGGTCGCGGGCGTACTGGAGCCCATCACAGCTATCTTCATGCGAGAGGCACGCTACACCCTGAACTGGACGCCAGCCAATCGCAGGACACATGTAAACAAACAACCATTCTCACTCACATTCACACGTAGGGGCAATTAAAGTCGTCAATCAACCTACCACATATGTTTTTTTGGGGGGTTGGGGGGGAGGAAACCGGAGTACCCGGAGAAAACGCACGCAAGCATGCAGAGAACATGCAAACTCCACACAGGGGGGGCCGGGAATTGAACCCCAGTCCTCAGAACTGTGAGGCTGATGTTCAAACCAGCCTCCACCGTGACGCTAATACAGAACATAATTGCAAAAATAGATTACTAGAAAAAATATTATTTGTTTCATAACGGTTTAGATACAACTGTATGATCACACTGTCATAATATCTAATTTATTTTGTTTTGAAATATAATAATAGATAAAATAAAATATGTTGTTAATATGTTCGTCCACCGTGCCGCCGCGAATAAACTATTTATTACTAAAATCGTAAAAAAAAAAATAATAATTCTCTTCATGCACGTCAAGATCCGATTTGTGAACATATTGCATTAATGATACTCAAGTAACGGCTTTAAAAATGGTCAGCTCACTCCAGATTCCAGAATGTTTTGTTTCCAAATGTGAAGATGGGATTTGGCTGCTATTCAGTGCAGGCGTGGATCTATTGACGATACGGGACTGCTTACTACCCCAAAATCTGGAAACATTCTAAATGATGTTGAATGTTACATGATTTTTTTCAAAATGACTAGCATGAACAACAACAACAATTATCGTATTTTCCGCACCATAAGGCGCGCCGGATTGTAAGGCACAGTCTCAATTACGGGTTCTATTTCTTTATTTAAGCCATACATAAGGCGCAACGTATTATTCGGCGAATGCTAAAAGAAGGTAACGGAAGCAAAACAGTGAGTTTGGTTGAACTTTATTCTACTACGTATTTAAAAAGACAATCACATTAGTATTATTTTTTTGTCGCAAATCAATCAAAGTCCTCATCTGTAACTGAATTGAACAGCTGGGCAATTTCGCCATCAAACATGCCGGGTTCCCTCTCGTCATTGTCCGAGTCAGTCTCGTTGCCAGGTGGATGTTCAGCAATGATGCAGGCTTTTGCGAAAGCTCGGACAACAGTCAAAGCAGATACATTAGCCCAGGCCTCCACAATCCATTCACATATGGTGGCGCAACTCGTCCGGCGCGCCTCCCAGACATAGTAAAGGTGTGTTCACCGTCTCTCATCCATCGCTCCCACGCCACTCGCAACTTCATTTTGAACGCCCTGTTTACACCAATGTCCAGCGGTTGGAGTTCGCTGGCAGTTGATGCACCACGGTAGTCCTTGCACGGATGGCGAGATGGCACCTTTTCATAAAACGAACGCACCAAGACGAACCTCCTTGAAAGTATTCGATCTTCATGTCTTGTGCTATCGATATTGCCTTCAGTCAAATGGTGACTATAGAGACGCTTCTCCCGGGTGTTCTCGTGCTTGATTTTGAATTCTCTCACGGCTGCTCTATTCCCATTTACAACCTCGTAACTGATAGCCTGCAGTTTGAATTCTGCCTCGTAAGCATGTCTCTTCGCTGGTGCCATTTTCGGGGGTCCTTAGCCAAACAAATGTTGTTTAGCTAGTACAGTATACCTACCGGAGGCGTGGCGGAGGTCAGCGTACGTACTGTATGTGGCTTTACGTAATGTTCTCTAATTGGTTTATCGCTGCCAGCGTACGTAGTGTAGTTTTACGTCCCTATGTCGGCAGGAAATGGTCCGACAGTCAATGAAACGGAGCGCTTACCAAACTCGCATGACAAAATTTTTACAGATTTTTGAACTCAGTGCACACATAAAGCGCACCGGGTTAAAAGGCGCACCGTCGATTTTTGAGAAAATTAAAGGCTTTTAAGTCCGCCTTATAGTGCGGAAAATACTGTTCTTGATTGATTTATTTTAGATAGTTTAAAAAAACGTCGTGGCACGGTGACGACTGGTTAGCTTATCCGCATCACATTTCTGAGGACACGGGTTCAAATCCGGGCTCGTCTGTGTGGAGTGTGCATGGTGCAATGGTGGGAATGTGAGTGCGAATGGTTGTCTGTTTCTATGTGCCCTGCGATTGGCTGGCGACCAGTCCAGGGTCTACCCCGCCTTTCGCCCGAAGATAGCTGGGATAGACTCCAGCACGCCCACGACCTTAGTAAGGATAAGCAATACGGAAAATGGATGGATGGACAGTTTGTGAAACAAATAAGGATTTTCCTTTGTCATCACAATAATAAAATGCTTTTGAAATGCCAATATGTTTTGAGAAAAAAAATAAATAAACATAAAGACCCAGTACAGCTTCAGAACAACCTCTTCAAAAAAAATCACTGGAGAATCTCACTCCACAGTGGGGGATGTAAAGAAGTTGGCCTTTGACCTTTTTCCTTTTGGTTCAACATACTGTTGTCTCTTGTTTTCTGCATGGCATGTTTGACTGGAGATTTCTCTGTGTGTATGTGTGCATTTGTGTTCATACTGTATGTGTTTGACTTACAATTCTGCTTGGTACCACTATTATTCAATTGGTTACATTTAAATTATATTCAATGATTTAGAAAAGACAACCAGTTCAGGGTGTACCCCGCCTCCTGCCCGATGACAGCTGGGATAGGCTCCAGCACGCCCGCGACCCTAGTGAGGAGAAGCGGCTCAGAAAATGGATGGATGGATTTAGAAAAGAACACTGTGTCCCTGTATCTCCATTTGCAAAACATTCAAAGTGATTTCTTCATTTTATTCTAACCACATGCCTAGTTTTCCAATGGAAGACAATTACCATGAAAAGCACGAGGGAAGACACAACAACACGTCTCAATTAAATTATTACGGTCAGTGTACTACTTGAAAATTTAATGGCAGATTACATAATTCAATAGGAAATCATGCATGGGGGAAAATTTCATTTGGATCAATGGAAGGTATTGATGTCAAATAAATGGCATGTTGAACTGTTCAGATGGAGGCGAGAGAGTAGAATAGAGGAGAGAGTTGAGAGGAGTCAAACCAGTGTGGAGGCTCTTTGTCTGGGATGAACTACAGAGGAGCAAGACTTGGCCTGCTTAGGGGATCTGCGGGTCGGCCAAGCCTTGAGAAGGAGCCAAGTGTGCAGAAGCGGCTGGTCAGGCCCGTAGTGACACAAAGAAAGCTTTCTATGGACCGCAGGTCTGCAGCGACCCGGGACGTGCAATGGGGCCGGCAGATGACAAAAGGGAGGCCAATTTACATACAGAGAAAACACACAAAGAAGAATGAGGACCATTTTACATAAACCTTACAAGCCTAAAAATCTGTCTATCTGTCTGTCTGCCATCTATAGTAATGTAATGTACTGTTTCACATTTGTGTTAGCCGAGCCTGTATAGGCGTTTGATGCTGTATATACAGTATATTGTACTTTATCGCATTTCTTAAACCATAAAAATATTAAGGAATTAAGGAAGAAGCAGGTTGCTCAAGAGAGTGGACGTGGGTGAGAAGTGAGAGTGCGGATTTTTTAAAGGAGTCTCGCTGACTCCATTCATTTGAATGAACGCAGTGAGGTACTTACCGCATTTTGGTCACAAGCTTCGCTTTTTCATCCACACACTACACATTATGAATATACTTAAGTGTTGATGTAAAACGGCATATTTGATGCTTTATATACTCCAATTATTTGGCTTGGGGCAGCGTGGCAGCCATTCGGTGTCTTGCTTGCTTAAAACCCGGAAATGTATCTTTAGCGTCAGTGAAATTTATGTGCATTTTGATTGGCTGTAATCTGCGACGTTGCAACGGTGTGTACCGGTGATTCAAATTTTGAATTTTGAATTAGAATTCAAATTTTGAATTTTGAATCACAGCAAAAACAGTAGCAGACTGATCTGCTATTCATGAAAAAAAGTTGCCAAACCACGCACATTGCGCGACATTTAAGACGGTTTCAGCCGCATCGCTCGGGGTGCTGCAGCCTTCAGGTGGTATAATGCATTTATTCATTTGCCAGCAAAATTATGTAAGCAAAATTATGTAAAAAACAGATTCATCGACTGTAGGTCAGAATATACATTTTCCATCGTCCTTTCCCCCTTCTGTTTGTGAATGAGGTGCGGTCTGGGTTGACCTTGGTTAAAAACAACCAGCCCTCCTTACCAGTAAATGGAGCTTCGTTAGCTTGATGGAAATCTAATTGGGAGCTATGGGGTTAAGAGAGAGTGGCCCCTGTTAAAAGATGACCTTTCACCTTTGAGCTTTAGCCCCTTTTCCCCGAAGTTCGTAGCAACCTGCAGAGAAACACGAAAGGATCCAGACGCCTGTGCACGTGTGCTTGTGCGCATCTGCGATCCAATGTGTGTATAGGTGGGCAAGTCGTCCTGTTGACACGGCCCAGCCTTGGCCTCCCTGCTGTTTTAACCGTAAAATACAATAAAAATAAATAGTCAAGACACACACACACAGGTGAGTAGGAACATTTACTCAAGTAACATTTTGGAAGAATTTTACTTGTCAGAGTAGTATTAATGAAGCATACGTTTTACTTTTACTCGAGTGTTTATGTGAAGAAGAAACGGTACTTTTATTCCGTTACAATAATTGACATGCTGCTCGCTACTTCCATTTAGCACAATCTATTTTTAGACTTTCGTTTTCTACTTCCGCATCTGCGCCGTTGCTCCAATCCACCGTGATTACCACAGTGATGTTTGACTCAAGTTCCCCAATCAAACGACACAAGAGAGTCACGTCTGCACACAAAGTCTTCTATTGGGCTTCACGGGCCAATCAAGGTGAGTCGTGACAGCCGCGCGCGACTCGTGTTTATATTACAGACTACGAAAAACAACAGCTTTAACATACAGCGTAGACTTGAGAAACTTGAGAAAACAATAAGTAACTTGAGAAAACACCTTGCGGTAAGTTGCAGATGTTTTTGCTGTTGTTTTGGCTCTGCGTACGGCAACATTAGCAGTATTTTATGGTTACAAGAAATTGTAAAACATGCATCTCTCTAATACCGCAAACAGTTACTGTGTATGTTTTCATATTTTTATTACACAGACAGAAACATTCACAGTGCAGGGTGGGTGAAAAAAATTAACTCTTGGAAGACTTGGGCATTAGACTTCTCTGAGGTGGGGATTGCATCAGCGATCAGCCCGAAGTTCCTTCCTGTTTGCAATGGTGAGGGATAGGGTGACAGATGAGGTTAGACTGGAGTGCCTGTGGACCATAATATTTGCAGATGTCGTTGTGATCTGCAGTGAAAGCAGGGAGCAGGTGGAGGAAAAGTTAGAAAGGTGGAGGCATGCACTGGAAAGGAGACGAATGAAGATTAGCCGACATAAAACAGAATATATGTGCATTAATGAGAGGGGCGGAGGGGGAAGAGTGAGACTACAGGAAGAAGCGATAGCAAGGGTCCGCCGACTTTAAATACTTGCGGTCAACCGTCCAGTGCAATGGTGAGTGTGGTCAGGAAGTGAAGAAACGGGTCCAAGCAGGTTGGAACGGGTGGAGGAAGGTGTCAGGTGTGTTACGTGACAGAAGAGTCTCTGCTAGAATGAAGGGGAACGTTTATAAGACAGTGGGGAGCCCAGCCATGACATACGGATTAGAGACAGTGGCACTAAAGAGACAACAGGAAGCAGAGCTGGAGGTGGCGGAAATGAAGATGTTGAGGTTTGCTTTCGGAGTGACCAGGTTGGATAACATTAGAAATGAGCTCATCAGAGGGACAGCCAAGGTTCAATGTTTTGGAGACAAAGTTAGAGAGAGCAGACTTTGATGGTTTGGACACGTCCAGAGGAGAGAGAGTGAGTATATTGGTAGAAGGATGATGAGGATGGAGCTGCCAGGCAAGAGAGCTAGAGGAAGACCAAAAAGAAGGTTGATGGATGTCGTGAGGGAAGACATGAGTTGGTGTTAGAGAGGAGGATGCAGGAGATAGGCTCACATGGAAAAGGATGACACGCTGTGGCGACCCCTAACCCCAAACCGAAAGGAAATCTGGGTCAATTAATGTGCTATTCAGTGTAAAAAGGAGTCTATTATGAGTTTGTATTGCGACTCCTTTTTGTCTGCTGAAAAGGTCTGACTGAAATTTAAATCAGAAAGGTAATTTTCCTCTGATTTGGAAATGGGTTTCTTGTATGAAAAGTTTTTAATTTTGTGATATAATCCATCATCTTAATTATTTTTGCCTGTGAACAAATTTCATTGACATTCCACGAAGCAAAAGTTATGCTTGGCATATTAATGATAAGTGTACAATTGTTATAAGCGAATGTGCGACGATCTGTGTGAGTGTATCGTCTATATGTGTGTGGGAAAGATTGATAACCGGAGGTGGGTAGTAACGCGTTACATTTACTCAAATAACATTTTCGATGAACTGTACTTGTCAGAGTACTTTAGGGAGGCGGGAGTGAGCATTCGGTATGTGTGTGTGTATGGGGGGGGGACCCGCCTTCCCTAATACCTAATCTGAGTCTGCTAGCCTGGAATTCAATCAATGTGATGAGATTTGAAGTGTGGTTAAAGTTGCCAGTTTTGAGTTTGCTATTATTTCAAAGCATTTCCTGAGGTGAACCATGCTCCACACTAAAGAGCACTCAAAAGACCTATGCTTAAAAATTGTTGAATTGCATGAAACTGGACAGGGTTACAAAAGTCTCCCCAAAGCTTTGATGTTAATCATTCCATGGTAAGACTATTGTTATGAATGGAGAATGTTCAGAACTGTAAAGAAGACTGCCAGAGCAGAGGAAAATAATAATTTAGGGGAAAAAATAACCTTAGCATGTTGGCTCAAGACTATCAGAGAGCTCTGGCATATGCTAACTTCTCTGTTAAGAAATCCGTGATAAGTAAATCTACCATTCAAACTCACTTCCATTAAATTTATCTCAACCAAGAATGGAGTAATGGGAGGCTTCATGTTTGAAGTTTGCAAAAGAGCATGTGGATGCTCCACAGCGCCACTGGCAAACCACTGTGTGGACAGCTGAAAACAAAGTTGAGTTGTTTTGGAAGGTACACACAACATGTGTGGAGAAAAAAAAGGTACAGCACACCACCATCAAAACCTCAACCACAACTGCGAAGCATGGGCGAGGGGGCATCATGGTTTGGCTTGCTTGATAGAAAAAAATAATTCCCAATTTTGTTAAGACATTTTGCAACTGTCCACCTATTGAACCTCAACAGTAAATGAGTTATGCAAAAGGACTACGATCCAAAGCACAGAAGTAAATCAACTTCAGAATGGCTGTAGCAAAAGCCAGTCAGAGTTCTGTCCTCAACCTGATTGAGATGCTGTGGAATGTCCTCATAAGAGCAATTCACACCAGACATTCCAAGAATAAGGATAGGATTTGTCCAAAATCCCTTTTGACTGTTGTGTAAGTCTAATTTGCATCTTTGGGAAATGTTTGGTTGAAGTTATTAGTGCCAAAGGAGGGGCAATTGAATCCAAAGGTTCACACACTTTTCCAAACTGCATTGCAAATGTTTAAATTTGTTCAGTAAAAAATGTAAACATATTGTTTGTGTGGTATTTGTAAGAAAACTCTTTGTCTAATGTTGTGACATTGATCGATACAGAAATCCAGGTTCTTCCAAAGGCTTCACATACTTTTTATTGCAACTTTATCGAGTGAAAAACACAAATGTTTGTGTTTTCATGTATTTTTAAACTGGATTTTTCTTAAAGAGGAAATATGACCCTCCTAAATCTGGTGTGCATGAGTGTGAGTTGACCAAGGTCAGCTGAAGTGTGTCTATGTGTGCGTGTAATTCATAGCCAGTAAAATGTGCCTGGAAGGTAAGGTGATGCACAAGGGGGTGAACAATCAACCCTGGATGAACTCCACCCATTAACATACACATGCGTAAACATACATTCACTGTCTTCCTTGAGCTCTAGATAACTGAGTCAAAGGCTCTGAGGTCAAGGTTCAGGGCCCTGGCTCATGGGCAACACATGGAAGGGATAAAGAGGTTCTGGATTCCATAAAGCTTGAGCAGGGATAGACTTATTTATGGCTACACGGAAAACATCAGAACCTTTTCTCCTGCGGTCTGCTCCTTGACTGATAGAAATACAGTAGAGATAGAAACTAGGGAGAAAAGAATGTCTGAAATGCTTGTTTTTCCTTTATACTTCCAAAAAGCTTCATTTCAGTGGCTCTCTGAAAGGGCGTTCAACCTTTTCCTCACAAACTGTATAAGAAGTATGAAACAGTCAAATGTATCTGAATTAGAGTCATGTGGGGGCTCAGAATGAGCAGGATGTTGTGACAAGCAGTGGTTTGGGTTTTGCACCAAAAACTTTGTGTTACCAAAAAAAATTATTGGCTAAAAGGCACACGAGAGCTTTTATTTCTAAACAATGCATCAGTTGCTGGATATAAACTTAAAAATGTTGTCTTCCTTCTTTTTCACAGAGTAGTCTTGTGGCTAGAGCATAAGCACTTACATATCCTATCGCTTACCTAATACCGTGTGGGTCGGATAGAGGCGTACTGAATACAAATACATACTGTTACACGCTAAGTAATACATTTTGTGACGCATGCCTATCAAAATACTGTTATTTCCAATATAAAAGGCAAGTATCACCTAGGATGCATGTTAAATATTTCAGTGTATAAGGTTCCTAAGTGTAGGATGGAGTTCCACTCCTAGAGCAGCGACGTACCCTGAATTTGTACACAAGTCAAAACATGCCATAGTTTATCACTAACCTATGCTAATGAAGAAGTCATTATTAGAGGAAATATTTTTGTGAAAAACACACCCAGGCCATAAATATAAAGCAAATACAGATGTAACTGAGTGTAGTTTCAGAATGAGAATCAGAATCAGAATCATCTTTATTTTGCCAAGTATGTCCAAAAAACACACAAGGAATTTGTCTCTGGTAGTTGGAGCCGCTCTAGTACGACAACAGACAGCCAATTGACAGAGAATACTTTTGAGGCATAAAGACATTGAGAAAAACAGTCGCTGAGCAATAAAAGGTTGCTCGTAATCTGATAATTCCGGTACAATTTTTATTTATAAGCGGTACGGAATGAATGATTCAATGAAGGAGTCAGTGTCAGAGGTGGGTAGGGACGCACTACATTTACTCTGTTACATTTACTCAAGTAACATTTTGGATAAATTGTACTTGTCAGAGTAGTTTTAATGCATTATACTTTTTACTTTTATTTGAGCATTTATTTTAAAAAGAAACAGTACTTGTACTCTGTTACAATGATTTACATGTCTCTACTTTCCATCCATTTTGCGTACTGCTTTCCTCACTCGGGTCACGAGCATGCTGGCGCTGACTTTGGGGCGAGAGGCGGGGTACACCCTGAACTGGTCGCCAGCCAATCGCATGGCACATAGAGACAAAAAAAAACATTCGCACTCACATTCACACCTACAGACAATTTAGAGTCTTCAATTAACCTACCATGCATTTATCAATAATTGCATACGCAGCCTATTTTTAGACTTTGGTTTTCGACTTTCCAATTGGCTGCCGTTGCTCCAATCCAACATTGCCACGGTGATGTTTGACTCAAGTTCACCAAACAAAGGACACAAGAAAGACGCGTCTGTACACAAAGTCTTCTATTGGGCTTTGGGGGCCAATCAAAGTGACTCGTGAGTCGTGAGAGCTGCTCGCATCTATATTCCAGACTACGAAAAATAACAGCTTTAACATGCAGTGTAGTTTTGTCACTACCCAAATGTCCATATTTCAGCCCACTTGTAACTTGAGAAAACACCTTGTTGCAGATGTTTTTACTGTATTTTGACTGGGCATATGGCAAAATCATCCCTATTTTATGGTCACAAGTAACTATGCATCTTCTGAGGTATGTTCTGTTTTTCTCTTGCTCTCTTTCTCTCTCTTTCTCTCTCTCTCTCTGTCTTTATCGCTCTCTCACGCACACACATCCACACACACACACACACACACACACACACACACACACAGACACTTTATCCATAGGTATAATAATGTTTTTGTAAGGCCCAATGCATCTGTTGTTGGTTTTGGGCACTAAAAATTTGAAATGGTGGCAGGTGTGTGTGGACTCCTATTGTACATGAGTTTGAATGTGATCTGTTACTTCTGAACACAGCCAGATCGCCGTTATAAGAGGAAGTGCATGCTTGTGCAACCAGATTTATTTTTATTTATTTTAGTTGAACTTTATTTAACCAGGTAAAAGACCAGTTAAAACAGAACGTCTCTTTTGCAATGGTGATCTGGGAGCAAGTTAAACGTCAAGTCCAAGTCAGTCACATGCAAGTATATTTCAGCTGTTTATTTTCACCTCCCCGCTCAAAAAGATACAAAGATAAATCAGTTGACTTCTTAAAATTCTAGGTCCCATTAATGGTGGAAAAAGTTTTAAACTGATTTATCGTGTTCAAAATTATTTTACATTACAAAAACCTGGCATTGGACAGGGGTGTGTATACTTTTATTTCTTCGACCTGAATTTGCCTTAATTTGTCATTTTACAAGGGTTTTATTTATTATGGTTTAGATTAAGTGATATTGTGCAGCAATATATGAATTCCCACATTCATATTTTATTTAGTTATTTTTATTTTATTTGTTTATTTATTTGCTCTTATTTAAAAAAAGAAATCAGAAGTTACTCACTAGTTACTCAGTACTTGAGTAGTTTTTTTTCACTGATTACTTTCTTACTCTCACTGAAGTAATTATTTGGAGGACTCATTTTTAGTTTCACTTGAGTCATATAATTCTAAAGTAACTCTACTCTTGAGTACAATATTTGACTACTCTACCCACCTCTGGTCAGCGTACGTAGTGATTTAGGGCCATATTCTCCTGTTAAAGTGTAATTCTTTTTTTTTTTCCACGCCTGGCTCGCGCACTTTCAAGGTATGCACATTCTCTTGTAATGACTTCTGACACACCCACCATGTATAACCAGCTCATTTGTATACAAAGTCTGAGGCTGACTGTAATTTCCGGAGTTTTCCTGAGACATGTGAATGCCATAGAAATTCCATTTTGAAAATATGTCACACTTTAAATGTGAAATTAACTTCTGTAGCGGATACGGAAGTTAATCGTCGCCAGTGAGGAGTGTGCGCTGTTTATGTACCCACCACTCGAACACACGTTGTAGGAGAGCATGTTTTTTGATTCTGTATGAAATAAATCCCATAAAAGTAATTTAATCTGTATACTGTGCTTATAACTGAACACATTTGGTTGTCCATCACAGAAAAGCGATTGAGCCAGTCGTTGTTTGTCAGCAGTGCCCCAGCGGACAAGTCACTTAAACGTATTTCATGACCGACATAGATCAAATAAAAACAGATTATTCAAAATCTAACTTACCATTGCACCATTCCGATTCCTCCAGTTAATGTGAGCAGCACTTTAAGAAAAATTCCAACCCACCAGCAGCATGTTTGTAGTGGAAAAGTTTCTTGCAGGTGAAGTAAAATCTGCTATATTCTACCAATTAATGAAACAGTATAATATGTAAATGTTCAGCCGTCGGCATAATGTTGATAGGAACACATTATGGTCTTTGGACAGTGGGTGAGCGTAGGTGAACGTTATGGGCCAGGTCATATCCCAGACCGGCGGCATGAGTCAACCGCAGGCCCGTCACCAGTTAAGCAGTAAGCAGAATTAAAATGTGCAATATGATGTTTCACCTTCACGGGGCGCTAGACTTTCAACAGTCTCTCGAGTGCGGAAGAGGAAAGGTGCTTAAGCCCACAGGAGAATGCCAAATTTGACAGAGAACGCCCACATTTCAGGGTGGCTACACCCGGAGTGTGTATCTGGCGGAAGGTGCGTAAATGACAGATTTGACTCGGCGGGAGAAGGGGCACAGCCAGAAAAGCATGCAGCGCCCCGCTTTTCTTGACTTAAACACACAGGAGAATATGGCCCTTAGTTGGGACAAGTTGTTAAAAATGTAGATAATGACACAGGCTATACAGGTTTGATTCCCCTTACCGTCATGTGGGCAGAACAGTGAGTATTCAACATCACTATGTGCAGTTGTTCGCGTTTCCATTTTTGATTGGTTAAAAGGAGTGTTGATGTGATCAGGAAAGTATCACATACCAAACTTCTGTGAAAGTCTGTTGGTCACTTTGTCAGAGAGAAAGAATTGAATCACTGAAGTAGAAGACAAACAAATAGTCTTTTTTTTTTAATGAAAGCTATACATCAGGAAAATGACTCAACAGTGGCCATCTGTTCTGCTTTAACTGTAGTTCAACAGAGGGAAGACACAATTCATGGTCATTAATATGTGTGTGTGTGTGTGTGGGGGGGGGGGGGTTGCATGACTATGTGTGTGTTATCATGTGAATGTGGCTCACCACTTAAAGCTCTTGAGACAATAGCAATGAGATAATGAAAACAGGGTCAACAACAGCAGCTGATGGAGAACAATGCAGCTGTAATGGCTCTGGCACAGAAAGTGGAGTTTACTGGTCATCATGGACGCTTCCTTCCTGTCCCACTTTATCAACATACAGGAAAGTAAACACCCCCCACGCACACACACACATTTTTGAGTGAATGAAGTGTCTTTCTACTCCTTACTATTCCCCTCCTCCACCTTCTTTTAGGACATCTTCTCGTTTCATATTTTATTTTACCATTGTTATTACCAATTGCAATCTCTGATGCGTTCCTCTTCCGACACTGTGCCATATCGCCACCATCGTTCTCAATACCCACAGGAAGATGAAATGTCCTATTCTTTCTTTTCCTTATCAGTGTGTTTTCATTCTCCCAAGGGAAGTGGGAGACATTTTCAATGAGGGATCTTGCATCCTGTTCGTATCCCACTCCATTTCATGCTCTTCCTCGTTATTACTTATCTTTGCTCACCGTTGTGGACCCTGACCCCAGTGCAGAGAGGTAGGCCTAAATGAGGTTAACATAATAGTATGACTCCCTTTACACACAATCTTTGCTGTCTTTTTTACCCCAGGAAGGCATTGTGTTTGCTTCCTGGTCCTTATTTAGCCGATATTCAAGTCTGATACTTTGAAAATGATAAGGTGCCTTTACTCCCACAGAGAGATGGTCAGGGAAAAAGGTGCGGTGTTTGTAGTGGGCCCAGTATCACGACAAGGAGGTACATCAAGGTTTTCAAGAGTTTCCTGAAATATCTGTGCACTTTGATGCCTACACTGTGAAACTATTTAAGGATGTGGAAGTCAATTCTGTGCCATAAAAAAGTATTTGCCCCTTCCTGTTTTTTCTTTTTTACCAGATCATCAAACTAATTTTAATATCTCACAAAAATGACCGAAATATTAAATGCAGTTGAGAAACTTTTATTTACTAAGGGGCAAACCTGTCTGGTCTTGTCTGAAAAAGGCCCCTGAACCTAACATCTGGTTGTGCCACCATTGGCGGAAATTACTGAATAAGTTCGGCAGCAGAAAAACTCAATCAGCAACACCAGACCATTACACTGCCACCATGATGCTTGACTTTTGTTCTTTTTATAAAATGATGTGGGGTTTTTTTAACGCTAGGTGTAACTGGCTACACACTTTCCAAAAAGTTCAACTTTTGTTTTGACAGGCCACGGAATATTTCTCAAAAAGTCTCGGAGAACATCAAGATGTTTATTCGCAAATGTGACATAAGCCTTTATTTAACTTTTTTGTCAGCAGTGGTTTTCGCCTTATTGCTCTCCCATGGGCGACATTTTGCCCAGTGTCTTTCTTACGGTTGAGGCATGAGCACTGACTTTAAGTGATGCCAGTAAGGCCTGCAGTTAATTGGATGTCGTTGTGGAGTCTTGTGACCTCCTGGGTGAGTTGTCATTCCATTCTTGGAGTAATTTTGTTTGGCCAGTGTTCCCAGTTCTCTCCATTTATGGATGATGACAGTCGTTTGTTACAGTCTCAAAGCCTTGGAAATGGCTTTGTAACCATTTCCAGACTGATGAATTTCAATCACTGTTTCTCATTTGTTCTTAAATGTCTTTGGATTGTGGCATATCTTATTTTGTCTGACAGGTACTTTCTTGATTCAACAAATCTGGTGGTAAACAGCCCAGTGAAATTGAACTCAGCTTTCCAAAAACTTAATCAGTTAACTATTAATTCAACAATGTATAATTACTTTAGGATAAGACCTTAAGAAATCATGGATAAAGAAGAATTAAGGAGGGAGGAAAAAAGGAAGGTGGCAAATATCTTTTCAAGGCACTGTGAATAAAAGACAATGACACAGCAAATGAGAGCAAGAGAAAGGCTCAATTTCTTATTTGGCTGCCCACCTGTTGCCTGGCAGGACTGGTCGAGCACATCATTTGTGCCTGTCACGTCCAGGAGACTGGGATAAATGGCAAAACAGTTTCTGACAGCATTGTGCCCGTGGAACAAGAAGTTAGAAAAATGCCATTGATGACAATATCCATTGAAATCACTGATTTTGCTCTCGTCCAAACACGCTATTTTTAACAGTAGTTCAGATAATTTGCTTCTGTGCATCTAAAAGATTTATATACATTTTAAATATTTTGGCTCTTCTGATGACAAGAGGGAGCGATTCTTGAAGATGTTTACTGTGGTGCTAGCTAGCGCCTTCACAAGCACTACCAGTCGACCGATATGGATTTGGTAGGCCATTGCTGATTCAGATTTTTGGCAGAATACAATTCTGATAACTGATTCGTTGACCAATTAATTTAAAAAGTATATATAATGAATAATATAAAACATTTTTGGTCCCTTAACGCTTACAACAATAAAGATATGAATTACAGGCAGAACATTTGACTTTTTTACAATCCTTTGTCCTTTAATATTTAACTTTACAAAAGAGAGAAACATTTTTACCTGTTTTTTCCCTATTTTATTTTTAATGCTTGTTTGAATGTCATTATCTTTGTCTTATGTTGCAAGGTGCTACTGTGTTTAAAAAATAATAACAAAAATTGTCCGATTTTTGCCAGTTTGAAAAGGGCTAATATCGACTGATTAAAATCGGTCGGGCCTTAATGGTAGCTGCTCACACTAGCAATCTGACCACCAATGGACTAGGTCTACGCTATGTGTTACCATTATTCATCAAGAACCTGTGAGTGTTTTATTGTTTTCTTTGCTTTTTGTTCTTTAAACTTGCTGAGAGAGAGAGAGAGAGAGAGAGAGAGAGAGACTTAATCCCAGTTTTGAGAGTGAGACAGGATGTGCATAAATAGTGAGCAGAAGTTCAAACAACATCAGTATGCATGACACTCCATCCCCACAACACAGCAGCAGCCAGAAAAAGCCCCTGAGATGCCTTTGTCTTTTGGACAAACAAAGGCTGGCTGACTTGTGCTCAACTCCAGTTATAAATTAACATGTTCAAATTGAGTAAATTAATAACTAAGGTTGGGGTGAAGAGACACCAAAAAAAATTGACTTTTTCTGTCCCACCAGCAGAAGATACATTTCACAGCTCTCATTGTTAAACCATTTTTTTGCGCCACTGATCTAATCCTGATTCCTCACTCAGTCCCAATTGGCCCTCCATGGGTCAATTTGGTTCTAATACCAACAGCTTAGTTGGGCTTGAACAAACAGCTGGCTCCGTGTGGGGCCTTATGTGTCCAAAATGGCTGAGTGGTAAAAACAGTGAAGTTCAAACTCCACAACATTCCCACAGTCTTGGTCCGAAGCAGTCTCGCCCAAAGAAGGACTTCTGAAGGCTAAACATGGAGATGTTATTCTTGTTGAAGTTACAGGGAAACTGTTTCCCATGGTGTGGATGTCTGAGTGGGTTGATGGTCATTTAACAAACATGGAGTATGGCAGATGTGGGAACAGCACCTTTTTTAAATTCAGGTGCAATATGGTCCCCTTCTGCTATTTTGTCAAAATGTCTTTGTTTTAATAAAGCCAGCAGTTTAGGAACCGAAATGTAGGCTAACTTGTCGTATTTAAATGAGAACAATTAAGTTTGCATCAATTATTCTTGACGGACGAGCTTTCTTTATGTACCATAAGTGGAAGAGCCCACTGAGCCTGTATGGGTCTGTTAGTAGTCCGTTTGTGCATTGTGATGAATCGCTCAAAGTTTTAACAGATGATTTCTGATGCAGCATCAAGCCAATAGATCCCCATAATTTGGTAAATGTTTAATACCCCAAGAAGTACATAATGATTGAGTTCAGTTTGGTTTCAGATTTTCTTCTCTGATACACTGTATCTTATACATGAAATAATGCAATCTTAAAGCCCCCGAACAATTTATTCTTGGATGCAGTTGACCTCTGATGTGTTCAGATTTTAGGAAAGGAAATAATCTAAATCTCTCTTTGATAACATAAGTACAGTGACTGGCCAGTTGGCAGCTTGCTGGACTTCGCCGTCTCTTTTGCCTCGACATACTAGGCTCACTCACTGGTCATCAACTCAAGTCGCATCATACTGGATAGAGGAGCACTGAAATACTCAATGCTGGACACTAGGACACGAGCTTCAACAGTTGCAACAGAAAAACAAAAACAAAAACAAAAAAAAGCCAAAGAAAAAGCAAAACAGATGTCCAGCGCTAACTTTAATGCTGGCTGAACAGAAGTCTAGTGAAATATTCTGACATTCCACATGACTTCGCCACGCAGGAGGACAGTCTGATCTCCCAGGTTTTTTGTGTGACTTGAGTCATAGTTTTAGGGATTTGCTTGCATGACCCTCAGAGGATTCCAATTTTGAGCTTCCACAGTATGTTTTAAAAAAAAATACTATCAGCACTAAAAGTACAAAACATCTGTATCAATCTTTTTACATCATAAGGTCTCATACAAGTGAGTGCAAAGGAAAATCATAATAGAGTTCATTTGTAGTCTCCATGGCTTTAAAGAACATAAAGCCATAAAACTTGGGAGGGATTTGAACCCATGGACAGATGGACAAAAACAAAGACAAAAACATGCCAAAAGGAAGGCGACAACACAGGAAAGTAACAGAACGTGGAAAGAGTCAGGCAACATGTGCTGCTGCCAGTCTCCCGTTTAATCCCCTTGGATTTTTTTCTGCTTCTCTTTCCCACGTTTGCAGTGTTAATTGATAAACACAGTGAGGGAATGGGACTCCTCCGTGACTAATCATTCTGGCTGCTGCTGTGTGTGCGTGCGTGCGTGCGTGCGTGTGTGCGTGTGCGTGTGCGTGTGTGTGTGTGTGTGTGTGTGTGCGTGTGTGTGCGTGTGTGCCCATATGCCTGTGTGTCTCTATGAATCAGTGAAGGCGCCAGTGGATATGTGTCAATTACAGTACAATAACACCAGAGATCCAGACAAAAACATAATCATTAGATTTTGTAATATTTTCAACATCCTAATTTCTGAATTAAATTGAACTGGACAAACTAACAACAAAGGTTATATTCTTAGCTGAACCATATGGGCTGAAATATGTGCCAGCAGGAACTGAATGTGAATCATTTATACTCAAATTTGTATTTCTACACATGAATAATTGCATTTACAAACTGAATTTGAAAAACAGAATTTGAATTTGTATTATTTAATTTGAAACGTTGCATTTAAAAACTTAATCTGAATAGTATAATTTCAAAATGAATTTATGAGTTTGAATCTGAAGTCCAATAAAATTGAAAGTGAATCTAAGATTTTTTTATCCGCAATGAAAATTCAAGTTATATAGTTTCACATTCAGTTTGATCATTTCAGATTCAGTTCGACAAATTCAATTTCAAATTAGCTCTGACAGATTCCGGGAACTGTAAGGAATAGCAATCAATCGGCGATGCACAGATCTCGTCTTCGACCAATCAGTGCCTTTGTTTTTTATCATGTGACACAGGGACTCTCCGGGAAGTCAAATCTTCTAACTGGCGACAGTATTTTAACCTTTATACCACATTTCCTTAACCTTTGTGGAATGCATCATACAGTCAGAAAGAGATAAAAAGGTGCTTCCTTTCGAACATAGGAAAGGACGTATCACACCGACGTGACGAAGTTGTCTTTCCGTTTTTTTTCCCCCACCGTAACGGCATCCAGGCATGAAAGATGAAGTCGCTGGTGCATTGAGCTCCATCCCCTAGGCTTTACTGCCACCTAGGGGTAGAAAAAGCACACAGCACATTTCGATACAGACAGCACTGTTTCAAATGAACTTAGGGGGTTTACATGAAGGAATTGGAGTCCAGCCCTTATGTAGCCGTTGTCAGTTTTTGGAGTTTGATG
The DNA here is from genome assembly GCF_024500275.1 of Phycodurus eques. Taxonomy (NCBI): domain Eukaryota; kingdom Metazoa; phylum Chordata; class Actinopteri; order Syngnathiformes; family Syngnathidae; genus Phycodurus; species Phycodurus eques. Next base: position 21,504,804 of record NC_084535.1, read on the forward strand.
TTTTCCACCAAAGACAAAACTGTTAAAGTCAAAGGTAAGAGGGTTGAAATTTGGCCTCACAGTTTCAAACTTAAAAACCATGGCGCAGTTTCCAAGTTATTAGAGATAAACATTTTCTATACTCTATTACTGCATTCTATGGCACCTATAATTCCCATTATAAGTCACATTTTTCAATATACTGTAAACCTGATGTGTTGTAATTCTTTTCCTATAAATACTGAATGAATCCAAGCATTGGAGTGTGTTTGATGTGTATTTACACCTCTAAAGCACCAAATGGAACCAGAGACCAAACCGTTATTTCTTTTCCCAAATCCAAGCTGCTTACCACCTGCTAATGTCCAAAAGAAAATGGACAAGGGATGCAATTCCTTACATTTCCCGGATGTCTGTCACAGCTAATTTGAAATCCAATTTGTCGAACTGAATCTGAAATGATCAAACTAAATGTGAAAATTGCGGATAAAAAAAATCTTACATTCACTTTCAAGTTTACTGGACTTCAGTTTCAAACTAATAAATTCAATTTCAAATTATGCTCTTCAGATTCAGTTTTTAAATGCAATGTTTCAAATTAAACAATACAAATTCAAATTCTGTTTTTCAAATTCAGTTTGTAAATGCAATTATTCAAGTGTAGAAATTCAAATTCAAGTATAAATGGTTCAAATGCAGCTCCTGCTGGCACATATTTCAGCCCATAGAAACCAGAGTTATGTATACATAATAACAAAATGCTTTTTGAATCACATTCCATTCACATTCATCTCAAGTCTGAATAAGTATCAACAAGCCCTCTTAATTATGCAATAAATGAGTAGGAAAACAAACACCTAAAACAACGTGCAAGTCCTCTGACTGATATGTTACAACCTGTTTGGTTGTAGAATGTTCTGGGATGAAATTATTCTGATGAATAAAGTAAAAGATTTGCACTTCTAAATCCAGCAGCCAACAAATGAAAAATAGACATAACAGACCTTTGAGTTTGTGCATTAAAATGAATCCATATTGATTATATATAATGTCCACCTCACATTTATTGCCAACACAGCAATTATTTAATTATGACCAACATCTGTCTTTGGCTCCTCCCTTGGCATCGGCCAATCACAAGATACCATCAGGAACACACCCCTCTTGCTCACCCTCCTGACACTCACATAAACATCCAGAGACTATTAAATCGCCCCTTAGTCATACTCCCAACCACAGGGTTTACGCCCACGTTAGTCCCACACACATTGAGTCATTCACGACCTCACTGCTGACTCATAATCGGGAAAGAAGCGAGTTGGATCAGATGTGACCACAACTTCATTGCATTACTGAGCGGTCACTTAAAAGAAAAATAAAGAAACTATAAAAGATGTTGTTTTTCTCTTTTGCATTACATGCCATTATAAAGGAATCCCAAAAATAATTCCGGGAGTTATATTATTATTATTGTTTGAATAAGAAACGAAGCTAACTGTTAGTTTATCTAGTGGTACCTACATTGTGGTTCCAAGATCACTCCTTGTCATTTTTATTGTTTGAATGGATTAGGATACACATTACACAAACACATTCAATTCAGAACAGTTATGGAAATTCTGCCCAGTTATGGAAATCTGTATACCCACCGAAATCAACAAAAATCGTGTTGACTTGAATTTCTCGTAGTCACGCTAACATGGATGGACATCATGTGGTTCGATCTTGAGCTATTGCACCATGTGAACAGCAAATTGAGAACAGAGAAAAGCTGGGCATACAATGTGTTCTCCCCTCTTTGAGCATGCTGTGTGCAGTTTGGGAGAAAGGAAAAAGTTAAAAAAGTGTGCTGTTTATTGACACTCCCGGTTGAAGTTTACTGTAAAACTAAAATAATTGGGCTTTACATGTTTTATATTTAACCAAACACATAGCTTTGTTTTACAAAGTCCATTAGCTTAATGCTAACACAAAATTTGAAACGCCATTGATGAGCTAAATAAATAAGCTTTGAAGTTGAGGTGGTATCGAACTTTAAATAACTCATACTAAAACAGACACATGCAGAAACATTTAAACACAGGAAATATAACAGTAGTCACAGAAATATATTCTTTATCCGCTACGAAAAATGGGTTATATTACTGCAGCTTAGTTGTGATGGTCTTTATGTCTTCAAATAAAATCTCAGGTTTTAACTGCATGCTTCCACCACACTACTTCCAAGACATACTACACGGGTAACAGCATGAAACCTAACAATTGTAGTCGCAGTACGCTAACGGACGTTAATACAAAACAGTTCCCCAGGTTTAACATTAGAAAATATACTGTGGTACTATAGTTTACTCAATATAATGTAAGGTGAGGTCAGCAGTGTTAAAAAAGCAACTGTTGTATTTAGAGAAGAAACCATTTTAATGGTTCTTGGAGAGGAATCCATAAGATCAGCCACTCATCAGCGAGCCATAATTCTCAACCACTTCAGCCATCGACAGTGAGTCACTAAGAGCTGCAGCTGTAGCAGATGGTCGTACCGGCGATCATTGTACTTCAAAGTCCCTTAAAATACGAGTATAACAAAATGACCTCAGCAGCTTAGATTGTTGATGGTTTGATTTGGGATGATCAAGTGCCACATGTATGGGTAAAAACTAATTAAGTCCAGACAAAACACAGACTCTTAAACACACAATGATTGTTACCTTTGCAAAGCACAAAGTGTGATGAAGGAGGCATTGCTTGTTTTATCTGTCCTTCATCTATACAGCTTATCTTCACGACTATATACTGTATTTTTGTTACTCTTCTTTTGTTTACCACCCTCACATACAGTGTAACAATCAGCTATGGTGTCGACGGAGCTAATTCCCTAATTATTGCAAATTTAACACTATTTGTTCCATCCTGTATTATATTATCCACTTCCTCTTTGGTTCCAGTGTGCAACATTTGTCCCGTGGCAGACAAAGAAGTCAGTGAGACAGTCAGTCAGTCAGAGGACTGGTGCGCATTACGACTAATTGATGCAATCATAATAAAAGGCCTGTAAATCCCCACCATTAGCCTGTTAGGAACGGGAAACTGAGGCTGGCTTTTATCACTCCTTCTCCGTGCTGCTGCCCATACCTGCGGCTGTGTCTTCACACACAATCAGACACACTGGTTTCCGTTCCTTGTTGTTCCTGTTAGCTGTTACTTCTAGTTATGTGAGTGAATATATTTGGATACCAGTTCAAAGTACAACAACAGTGACTACCCACAGAGTTCACTACAGTATGCTTGACGTTGTCTTTCTCTTTACTCTTCTGTCTGGACATGGTGTCATTCCATTACTTCAGGGGGAATTCCCTTATTTTCTGGTCACAGTGGCTGGCTCTGAATAGGCTCAGCTAGGATCAGAGCACAGAGTGGTGGTTGCATGTGTCTGTGTGTTAGGTGGTGTGGGGGAAGAGGGGGTGCATTAATGGCCAATGAAAAGCTGTTTTGTTGGACTCCTGCTGTTTGACAGTGGAGTTATCCTCCCAGGACTCATCTTCAGCCAGCCACACCCCCTCTGCCTTTCATATGGTAAGGATTCCCTAATGGCTTTAGCACTCACCCAATTTCTTCGGCATTCCCAAGCAACCAACGGGACGAGCCACACAGCCCAGCCAGCCCCCACTCTGCCATGGCAACTGACCACCTCCACTGCTACCCCGGCAACTGCTTCTACTCCAATGAACCTCTCCTAGCAACTGCTTTTGACTCCCAATCAGTTCAGGTTCATTTTTGACTCCCTTGCTGGAAGGGCGAGGAGGTGGGAACAGAAAAAGTAAAATAGGGATGGGCCAAAATGTGCACGTTATGGTGCAGTTACCATCCTCTAAAATTTACACTCAAAAGTTGTTTTGTTGTGACTTGCCCCACAGTGAGTCACTGTCATGATTGTTTGGCACAGTTTACACCTGATGCCCTTCCTGACACAACCCAACCCTTTTTATATGGGCTTGGGACCGATGGGCAGTGGCTACGTAGCAATTTGCAATTAAAAATCTAAAGAGGAAAGGTAGAAAAGCATTTGAAACAAATCAATGCTTCTGAAGGGCTCTACAGCAGTAAAAATGAATGACATTTTTCAGCATTTTTATCTTACTTCAAATTAAAAGTATATGTACACACTATTACACACATTAAGTGACAAACTGTGTTGTGGAGAATGTGTGGATCACGTCTGTTGGTGGTGTAGCCACATTTGGTCAAATAAAAGTTGGATTGCCGCAGGATCTTCACTTCTGGATTTGCATTTGAATCCATTTGTGAATAGCTGGAATCATGCCTCTGTGAGGGGTGTCCAGCAGAGCTTTTTTTCCCTGACTGTCTCTTTACCCATTCTTTTTCTCATTACTCTCAACGCCCCCCTCTTCAGCTCTTGTTTTCCAAGGCCAGGCCCACATTAGATAAAGATCACGCACACCATGAAGGTCCTTGCAGTCAACATTCAAGCAATATATTATGAATGTAACTAAAGAACATAACATTTGACATATACATTTTATAAGGATGAATGGTTACAGTTACAGAAAGTGTAATTTTGTGAATTTGATTCTTAGGTTTAGATATACTTTGAGAAATAATAAGAAACATTTGGAATCTGAATTAGCATGTCACTTAGCCTTCCTCAGCTCTATTTGACTGATTGACAAGGAACTCGGTGGCATGAATATTCATAACCACAGCCCCACCAGGTTTTCTCACAGCTAGAAGACAAATAAACTTGCCAGGGGAGAGAGTATCGTTGTTGGCTGCTTTCTTCATGTGGAAATTTGGAGCTTCTATTCAACTCCCAGCAGGGATTTTTATAAATGACTGAGGATGGAAGAACAGGTCATGGGTGGTGTTAGGTGAATGGGTGGGCTTGAGGGAGTCTTGACTGAAAGGGAACAAGATTTGAGGATTTTGCTTGGCTCAGTCTTTTGTCTCATCCAGCCTATACCAGTGAACATGAATTAAATATCCCAAAAGCGATTGATGATAACAGAAAGGGGGAGTGTATCAGGGAACATCTTACTTTGCATAGCACAGACAAAAAAGCATGATTACTTTCTCAATGGTAATGTAAACATTCTGAAGAACAACAGAATAGTTTTCAGGCAAGGCGATAGTGGAACTGCTGGGAATGAAGAAACAATTGTGGTCACTGAATGAAGGGTAGGAAAGATGATGGAGTGTAAATGATATGTCCCTTTTCACCTTTCTACCTATTTTCAACATTTATTGTGTCACGATCTGAGTTGGATTGGACCCAAGAGCAGACTGAGGCGGATTGGACCCAAGAGCAGACTGAGGCGGAGGGAGTTAATTAAGAGTGGTTTATTGCAAGTTGGCACAGGGTAAGGATATCCAAGATGGGATGTGGACCGGCAGGACAACGAGCGAGCATGGAGCGGGAATGTGAGCAGGTGGAGTGGCTTGGCAGCGAGGCTGGAGCAGGCAGAGAGGCGAGGCAGGCACGGGAGGAATGCTGGAGATGGGAAAGAACACAATCGGGTAAGTACAGTAGCGGGTCGTGGGAAAGTTACTGTACCACAAGAAACCTGGAAGTACGAGAGTCGGCCGGTGAGTCACAGACAATTGTCAATTCTCAGGTGAAGGCTTGCTGGGCTTGACAGGCTTTAAATGCAGGTCGTAATCATAGCAGCTTGAAGACCGTGTGCGGCACAGGTCATGCTGATTGCTGGAAGAGCGATAGGGTGAGAGACAGAGGGTCAGGGTGCAAACTGCCACCCATGCCCCAGGGAGGAACTGGAGGGCATGGGTCATGACAATACCCCCCTGTCAACGGATACCCCCAGGCGTCCCGCCAGGCTTCCCAAGGTGAGCGGCATAGAAGTCCCTAATAAGGGAGTCGCCCAAAATCGATTTGCGCGAAATCCATGATCATTATTCAGGGCCATATCCCTCCCAGTCCACCAAAAACTGAAATGCTCTGCCCCGGGGCCGCACTTCCAGGATGTGCGACACTGTGAAGGCAGAATGGCCATCGATGACACGGGGGGGTGGAGGGGGTACGGCCGTAGGGCTAAGAGTGCTGGTGGACACCGTTTTAAGCAGGGACACGTAGAATGTTCGATGGATATTGAGGGATTGGGGAAGTTTTAACTGAACAGAGGTGGGATTAATGAGTTTGGTGATAGGGAATGGATCAATGTAGCGAAGAGTGAGTTAAAGGGATTCCGTTTGGAGTGGAAGGTCACGGGAGGAGAGCCAACCATCTGACCCATCTTGTATTCCAGAGTAGGAGATCAATGTAGAGCCACGAGCCACTTGTTCTTCTCCGTCGACCGAGTCCTTCCATACAGATTGGCAGAGCTGTGGGAGTTGTGGGCATATTCCACCCACGGGAAGAAGGTGCACCAGGAGGCAGGGTGGCGAGCAGCAACGCAAGAAAGAGCGAATTCCAGGTTTTGATTTTCCCACTCCCTCTGGCCGTTGGTTTGGGGACGGTAGCCGGACGACAGACTGGCTGCAACGCCCACTGCCTTGCAGAATTCTTTCCAGACCTAGGATGAGAACTGAAGACCCCAGTCCGATACTATGTCAATAGGGATACCATGAAGTCTGAATACGTGGAAGACAAGAGGGTTAGCAGTCTCAAAGGCTGAGGACAATTTGGGAAGAGGTACACAGTAATCACACTTGGAGAACCCGTCAATAATGGTGAGGATGACTGTGTTACATTCAGATGGGGGTAGGCCAGTGACAAAGTCCAGGGAGATGTGGGACCAAGGGCGGCTCGGAATGGGTAAAGGGTGCAACAGACCAGCTGGGGGTTGATGTGAAGTCGTACCTCGGGCACAGACGGAGTAGGCTAGGACAAACTCTCGGGTGTCTTTAACTAGGCTGGGCCACCAGAAGCGTTGCTGGATGAAATGGATGGTGCGGGTGATGCCGGTCACACGTGCAAAATCCAAACGCATCCCTGTATACCAGTGGTTCTTAACCTGGGTTCGATTGAAGGGGTTCGGTGAGGCAGTCGTTGGGGTTCAACGGAGGACTCGACAAACACCGTGTGTGCGTGGTTGCATGTATCCGTAAAAGCCTTTTTACACTGCATTTTCAATGCCGTGTCCGTGCCGTTCAAAACCCAACTCTGCGTCAAGGTGGGCGTTTACCATTACGGCGCTGCGCTTTTTTTGTTTTTATTTTTTAAAATGTTCTTTATTTAAAGACATTTCAATGATACACTTGAGTTGAGTAGCATTCCTGTGGCGTCAGACAGCGCATCCAATAATAAAAAAGAGCTTATAAAATGTACTCTTACCGACGAACCCTTTTCAAGGATTGTACAAATAACATCAAGGAACAGATTTTGTTGTGAGTTTTCATAACGAAGTCTGTTCCTCTGACATGACAGTGGCACTCACCAAGGGGAATGGCAACAGCAAAATTCACATTCACTGACAGTACATTTTCATTAAATTGAATTATGTGTGTGTGTGTGTGTGAAATTCAAGTTTTATTGGTTTTGTTCTTTTAACACAATGATTTTGTGTGCAACTGATACATGGTTCATTTCGTGCATGACCTGGATGACTGAGAAGCTACACAGACAATAAAATATATACCTGTTTTGAGTTAGAAATAAACAATATTTTATTTTTAAAATCAGGAAGTGTTCCGTGAACTCCAGATTAAGCTGGCGGGGTTCCGTACCTCCAACAAGATTACCACTGCTGTATACGCTCTGTTGGTAGTGTTCATTCTGGGTTTAGACAGTACTGTTAAATAAAAGGAATGTAGTGAAATCCAAGTTAGTCTCCCCCAGACTCTTCCTGTCTCACTGTTCATTTCTTTCATGTCTGGATGAATCCTTATTTTGTTCAGATAATCTCCAGCGTTAGTAATTTTCACTCTGAGACAAAGTCTTGACTATTGTAAATACTGTATAACTGTATACTGCAGTTTGTTCTTTTATGGAAAAAAAAACCATCCCATGTATGTGGACATAGTGATTTCAACAATTAGAAAATACTGTGGAAGCAGTTAAAGTGCCACATACAGAAATAGTTTGTAACTCTGTGAATGTGCGAGTACGTCACAACCAAAACAACAGAGGTGGACTATAGCCCTGCTGGATTGTTTGTGCTTGGAGTGCTTCTTCACCTATCAGAATCAGAATCATCTTTATTTTCCAAGTATGTCCAAAAAAACACACAAGGAATTTGTCTCCGGTAGTTGGAGCCGCTCTAGTACGACAACAGACAGTCAATTGACAGAGAACACTTTTGAGATGTAAAGACATTGACACAAACAAAAAAAACAGTCACTGAGCAATAAAGCACCTAGTAAAACAACAGCCACTGGATCTGCATCTGTATTGCAGTTTTATTTATTTTTTGGTCCATGTGGTTGGGGTCTGCTTTCACAATGTTGGCTTTATACTTGAATTGTCAAAAATGCTTCATAGGTCAATTGTTGCATAGTAGGACAGCTCCTCTAGAAACACAAAAACACCAATAATTTAATTCTGCTCATTTTCAGTTGGTAGCTAAAGTATGTTGGTACCATATTGGTGACCTCTTTTCTCATCAGTGTTTCCCTGCTCTACCCAAAAGACAACGGGGAGCCTTTTTCCATGGACCAAGTAAGCAAGGGAAACTTTGGTTTTGGAAGGATGATGATGGGGTAGGTGGTTGAGAGGGGGTCTGGCATCCTAATCGCCCCCCAAATCTGTCCATAACCACCTCACCCAATTCTATAATGATCCCTTGCGGCAGGGCGACCTCATTTTACCTCCCAGAGTCCCAAGACCAATGTTGGGCCGCAGTGAGAAATTTTCCCAAGGACCGTAGTGCTTTTGACCTTCCATTACCATTTAATATCCTGTAATACCTCACCTCCCGTCCACAACACACACACACCAGGGGGATGGAGATGGGGGCTACCTGCACCACAAATAATGTATGATACCCAATATCCCTCCTCTTTTATTTGTTCCTAACCAGTGCATAGCTGCACAAGGGCCCAGTCATTATAGACAGGCCACTAAGTATGGGTTACTGTGATTTGGATAAATAAGCATCAATAAAGACTTTGCGAGAGCATCAGGAAATCCAAAATCATATTGGTTTCGTTCACTTTCGGGAAATTCTAGTGCTGTGGCATTGTTTTTTTGAAGAACCATGGTGCTGGATCAATTACAACACCAATTCCAATGAAGTTGGGACATTGTCATCCATCCATCCATTTTCTGAGCCGCTTATCCTCACTAGGGTCGCGGGCGTGCTGGAGCCTATCTCAGCTGTCATCGGGCAGGAGGCGGGGTACACCCTGAACTGGTTGCCAGCCAATCGCAGGGCACATACAAACAGACAACCATTCGCACTCACAGTCACACTTACGGGCAATTTAGAGTCGCCATCCATCCATCCATCCATTTTCTGAGCCGCTTATCCTCACTAGGGTCGCGGGCGTGATGGAGCCTATCCCAACTGTCATCGGGCAGCAGGCGGGGTCCACCCTGAACTGGTTGCCAGCCAATCGCAGGGCACATACAAACAGACAACCATTCGCACTCACATGCACACCTACGGGCAATTTAGAGTCTCCAATTTAAGCATGTTTTTTGGGATGTGGGAGGAAACCGGAGTGCCCGGAGAAAACCCACGCAGGCACGGGGAGAACATGCAAACTCCACACAGGCGGGGCCGGGGATTGAACCCGGGTCCTCAGAACTGTGAGGCTGACGCTCTAACCAGTCGGCCACCGTGCCGCCTTGGGACACATAATTTTATGTGTCCCAAGGCGTTTATGTTAAACATAAATAAAAACAAAATACAATGATTTACAAATCATGTTTGACCTATATGTAATTGAATACACTACAAAGACAAGATATTTAATGTTCAAACTGATCAACTTTATTGTTTGTAGCAAATAATTATTAACTGAGAATTTTATGCTGCAACACATTCCAAAAAAGCTGGGACAGAGTCATGTTTAACACTGTGTTACATCACCTTTTCTTTTCTTCAGATTCCGTAATTAATTTACTTATGTCCAGTACATACAGTATTTGTTGATTCCATGCAAGTGGAAGTGAAATCCAGGATTGAGTGGATAGTTTTTTTTGTTTTGTTGGGGGTTTTCTTCAGGTCTTAAACTGAATTGGCCCTCCTCTGAGAGCTGCATTCACTGACCCAGGAAATTGATAAGAAGCAGAGCAAAACCACCATGAATTCATCCTCTGTTCAGTCACACTCACACTCTCTTCATAGCCTTTATGCTTCATGTGAGAAAGTTGCCAAGATGGGGGTGGGGTGGGAGCGAGTGGTATTGCATGAGCCTCTCAAAGATTAAATAAACCACATTAGAATGAAGAAGCAGAAAGCAGGCAAAGGAAAGGCGGAAAAAGATGGAGAAACAAATCGACCCACAGCTTTCGCCACGTGTCTTTATTGTTATGTTTTGTTTTGTTTTTTTAACTAATATTAAACAATGTTTTCCATTGCAAACTTTAAAAAAAATCAAAACTGGAATGATTGAACTATATTTTTTTCGATAAAACTTTATTTCAACAGTTACTGCATGTGATGCTGTGCATAGGCAAGACAGACGAAACACTTCATCAATTGTATTGTTAGTAGATGAAGCCAACAACTAACTACACAGCTGAATTGACTCATCATTATACATTTAATTCAGACACTTGATTTTAAATAATGATGTTAATGTATTGTTTTCTACAGAGAAAAATCAAATGCCTTCAATCATAAGAATCCTGCATACTATGTTACAGCTTCTGGGCCAATCCACTGAATCAGTGCCATTTGTGTCCCCTGGAAATACAATGTATAAATGGATGATAAAATTAAGTGCAAAATGCATTTTTTTAATAAAGTCCTGCACATTGGGCTAATTGTACATACAATCAAAAAATAACTTCAAAGATAAATTTAAACTACATAGAACAATGGGAAAATCGCATTTAATGCCTGTCCCTACTTTCTAAAAGAAATATTCATCCATCCATTTTCTGTACCGCTTATCCTCCCTAGGATCGTGGGCATGCTGGAGCTTATCCCAGCTATCTTCGGGCGAGAGGCAGGGTATACCCTGAACTGGTCGCCAGCCAATCGCAGGGCACATAGAAACAAACAACCATTCGCACTCACATTCACGCCTACAGGAAATTTAGAGGAGTGTGGGAGGAAACCGGAGTACAAGGGGGAAAACCCACACAGGCACAGGGAGAACATGCAAACTCCACACTGCTGGGGCCGGGATTTGAACCCCGGTCCTCAGAACTACGAGGCAGATGTGCTAACCAGTCGACCAATAATTTAAATCCTTGAGAAATGTTTTATTTTTTCCATATTTGTGTAACTCCTTATCCCAACTTTAACTGCACTACATTTTCTTATTTTATTTTTTTCAAGTTTAAATAAACATTTTAGTCTTATCCCTGGGGTTTCACTTAGTCCTGTTACCCTAACACATTACCGCCTAAAGTCACATAATCCACATGAAGTTGCATCATTTAGAGCTACTGCAGGTCATCGGAAGGCCACAAGTAAGTTCACTCATTTATTTTTCTGTATATTTGATTATATTTCAGAATGCAGAATGTATTATATAAATATGTAACTACGTCACATTGTACAGTTTTTTTGTACAGTATATGTGTTTGCTTTTATTTTGCTTTGTTTTCTCTGCCAGGTCAGCATTGCAAATGAGATTCTGTTCTCAATTGATTTACCTGGATAAATAAAAGTGAAATAAATAAATGAATAAATATTTCAACTATTCTTACATGACTGGGGGGTTTAAAATCTTGCCTCAGCCCTATTTCGTTAATTATTATTTAGATTTTATTTATTTATTTAAAGATATATATTTGTTTGTTGAATCACTTTATTGTGCTTAGTGTCAACATACTATTAGCATAAATGACATGTGGATATATTTTGTGTAGTTGCCAATATTATGCTAAAAAGTAATTCCTGTTATTTCAGTCCTGTCGCTCAAATGAGGAGTTTCAGTACAAAAAAAATAGAATGTCAAGAATTGACTACTTGAAGTTTGTGGTCATAGAACAGTTGTTGCAAAACTTTGTCGTGAATTTTCATGCACAATATTTGGTTATATTAATCTCTATGGCAACATTGCAATCATCATCTCCCAGCCCTTGAGTCATAGAAATAGTCTGTTTCAAGTACTGGTTTAGCCTTTAAAACAGATTTCTAGTGCTTGTTGATTTTCTAGTGTGTAAATGTATTTTTATCAAGGTAACCCTAAACCCTAAGCTTTCTTCATCACCCATAAGAGCAAATGTCTGAATCAGTCCAAGTAGATGCTTAACTGAGGTTTTGTTTTTCACTCATTTATGACCTGAGCTGGTCTTGTTCCAGAGGGTTGATGGCCTAGTGAGCACACTATGGGCATTTCAATCTCACCACCAACACCTGAATGATAGAATACACAGGTACAGGTGTTTGGACCAAAACAAGAACTTGCTACATAATGACAACAATACGTTTCTACATTCCTGCCTCCTACACACTTTACCCAAACAGTGTTTGTAGTAATTATTAAGACAACAAAATTATACCTGCAGAAAAAATGGGATCCATTCATTGCTGAACATTTAAGGAGCTGAAATCCCTCAAGGCTGCAAGGATGGGGTCAAGCTTTAGTCATATAGGAGGTCACAGCTGCTAAAACACACGGCAAACAAAATTACTTCTGTTTGTTTTTGAAGGAAGCCTATATAACCCACAGGCAAATAAACGTCTTTCAATCCGCTCGACCCCCACCCCCACGGATTCCCAATCACCCCATGAGACATGGTCAGCACAATTCTGCCTCATGCTGAGGAAAACCAAGGCCTGGCCTGTGTCACTATTACTTGGCCTCCCTCCTGCCTTACATCAGCCCAGTCCTGCCCCCTCGTTCACTGCTTTTAATCAGCACATCCATGTCAGAACTCAGCTATTAGCAACTGACAGGTAGGTTGGTTGACGAACAACTGTTTCTGACTTATTCTTGCTTATCTAGCCACTAAAATTTTGACTGCACGCAAACTAGTAGTGCAGTAGTGAAGCAAAGCTAGCTGACTGCAAAACCAGATTTTCTGTTTCCACTGCTCCTTCACTGATTAGACAGTTTGTGTAACTGGATTGCACGTGTTCCAACCAGTATTGTTACCAGCTGCATGACTGACTGTTGACATGCTCTGACCTCTTCACAGAGAGGCTCCAGCCTCATTTAGTCTCATTAGTACCAAGTCTCTGGGTCCCAGACAGGGCCTGCACCAGGTCCATTGCGGAGGGAGGTGTGTTTCTGTGTCTATGTGAAGCTACTCTTACGTAGTCGCTTCAGGCCCATATTGTTTCTTCTGTTTTAAAATGCATGTAAACTACACAGAGACCAAAGGGCTGTACATGGACGAGCTAAATGACATGACCAGTGTTGTACCTGAACGAGTTCAATGAATGAAAGTTCATGAACTAGTTCATATTTTGGGTGAACGTGAACTGAACTTAGTTCATTTCTGCCTGATGATGCCTCTTAATCACTCACTTACTTACAGCTCACCTCTGAAGGTTATTGTGCATGCGAGAAAGTGTCAATTCACTTGCATGTGTCCGCAGATACTCTCTTCTGGGACTTATTCGCTTGGTGTGAGGCCACTCACTCATTGCGATAAATAACTCATAACTATGCGAACTTCCTGGGTATCCCCTCACTTGCAATCTGTTTCTATAGTTGTTTAGAACACTCCCACCACACTTCAGCTGTACAGCCGGGACCACTACCTCTGACCTGCATGCTTCCCCTCTGGTCCTTGTCCTGTCCAGTCCTATCCTATATTGTCCTGTCCTTCCATTACTGGGTGCCGCACTACTGCCCCATAGAACACTTGAATCTAATGTGTCATTGTACTAAGCGTGTAATGATTTACTTTCTTCATATTTCCTACAGCTAATGTACTGTTTTTTGTTTTATTTTCTTCCTATATTATTTAGTTATCATTTCACTGTCTCTCCCTTTTGTTTTTTCGGTCACTTCTCTTTAACTTTTTTCTGTCTCCGGCATAAAAGGGATACAGATCCTCCTTTCTGCTTGACCTAACAGTCGAACAGGACAAAAAAAAAAAAAAGACTTACGTTCCTTAGCGGACTGTTGGGTGGAGAGGGGCTGCCACCCTTTTCTCTGTGGTCTTCCAGGCGGTTGGGCCGTGCCGGACCCGCAGGAGTCTGTCCTCTCACGTCACACACTCTGCACATTTTTAGTACTTACACTGTACATATTTCCCCACATTGGGCACATTTACATCTCATTCAGGGTCCCCTGGGGGATTGGCATGAGGTATGATGGGGCGGGGAGCCAGGCCGGGTGATGACACATCTGTGCTGGTTTCAGGGCTGGTCGCCCTCCATACCTTTTCACTGCACTGCCAGTCCTCCAGTTTGAATGCGTCATACACAGATCTGTGGGGGGAGGGCAGTGTCATGCTGGGGAGGCCCCTCCCTTTAGGACTGGTCTGGTTGCTTCGCTTGGGCTGGGGACCTCCCTGGGTCCCGGCTGGCGTCACCCTGCTTGGGTCCCCGGCTGGACGGGCTCACTGACTTGGCTCCCGTGGAGGGGGCCGGGCCCACCCTCCCTCAATGTGCCAGCTCAGCAACTCTGTCCCCTTAACCCCTTTTCTGTCCAGATGCATTTTCAGTAAACATCAGAATAATTAAAACATTTAAAAATAAGCAGAGGGAGTATTTCAAACTCCCCTGTTGCCCAGCAAAACTGTTCCAGCACAAAAGGCATACATATCCTCAATTTTGCAAGACCATACAGCTGTACAGGACAGGTTAAAAAAATAATACACAGTCACTCAATTTTGTCAAATGTCATGTAAACACATTGACAGACTGTTGAGACAACTCTATTCATATGAATGTCTACGTATGTGGGAACCTTTGGGGCCGGAACACGTTGCATCTTGTCAGTCATCGCGGCACAGATGTCCAGTGGATTACATCACACAGACCGCAACATGATTTCCATAAAATTTTTGATCACTTAAAATTGACCTGTGTCACCACACCCCAGAATAAAAACATCACCAGAACCACACCATTAGCAGCCCTCACAACTGTTTTGCATCGCCATTGAAAACCATTTACATGTTCCTTCAACATAGAGAATGAACTCTTAAGGGGGTTTCCATTGCTTTTCTATCAACAGATATTGCCTAGTGATTAATCCCCCATCACACTTCACTTCATCTTTCTTTGGCTGTAACACCATTTGGTCCATGATACAATTAGAATGTGATCTATTGCTGACTGTGGAAAATTTGGGAACTCTTCAATCCTCATTAGAGCAGGCAGAATTTTTTGATTTACTTTTTCCTAGGATAGTTTGCTGATATGCACAAAAGAGTCAAATGGTAAACATTCTTATCTCAAGTACTTTTATTTTTTGCTCGACAATTTATACTTTCAACTTTGACAAGGATTAGCTAAGACCCTTGACTGGTTAAGAACAGGAAAACATTCATTATGATTACTTGGTCTAGCATTCAAATACCATCTATTGCTATTTCTGCTTGCCTTTTCTATTCTTCATTCATTTATTCATTGAAAAGGTTAACCAATGGCCTGTGTACCAGTGTGTTCAATCAATGTGAAACCATTATACACCAGCCTGGACAGAACAAAAACGCAAGACATAGTCAGCGTGATGACAAAAAGAATGTACTCTACATGGATGTCTATCCATGCTTTCTCCAATGACATACAATGCAAACTTTTAATGTCCTTTAGTCAAATAATGGTTGAGTAATGGTGTGTGTTTGAATGACAAACAGAAAAGACATTTTTACATTCATGTAATACGTATGCAATACAATGAAAGATTGATGGTGGTTAAATTAGCACGCAGTCCTTTCAAACTGCAGCATCAATGTCCTGAAAGATCCGAATGTCCTGCAACACACAGAGCAGCTAGTTGATCCCAGTTTTCTCATCCTCTCTCATTCACAGTGACCTCAGAGTTACTCTCCATTTCTTGACATCACCCAAAAGGTCAAACAGTCTGTCTCTTTTTTTCATCCTCACATTCTAACACAATGCGGTCATGTCCGGCAAATGAATCGACGGCTCTGTTCATAGCCACGAATGAGTGAGAACAACACAGTGTGAATAGATATGAGGAGAAAAGAAGTTTATGTTCAGACATTTAGTAATGAAATAAATGGATACATTGGGCTACTTCAGATTGAAGACAGCACAGGTCAAGAGGAGTTTGGGAAAGAAGATGAAGACAATAACTGCTCTGCTTCCCCCAGGGCTTTTGGGAGAAAGTCATAGGTCACCATGCTTGGGTGAGATTCATATCCATTCATATCCGAAGCCCTGTTGGCCTTTAAACTCAGCGCTGTTAGCAGCCTTTTTTGCTCCAGACATCTCTCCGCCAAACACTCGCATTCCCACTTTTTATTTAAGCACCAGTCTCTGCCTTTGGCACATCCAGTAAGCCTGAACGCTACATGTGTTAATGTACCGCTAAGAAAGATGTAGCTGATAACAACAATCCATTTCCATCAAGTTAGAAGGGATAAACAGCCAACAAATGCTGCTTATATGAGTTTGAGTGCAATTCTATTCCAGCTCTTCAACCGGTTTGTGTTGCTAGTCAGACAGTGGGCCCATGTCTACACTGTACCAGTCAGGCGGAACAGAGAAAAAAAACACTAGAAGCTTCAACGGGACAATCATAGTTTTGGGGAAACCTATTTACACATAGTGGGGCTTTTGAATTACAGCCCTGGTCTTAGAGGAAGGTGTGTGTAGAGTTAAATACTGGTTTGCAGTCTGGCCAAAGAACGATTGTAAAACTGTCAGGCTGTAATGTACTGTAACGGTTCCAAATTTCCTTCCAAAGCATATACATTAGATAAATGTAATGGGTCATGAGTTTCAGTTTATTTCAGCAATTTACTTTACAATCAAAGAGGGCAATATGGACCTATTTAACATGACAATGTAAAATAAAGAAAATGGCATGTGTGTAAGAAAGCGGTGCATCAACATGCATGTTGATGATGGCAAAAGTCATCTGATTATGGTAATAATCTCTTGCATCCCAAATTCTTCACAAGGAAGGAAATGTTTAAGGTGGAAGTAACATGGGGTTTTATGGTGCAAACACGGCTGCTGCAGACACTGGATGGGTTCCAGCTGCTGTGTGCCTACACAGAAATGTGACCATGCATCACCATGCAAGGGCATCTAAAGGATACCATATGGCAATCGTCAAATCTGTAAATGATCAGCACAAGCTGCTTGTGTTTTCTTCTACAGGTTTTGTTGTAATGTGTGCTCATTAGTATTAGTGGAATTGCTACTAATATTGGAAATTAATAACGATTTTAAATTATATTTAATAAATGAATATTATATATATTAAAATATACTATTACTTTGTCGTTAAAATGACTCGAAACTTGGGACTCGGGACTTGCTTGTCTCGAGACTTGACTTGGGACTTCAGGGTAAAGACTCGAGACTTAATTGTGACTTCCAAAGCAATGACTTGGTCATATACGCCCTTACTAATTCAAGCCCATGTACACTAAGTCTGAGATGGAAACCCTGACGTGGTTATCAGAGGAAGAAAGGCTTGTTTTTTGTGTTTGTTGCGCTCGGCTTTAAGGTTTACCTCTAAAATTCATCATGCTGCCAACGGCATGGCCTCACTTCTTTAGTTGTTAACATTACTGTTACTGTACTACACCTAGCAGTGCAGGTACAACTGTGCGCGATACAGGACGATAATTAGCACTGGTTAGTTAGTGGTTAGTGGTTACATGCATGTACACCATGTACACCGTCACTTAACAAATGCATAGCACCAAGCAAAAGCTAAAATACAAGCGAAATAAACTAGTAGCCTACGAGCTGGCATAGGACATTGTCAGCTTTACATGTTAGACACAACTTGAAACTATATTGCCTTCCTTACATCCCTCCTCACAGCCCTTGCCTTTCCTGGCCTTGTCAAGTTTTGTGTTTCGATGAGCATTGAACGAAAATAGTCAGGACAGCATATTCAACAATTGTTTTCCGCTGGAGCCTGTAGCCGATCCTGTCTGCTTGCTTCTTCTGCTCAGTCTCGTAACACCACGGTTCCAAGTGATCTTCGCAAACGACTTTGTGCTTTGCAAATTTGTATTTGTCCATTTGTCCACAGAGTGCCCGGTTTCAATCATTTGTGCATCCAAAAGCCTGACAGTCCAACAATTTGCTCTGCAGGAATTGGCGAAAACACGTCACATTGAGTGAAAAGGGTGAAAAACATTGAGTGAAAAGGGTGAATTTCCGTGTCATGCCCATTGAAGATGATGCAACACTGATCCAGGAGTGGATCGTTGGTAATCATTCTCAGGAGGAGCTAAGGTGAAGGTGTAGGGACTAAAGAGATTCTAAAGGCTGGGTGACTCCTCAGGGACGGAGGTACCACATATTTCGATGAGAAAATGATAGTTTAATTGGTTAATCCAAACATAAAACAGCTTTTGTTAAATCTGGTTTATACAACTTTGGTGTTTAAAGCCCTCTGTGAACTCTGGAGCTCCCTAACCTAGACATGGACCTCGGGGTATTGGTGAGCTGTATCACTGGATGTGGCGTTTGGCTGTACCCGAATCAGACTGACAGCTGCTGTCTGTCTGCTCACCCTCCGTCATCGGCTCCAATCACGTATCAACATGGTCCTCGCACCAAGTGCCAACCACCTGGCTCTTGACAGGGCACACACAGAGTGTGTGTGTGTATATATATATATATATATATATATATATATATATATATAGCTTGAATCACTCGAGGCTGAGACATTTGGCTGTGCATGTGAATGGAAAGTGGATAAAAATAAATTGCACAAGTCAAACAGTGAAATGTTGTGAATGTTTAAAGGAATTTGAGGTCCAAACAGATGCCCGCTTGACCTCCTAGTTTTTCCTACATAACTTATTAATGACCGCTAATATGTAAGACTAAATTATTAATTAGCCAAGACAGACAGCTGTCAGAACTGATAAAATGTGCTTTGTCAGCAGGTTGTTCAAAGATAATCTGAGATCTATTGTTTTTGTGCTTGTTTATGGACACCACATATGTTTACCAGAAGCTGGTGCAAATATCATGTGTTCATAGGGTCAGATTCAGACCATCAGCATCGCCAATTAATAATCACATGACACAATCTATATTTAAGTATGCCATGGGTGTTTTGGCTGTTACAAGGTCAGTTGACAATTATACTTGTACATCTGGTCATGTGTATGACTGTATAGTTTTCTAGTGGGTCAAAGGGAACAAAGCCAAGCTTCGGATTGAATACGCATGGCATTGAGCTATACAGTTGCAAGAAAAAGTGAAGTGAATTTCTGGATTTTTGTTTAAATTTTTTTATGCTTTAATTGGACACATCCAGCAAACATTTAAAGTGTAGAGTAGTAAATATATGTGTTTAAAGTTTTCCAACGCCATAAAAACACACCAGTTTTGAGTTTTTTATTCTCAACAAGCATGACTCGCAGAAGAGAAAGTGATTGAGAGCTGTTAACTTGCATGAAGCTGGAAAGGGTTAAAAAATGTCATCTCTAAAGCCTAATCGTTCATCGGTCCATGGTAGGACAGATTGTTGATAAATGAAGAATGTCTGAGCATTTTGAGATTTTCTTTTTAATGAAACGTGCTTTATAAATGCAAATTACCCTGGGAGTGGCTGTCGTCTGAATATGACTGCCACACCACAGTGCAGAATGGTTAATGAAGTGAAGATAGATTCTAGAGTGTTGGCGAAAGACATACGGAAATCCCTGGTACATGCTAACATCTTTGTTGACAAATCTACCATTTGTCAAACATTAAGCCATAATGGACGTCCCTGGAGCACACCACGGAAGAAGCCACCGCTGTCCCAAAAACATTGTTACAGGTTTGAAGTTTGCAAAATAGCACCTGTATGTTTCACAGCACCACTGTCAAACTATTTGTGTAAACAAATGAGTTGCTTGGAAGGTACAGACAAAACTATGTGTGGAGAAAAATAATGCACAGCACACCACCATCAGAATCTCATGAGTATTGGTGGAGGGGGGCATCATGGTTTGGGCTTCTTTGCTACCTCAGGGCCTGGACACATTGCATTTCACATCAGACATCCCAAGAATATTATAAGAATAATATATAATATATTATAACTGAAGTAGCTTAGACAAGATAAATTGCACAAAGGTCCTCTTCACCAGTGTGCAGGTCTACTCCAAGTACAGGAAACATTTGGTTGAAGTGAATGCTGCCAAAAGAGGCTCAACCAGTTATCAAATCCAAAGGTTCACACTTTTACCATGTTGAATGGTGACGTTTACATGTTGTGTGCAGTAAAAACATACATTACATAACACAAATAATTTCTTGTCTGTTATTCCTTTAAAGAAGACCGTTTGTCTGTAATTGTCTCCTAGATGACCATCATTGTCACATTTTTAGGACCAATATACTGTATACAGAAATCCAGGTGATTCCAAAGGGTTCACATGCCTTTTCATGCATCTGTAGCTGAGAAAGGTTTGACTCTATCCATCCATCCATTTTCTGTACCACTTATCCTCTCTAGGGTCACGGGTGTGCTGGAGCCTATCCCAGCTATCTTTGCGCACCTAAACTGGTCGCCAGCCAATTGCAGAGCTTGATTCTGAAGATATTCAAATAAAGAGACCTATTACACACTGAAAGATCTTGTCACTGTCAACCAAGGGCAATTCGAGGATGACAGTCTTAGGCGAGATAAATTTCACTTTTTTGTACATTTAGAAGTTTCCACAAAAAAGCGGCAGAACACTTTTTGGGAAAGTCAGTGACTAAACAATCAAATCTGATAAAGGTTGAATGTTTAGCCGCAGCAAAAGAGGAATGGTTTTGATTTATAAAACAAATTTATCACCCTACTAATTTCAATCTGAGGATAATTTATTTTGGTACATCAGAACCGCTACATACACATAAAATTATGCATTTTTTCCTGGAGTAAGCCAGCCTCCTATAGTGACTAGGCCAATTAGAAATCCCAAAAATGGACCTCTTACTTATTTTTGGGACTTTTATATGAAATGCAATGCACAAAATGTAAAACATATTAACAGAAAGGGATTTTTGTGAATACTTTGAATACTAATGTGTAAAATCATTTCTTTGCTCCTCCTTCTCTTTGTACTCTAGTAGGAGTTATAATGTTCATGGGCATCTAGTTAGCTAGCTTGTCAGAAGCACCTTGGCGTTAATATTAACAAATGCACATGACAAAAACTTTTCTACCATTCCAATTCAAACAGAGGACGTGGTGGTGTCTCTGACCACCTGAAACCTTAGCTACTTAGAAAAAAAACATCACCTAAATCCGACCTACTGACAAAAACAGTCAGCTATGATTAAATGCAGCAAAAATGAGGAATGGTAATTATAATAGTGTGTTATTATTGAGTGGTAGAAGTTAAGATATGTTCCACATATCCTGGTTTAAGCCATGTACTTACACCACGACTATGTACTATATATCAGTGGACGGCAGGGATCTGTGCAGATAGCATGCTCTGGGACAGGTGGGAGGGATTAGGTGGATTAGGTGGAACAGACCATTTTTTGAGGGGTGCTGGGATTCAATTGAAACCCCCCAAAACAGAGACATGGCTATGCTGACAACTACCTTGAAATTAACCCACACGACGCAGGAAAGGAGAAATGCCAGAGTGAAGGTGTTCTTCAAGGGTGGTGCGACTCTGAAGTGAGTTTGGTAGACCGACAGTATTCTGGGAGCAGTCCAAATTTCCATGCTTTTTTTTTTTTTATTAAAAAAAATCTCTATATATTTTTTAGCTGCAGTGGAATTTGAACCCTTGGCCTTCAGACCCACATCAAACTCCTTACTGACTGAGCCATTGGCAAACAGAAAGACCTGGACCTGTAATACGAACTTTGAAAGTCGATTCATGCTATCTGCTCACCATTTGCAAATACTGAGCAGATAACAGACATAGTCTCTTGTGTTCTTTTTTCCATTTTCTTTCCCATTACCATTGCTCTTAATAATTGTAACTATTACACTTTATTTTTGCACTTACATGTCAGCGAACTATGCTTAAATCGTACTTAAAAATTACCTGTAAAAGTCGGAAAATTGTTAACTGGAATTACTATTAACTAAGTATTAGCTATAGTAACTATTTATTATAGATAAAATGTATTTAAAATCCCTACATATCCAAAGTTACTGCTGTTATTTGCTTAGGCATGCTTTCATTTAAGAACTATATTTGGTCAACGATCAGGTTTTTTGTTGTTTCGAAGCTATTCTCTTCGTACGATATTATCCACTGCAGAGTAATTGTTAAACCCAAAATGAACTATATGTGGATCATATCAGACAGTGTCAGCAA
The DNA here is from genome assembly GCF_024500275.1 of Phycodurus eques. NCBI lineage: Eukaryota > Metazoa > Chordata > Actinopteri > Syngnathiformes > Syngnathidae > Phycodurus > Phycodurus eques. The sequence goes on from NC_084535.1 coordinate 21,527,266, forward strand.
TGGTTGCTTAACATCTTCAGTGTTACCTTTCCAGCATTGTTGAGATGCATGAATATCAGCCCTAGAGTTTTGAGGTTAGGGCCTCGGGAGTTGTGAGAGTATCCATTTCCCAACAGAAACCCCTCAGTCTAGTTTAATCCCCATGCTGCCTCTGCTCACAGCAACAAATCCAACCCTGTCCTCTAGGTAGGGCACAGGGCAGCTCTCAGAGGTCAGGGGTCATAGGTCAGGGCAGCTCTTTCAGCTGGACAATACCCAAAGCGCCACCTGGTGTAAATCAGTGGATGTCTCAGGCGATGAACCGTGACAGCCAACATTACCAGGGCCAAACAAATGTAGTGGAGGAAAAGGACTGCGGGTAGAGCCAACTGGACAATCATGCAGATGTGCAAGTACACATTTAATAGTTGTATGCGGTTGGATATGGATCTTACATTCTGCCCTGTGGTCAGGTACTAAATGACATGTGCCCGCGACCCTAGTGAGAATAAGCGGTATGGAAAATGGATGAATGGATGTGCTAAAATGCAAATAATAGCAACCTGGGTGGAGAAAGCGCAAATGTAAGGTGATAAGAATCACAAGATGTCCATTTTGCCTTGTTGCTGGGCACAATTTGGAATAAGAACTGATAAAACCTTAACTTGCTAACTGGTGGCATGCTAACATATAGTTAGGCTTGGGGAGTAACGGAATATATGTAGGCCTACTACATTACATATTCAGGACACACACACAAAAAAAACTGTAATCCAGTACAGTTACAGAAAAAAACGTCATCGGATTCCAGGTACATTTATTAAAAAAATATTTCTCAGTATTACATTTTTAATGCGGGGGGAGAGAGAGGCCTGTTGTTGATTTGAGCCCTCGCCTGCTTTCAAACGACGGTAGTGGGGCGAGCAATATTTTAAGGAGTTTAGCGGTACAACAAGTGGGATAAATGGTCCCAATGGCCTTCATGTGTTTTTTTTTGCCCAACAGGCAAATGACACAAGCCACTGCATGCACGTGTTGGCTTCCCAAAAACAGCCAGTTTAAAAGTGAATCGAATAGAATGGACGGTGACTGTTTTTATTGTACAACCCCAATTCCAATGAAGTTGTGTTAAACATAAATTCACCGTGTTGCAAATATGGATGGGTGAACAGACAGACAGATACAGTAGATAGATAGATAGATAGATAGATAGATAGATAGATAGATAGATAGATAGATAGATAGATAGATAGATAGATAGATAGACAAGATATTTAAGGTTCAATGTTCCTCAACGTACAATTGCAAGGAATTTAGGGATTTCATCATCTGCGGTCCATAATATCCTCAAAAGGTTCAGAGAATCTGGAGAAATCACTGCATGTAAGCGGCAAGGCCGAAAACCAACATTGAATGCCCGTGACCTTCGATCCCTCAGGTGGCACTGAATCAAAAAACGACATCAATATGTAAAGGATATCACCACATGGGCTCAGGAACACTTCAGAAAACCAATGTCAGTAAATACAGTTCGGCGCTACATCCGTTAGTGCAACTTGAAACTCTACTATGCAAAGCAAAAGCCATTTATCAACAACACCCAGAAACGCCGCCGGCTTCTCTGGGCCCGAGCTCATATAAGATGAACTGATGCAAAGTGGAAAAGTGTTATGTGGTCTGACGCGCCCACATTTCAAATTGTTTTTGGAAATTGTGGAAGTCGTGTCCTCCGGGCCAAAGAAGAAAAGAACCATCCGGAATGTTATGGACACAAAGTTCAAAAGCCAGCATCTGTGATGGTATGGGGCTGTGTTAGTGCCAATGGCATGAGTAACTTACACATCTGTGAGGGCACCATTAATGCTGAAAGGTTTTGGAGAAACATATGCTGCCGTCCAAGCAATGTCTTTTTCATGTACGCCCCTACTTATTTCAGCAAGACAATGCCACACCACATTCTGCACGTTACAACAGCGTGGGTTCGTCGTAAAAGAGTGCGGGTACTAGACTGGCCTAGACAGTCCAGACCTGTCTCCCATTGTAAATGTGTGGCGCATTATGAAGCGTAAAATACGACAACGACAATGGTACTTCAATTAGGTTACTAACTAAATTTTTTAACAGGTAACTGGTAACTGTATCATAATGCAATTTTAAAGTAACCCTCCCAACCCTGCATATAGTAAGATAGCAACCTAGTGTAAAAAACGTTAAAGGGGATCATTAAAGATGTTATATCTTACCCTGAAGCCAGGTAATATTTCAAATGAGAATTGCTAAAATGCTAACATGCTGCCTTTATACACTGTTTTGTGTTGCAGTCACTTTACAAACCTTTTATTCTATAAACACATTATTAAACTGGACTGGTGGGAGATGTGAACAAGTCAATGCAGGTCGACCTAAACCATTCGATGGTGAAGCTCATAGAGCAACAGTAAAGCATGTTTCCAGATGCCATGCATTGAGGACCTACTAGGGTTCAGGCAAAAATACTGCCGTCTAAAACGTCACTGAAAGACTTCAGAGTCAAAACACAAAGATACAAAAACAAAAGGTCTTAGGTGTGGCTTTGAAGTTGGCCACACAAGATAATTAAGTGGATGTTGCCATCACAGCAGTCTTATTGCAACTGGAGAAGATAATGTGCATCCTGTCTTTCTGCTGCACAGTACCGTCTTGGGCAGCACTTGAAAATAGTACTGTGGAAAACTATGACAAATGCAAATAAACAACAACAATGGAGGAGAACAAGTTTCTCCTGTATCTACGTCCTTCTCAGCATGTGCTATACTAAGGAGACAAATTACTTTCAAGTGGAGACTGAGGGCATCAAGAAAAATGCAGTGTGCGGAAGCAGAGTGTAATGCTACATTGACTAAGGCACAACATCCTCGTTACAGTAGCCTGTAAGCTTATTTTACTGTAAGTATTGTTACTTCTTCCTACTTCTTTTCGAACATTTGTAATTAAACTCGATTTTTATTTTCATTTCATTTGATTTTAATTTTCTTTGTTTTGATTTCACTGTTCACATGTTCTGAACAAAGATTTCAAAAAACTTTTGTCATTTTTGAGCTGCGTATCTTCACATATTACTAAGAGGTAGCCATGAAGAAGCTGCTCGACCAACGAGCGCAAAACCTACAACCCCCGCTGAACCAGGACTTTGAACTGTACCTCACTGTACCTGGTTTTGCCAAGTAATATTTGTTGACCTAGCAGTTTCGAGCAACTCAATTATTTGCTCTCAGCAGCAGTAAAGCCTTTAACAAAGCAGTACCTTGTAAGATCAACCTACATTTCAAGCACATACTACTTCAAAAAGTAACTGAACCATTCATTTGAAAATAATTTGCTTAACTCCCTTTAAATCCAAAGTGGAACACAATCATCAATCAGCGGTTTGTACTAATGCCAAATATTTACAAATATTAGGTTAAATTGTGCAGTCCAGTAAATGGACTGACCTGCAGAGCTAAGATTTAGAAAATGCATTATTGAGAATCAGAAAGTTTTGGTCTCACACCTCTCTTTTCTGAGCTATTGATCCCAACATGTGTTCCTCTTTCTGTGAAAGTGGTAAATGTAATTTAAGGTTTCAAGCAAATTAAATGAAAATTAAAGTTAGTCGGTTTTTGGTCTCTTTATGTTTTAACATTTGAACTCGGTTATGGGGGTGTTGTTGTTAATGGATTGAAAATTTGGTGTAATTTACCACGGTGGTCTGTCGGGCTCCAGATGAAATTCATTGTTTTGGTTTTACGCTGACCTCTGCAATGTGTGGTTGAGGTTCCCTTTGTGGTTCTCCTGTACATTACTACACAGTGTTCATTGGATGCAGAAAGGCCAAGGGCAACATCGATAGAAAACTAAATTGTTGAGATAGGAAATATAGAGGAAAGGGTAATTTAATAAGATCTTTCTTAAAAATTAGGTACTATTTATAATCTCAAAGCAACGGTTGGTGGAAAAATCTGAGGATGGTAATTATTTTTGGGCTATGCTCTTCAGGTTTGATGGGAGACCTGCTAGGGAAAACATTCCCGAGGCACTTCAGAAGTGTTTTTGTAAAAGATTGTAGTCTCAGATTATAATACTTTATAGCAATTGGACTTCATGTAATAGAATTATTGTGCTGATCAGACTTAAGACATGAAACAGGAGTGCACATCCGGATATTGTAGCTATTTGATAGGTGTTACCAAAATACACTTTGAGGAGTGACAGGTTTGGTTTTGTTAAAACGAAATTAAAATAAATAGCAATACATGTGAGAAGTGTGCTGTGACATCTCAGCAGGTAAATTTAACCCCATATAAACAAGTGGAACTCAGCAGACAGCATTATTACTTTGGAAGTCTGACATGCATCACACAATATGTCCCAAATGCTTTTTTTTCCTTTGCATTTTTGGGAAACCACTATTTATTTGAGGGGGGGTGACATTTTGGGTTTTAGGTGTGCTAAAACAGTAAAATTTCACCATAAACACATACTAAAAAGTTATTTTGGGGTCGCTTCAGACGTTTTTAGCAATGCCCCTTGGCGCCATCAATTCCGATTGTAATCGGTTTAGAAGCCCAAACTGAATGAAAATGTGCCATATAAAGACCCCAATCAATTAAGAGGCCGAATCCGAATGGAATTTCATTCTGTTTCACAGGGGTGGAATATTCATTTTGCCAAACCGATCGGAAGTCAATTTTGGAGCCATGTGGAGCTGGGAAGCGCTCTGTCGGCACATGCTCCGTCTTGACATAAGTGCGCGGTGACATCATCGTTTACACACGTCGGAAATATGGCGGCTCCCGACCAGAGCTTGTATGTGATGGAGATCTTGTTTATAACGACTTATAACATATTTTTTTTAATCATGTGGTTGTTTTAATAAATGTTTAAAAACAATCCCAACTACTGTGCTAAATAGACGACGGACCTCCATCTCGATAAATGATGTGACGTTCACGTGAATGTGCGCATGTCACACGGCTGTTCCGATTAAATTTAGTGCACTTGTATGCACCCAGTCGGAATATACAGTATCACGTAACATATAAACAGAAATATTCAGTCGCAATGACAACAAATTTTTATGTAAACCCAGCAATTACTGTATGACATTGCAAATACGACATAACAACCGAGATAGAAAAAACAAAAACACTACTATTCTGGGAAGCAGACAGATGAAAGTTTGTTTTAATGACTTCGATTAAGTAAAAGCTTCACGATTTATCTTTGTATGCCTGTTTGCACAGTCACACGCTATCTTTGGTTAAAAATGTCCGTAGCACGGTTATAGTTTGTCTTACTGAGCAGAGGATCCAGTTTTGACAACATGAAGGGAAAAGAGGGAAGTTGATGATGGATAGATGTTAGTGGTCAGATCTTGGCTGTATGGTAGATGATGGTCAGGGGTTTCTCTCCTCTCCATTCCCTGTTGGGTGACAAACGTCCTGTTTAGACCTGATTTGTTTTAATGAACCAGGCACATGCAATATTTCAATGCTCTTTGGACCACCATGTCATACTATGGAAAAAGAGCTTCACACAAGGAAGGAATTACTGGATGAACTCTGTCAGTGTCTGTGTTTTAACAGACTGACCTTTGTATACATTTTACCATGCGTCTAAGGTTGTGGGTCATGTCATTTTTATATATCTATGTAAACGTCCATGTACAGTATATCCATCCATCCAATTTCTGTACCGCTTAGCCTCACTAGAGTCACGGGCGTGCTGGAGCCTATCCCACCTATCTTTGGGCAAGAAGCGGGTACACCCGTGACCCTGAACGGGTCGCCAGCCATTCGCAGGGCACATATAAACAAAGCAACCATTCGAACTCACATTCAAACCCACGAGCAATTTAAAGTCTTCAATCAACCTACCACGTATGTTTTTGGGATGTGAGAGGAAACCGGAGTACCTGGAGAAAACCCACGCAGGCACGGTGAGAACATGCAAACTCCACACGGGTGGGGCCAGGATTTGAACCCCGGTCCTCAGAACTGTGAGGCAGATGTGCTAACCAGTTTTCCACCGTGCAGCCATCTATGTATATCCTCTATGAAACAACTAAGTCTGAACAGAGAAAATATTGGAATCAAAAGGTGCAGAAATTACTAGACAACACAGAGGGAATATCCATCAATGGGGTCTCAATACAGGCATTTTAGACTTCAAACTGAAGACCCTGCAGTGCTGGATTAGATGAAAACTAGAGACAGACAATGATGCATTTCGGGTTTTAAATGACAGCTGAGGTAGGTTCCAACTCACCCACAACCTTACTGAGCATAAATTAGTTAGTCAGTTAGAGATCTCAGTGCCATGAGGCACACATAGGCCGCAATTACAGTTTCTGTAATCTGTAGGTTTTTACGGGAGCAGGTGATTGGCCGACCGCCCAAGCCCAGCACCTGTAATTCCTAGGTGGTCTCCCATCCAAGTACTAACAAGGTCCGACCCTGCTTAGCTTCTGAGATTGAACGGCCAGGGTACCGCGCGGGGCTACTGAGCATAAGCAGCATAGAAAATGTACAGGTGGAAAAAGACCATCTGTTTTCTATGCCACTTGTCCTCATTGGGACACTTTGTGCAAGAGGTAGGGTACATCCTGGGCTGGTTGCCATTCAATTGCGCATATAGACAAACAACCACTGTCTTCAGTTAACCTAAAATGTTTTTTTGGGAATGTACGAAGAGGCCAGAGTACCGACGCAAGCACAAGGAGTACATGAATACTCATTGAGTTTGAGTAGAGTCAAATCCAGGACCTCCCGATTGTGAGGCAGATGTGTGCTAGCCAACCATCCACTATGCTGAAAATAAAGTTCCCCTCTTTTGCATATTAAGTCTGGGATTTAGAGTTGAATAACTACCAGTTCTCACCAGAATATTATTAACCACATACTTTAGTTGGAGGATTTGTTTTTCAATGTGCTTAGGTTCACAAGGAAAGAAAATACATTCTTTAGAATGCACGTTAAGCGTTCTTTCTTCTGTGTGTAAAGTGACGAATACACACACACACACACACACACACACACACATACACACACGTACCACAGCCAGCTGGCAGTCCTCAACCAGTAGAGACAAGGACAAAGAGGAATACTGGGCCAGGGAATCCAACTAGCTTTGGCCCTCACAGTGCAGCCAACATAACAAGAGGTCCATGAGCAGGTCTTAGCACGCCAGGAAGGACAGAAGAAGATTGCCCACAGGATAGACGGCAGGACGTGGCTGGGTAACATCAGGGATGATCCAAGGAATACTTTCATTCCCTGCCAGTGAGCAGGGAGCTTCCAAATTAACATGCAAATGAAATACATGTGCAAAGAAAGACAGACAAACCGTATTCCTAATTGTCTAGCCCTTTTTACTATAACTTAGTACTTGATAATCATGGTTGGTTGACTGGTTAGAGCGTCTGCCTCACAGTTCTGAGGACCTTGGTTCAATCCCAGGCCCCACCTGTGTGGAGTTTGCATGTTCTCCCCGTGCCTGCGTGGGTTTTCTCCGGGCAGTCCGGTTTTCTCCCACATCCCAAAAACATGCATTAATTGGAGAATCTAAATTGCCCGTAGGTGTGAATGTACGTGTTGTTATAAATACCATTGCCATTATTAGTTTAGCTCTACGGCAAGTGAAAGGTTTTCTGAGATGGCCTTGGTATTGCGGTAATCACAATAATATTTTACTATCACAATCGGAAAATTATAGCTCATTTATCACTGTGTAAATGTCAGCTGTGCACCACCTTATATTCAATTAACACACAGCCTAACAATGACCGAAAGCTTAGTGGGGTGCAAGAGGTATCGGTGACGGGAAAAGTCATAATTCTTGGGCCGCTGAGTCTTTCGATGGGAACATGAGCAATTGATAGAGGCTTGCATAACAGAGCCCAAAACACTGTTAAGACTAAGCCTGTGTAAGAGGTGAAGCTGAGGCAATTAACACTGGCGTGTGATGTACGGGTGAGCTGAATGAATGGTTCAAACTTTCCCCAGAAGGGACATGTACACACACTGACACGCACAGACATACGCACGAACGTACACATGCACGCGCGCACGCACACACAGACACACACACACGCACACACGCACATTTCCACCTGTTACAGGCTGTACTGTGGAGAGTGCTTGTAGCCTGAGTGCCACACATTTACCATGACATTAATTAATATTTGACACATATGCCTGTATCCACACACAAACTAATATTTACATGCCTGTATGCACTCACAACATGAGTCATTTTCATGACTTTGGATCTGAAAACTAAATGATATAACTATATTTTTGTACTTTTTCCATGGCTACTCAGTGTGTTATTACTTCAGTCTCAGCAGATAAGCAGAGGCTGTTCTGTGGTCTATTAGTAGCCAGTGGATATTGGTGAGTTTATAGATCCTCCGCCTGGAATGCGCACTCTTTGCCACTCTCCATGTGCTGTAGATTAGGCTCTTTGTTCTCTGCACTGATGCCAAAACACTTGCTCATTAATCACACTTTTTACTACTCCGTCTTCCACCAATCCTCCTCTGGCAAAGCTACCAGGGTGTGAACTCTCAGCCCTGCTAAACCACACTTTGCTGTCCGGATAGCAGTTAGGAGGGAAAGTGGGTCAATGAAAAACCACACTACGACCTCCTGAAATCAGCAGGAATGCAAGACCACCTTGTACTCGCGGTTAGGTTGCTTGTTGTATGGTATAATCATATATCAGTATTGAATTTTAATGGCATAATGACCGCTATGTGGCAGCATTAATAGTTGCTTAACAGCAAACACCGTTTCATTGTATATATTTTAGGAGCACCAGCAGTATTGTCAAATCATCTGCTTGTTTTGCAAATGCTGCAGTAAGTTTACATCTTTTTTTTTCAAAAACCAATAAGTAATGCTCTTTTAGTGTGGTTGAAAATGGACTGAAGATAAATTTGAAAAAGCTGAGCCAGACCAGAATTGTACCAACACGAAAAACACATCAATTGTAAAAAGACCAATATTAATCCTCTTAAGTCGGTATTTTGCCAAACATCAACTGTCAGTCGCTCTAGGATTTTGTGATGTTGAAATTGCATAAATTCTCAAAAATCTGTATGTTATGTGCTGTCTTGGAACTTTGTTCAGCTGCAATTTTGGCCAGTTGTTAACATTCCCATGAGTTTTCTTGTCAAATTTGTCCCTGAGTTGCACTGAAACCTCTACGTGTAAACAACTGTCTAACCAATCAAATGCATGCAGTCCGCTCCAAAATTATTGGAACGGCAAGATCAATTCCTTTTTTTGTTGTTGTACACTGAAGACATTTCAGACATGATTAAATTAACTTAAAGTGAATAACATTTAATATTTGGTGGCATAACCCTTACTTGCAGTAACTGCATCAAGCCTGCGAACCATTGACTTCACCAGACTGTTGCATTCTTCATTTGAAATGCTTTTGCAGGCCTTTACTGCAGCATCTTTCAGTTCTTGTTTGTTTCTGGGGGTTTCTTCCTTCAGTCTCCTCTTCAAGAGGTAAAGGCGTGCTCGATTAGGTTAAGGTCCGGTGATAGACTTGGCCAGTCTAAGACCTTGCACATTTCCAACCTGATGAAGTTCTTTGTTGTGTTAGCAGTGTGTTTTGGGCCAATGTCTTGTTGCATGATGAAGCTTCTCCCGATTAGTTTGGATGCATTGTTCTTTAAATTGCCAGACAAAAGTGGTTTGGCAACCTCCACAGGGCAAGGGTGAAGGTATCACAATCCACTGCTATAAGAAGATTTCGAGAGAAGAAATATAGAGGCCATAACACAAGATCCAAACCACTCATCAGCAACAAGAATCAGAAGGCCAGAATGGATTTTGCAAAGAAGTACAGAGATGAGCCACAAATGTCTTGGAACAAGGTTTTCTGGACAAATGAGACCAAGATTAGCCTCTATAAAGTGATGGAAAGGCCAAAGTGTGGAGAAAGAAAGGATCTGCTTAGCATCCAAAACACGCAAGCTCATCTGTGAGGCATGGTGGAGGTAATGTCATGGCTTGGGCTTGTATGGCTGCTTCTGGAAGGGGTTCACTAGTCTTTATTGATGATGTAACTCATGATGGTAGCAGCAGAAGGAAATCTGAAGTCTAAAAAAACATTTTGTCTTGCAATTTACAGAAAAATACATCCAAACTAATTGGGAGAAGCTCCATCATGCAACAAGACAGTGACCCAAAATACACTGCCAACACAACAAAGGACTTCATCAGGGGGAAAAAGTGGAAGGTCTTAGACTGGCGAAGTCAATCACCAGACCTTAACCCAATAGAGCATGCATTTTACCTCCTGAAGAGGAAACTGAAGGTGGAAAGCCCCAGAAACAAACAAGAACTGAAAGAGGCTGCAGTAAAGGCCTGCAAAAGGATTTGATTGGGAGGAACGCCCCCCCCGATCAGAACCCGAGCGGTGTTCTGTTATTGTACTTCTGTGCTCATCACGAATTGTCCATAACAAACACCATGTTCAAGCATAAGGGTGTCCACACGTGGACTTGGCACCAGGACACCCTAGGTCGCAGTTCGATGATCGACTTTGTGGTCGTGTCATCGGACCTCCGGCCGCATGTTTTGGACACTCGGGTGAAGAGAGGGGCGGAGCTGTCAACTGATTACCACCTGGTGGTGAGTTGGCTCCGATGGTGGGGGAAGATGCCGGTCCGACGTGGCAGGCCCAATTCTGAGGGTCTGCTGGGAACGTCTGGTAGAATCCCCTGTCAGAAGGAGTTTCAACTCCCACCGTCGACAAAACTTTGATCATGTTCTGGGGGTGGCGGGGGACATCGGGGGGACCGTGTTCCGCGCCTCCATTGCTGAGGCGGCCGACCGGAGCTGTGGCCATAAGGTGGTCGGTGCCTGTCGTGGCGGCAATCCCCGAAACCGTTGGTTGACAGTAAGGGATGCCGTCAAGCTGAAGGAGGAGTCCTATAAGGCTTTTTGGCCTGTGGGACTCCTGAGGCAGCTGATGGGTACCGGCTGGCCAAGCGGAAAGCAGCTTTGGTGGTCACTGAAGCAAAAACTCGGTTATGGGAGGAGTTCGGTGAGGCCATGGAGAAAGACTTCCGGACGGCTTCGACAAAATTCTGGTCCACCATCCGGTGTCTCAGGAGAGGAAAGCAGTGCACCACCAACACTGTGTATAGTGGGGATGGGGCGCTGCTGACCTCGACTCGGGACGTTGTGAGTCGGTGGGGAGAATACTTCGAAGACCTCCTCAATTCCACCAACATGCCTTCCCATGAGGAAGCAGAGTCTGGGTTCTCTGAGGCGGGCTCTCCTATCTCTGGGGTTGAAGTCACCAAGGTGGTTAAAAAGCTCCTCGGTGGCAATGCCCCGGAGGTGGATGAGATTCGCCCGGAGTGTCATGAATGACTCCAAAACAAATGGACAGTTTCAAAAAGAGAGGTTTAATATACGGGCAGAGGTCGGTACATAGGCAGGCAATCCAAAAAAAGCAACAATATCCAAAACGTGAGGCAAAAAGGGGAGGTCGATAATCGGAACAGGGTCTAGTCTTACTGTGAGTCTGTGACGTGGAAACAAGGAATGCTGGAACGCGACGACAAGGTACAACGAACTGGCGACGAGAAAGAATGAGACACGAGGTTAAATGCAATGGGTAATTAGGGTGAACGAGGCACAGGTGGTGAAGATGCTCTCAGGAGCAGGTGTGTACGAGACAGGGGACGCACAACCGGAACACACACCCATGACACGGAGTTCCTAAAGGTTCGGGATATTGTGGGGCTGTCCTGGCTGACACGGCTCTGCAACATCGCGTGGACATCGGGGACAGTACCTCTGGATTGGCAGACTGGGGTGGTGGTCACCCTTTTTAAGAAGGGGGACCGGAGGGTGTGTTCCAAATACAGGGGCATCACACTCCTCAGCCTCCCTGGTAAGGTCTATTCAGGGGTGGTGGAGAGGAGGGTCCGTCAGGAAGTCGAATCTCAGATTCAGGAGATGAGAATCAGAACATCCAAATCTGAGACCATGGTCCTCAGTCGGAAAAGGGTGTCGTACGCTCTCCTGTCATGAACGGAACAGAGGATAGGACCAAAAAATGCACGACTCCAAAACAAATGGACAGAGGGGACTCCCGGCCTGGCTTGAGTAGGCTGACGTGAAAAGCAGGGTGGACCCGCATCGACCTTGGGAGCCTCAGCTTCACGGTGACAGGGTTGATGATCTTTGTGATGGGGAAGGGCCCACCGAACCTGGGAGCGAGCTTCTTGGACTCCACCCGGAGTGGAATATGTTTGGTCGAGAGCCAAACTCGCTGACCTACTTTGTAGTTCGGGGCCGGTGTCCTCCGACGGTCAGCAGCGGCTTTGTAGGACCGTCCCTGGCGCAGCAGCATCTGGCGGGCTCGCTCCCAGGTCCTCCTGCAGCGTCTCACCAAGGTCAATTCCGCTGGAACTGTGGACTCTGGGGCTATGGCAGGAAACAGAGATGGTTGGTAACCATGCACAACGTGAAAAGGCGATAGACCAGTGGATGTAGAGGGGAGGGAATTGTGGGAGAATTTGACCCAAACCAGTTTCTGAGACCAGGATCGCGGCTCCTGTGAAGCAGGAGCCTAGTCTCCAGGTCCTGGTTCAGCCTCTCGGTTTGGCCGTTGGTTTCAGGGTGAAACCCAGATGACAGACTGACGGTAGCACCTATGAGATTGCAAAACTCATGGGCATAGGTCGGTACACAGGCAGGCAATCCAAGAAAGGCAACAGTATCCAAAAACATGAGGCAAAGAGGCCAGATCAATAATCGGAACAGGACCAAGTCTTACTGTGAGTCTGTGACGTGGAAACAAGGAATGCTGGAACGCGACGACAAGGTAAAATGAACTGGCGACGAGAGGGAATGAGACACGAGGTTAAATACAAGGGGTAATTAGGGTGAACGAGGCACAGGTGGTGAAGATGCTCACAGGAGCAGGTGTGTGTGAAACAGGGGGAAGACAAAAACCGGAACACACACCCATGACATCTCTAGGTCGGGGATGAGATCCTGCCCCAAGTGGAGGAGTTCAAGTATCTTGGGGTCTTGTTCACAAGTGAGGGAAGAATGGAACGAGAGATCGACAGGCGGATCAGTGCAGCGCCTGCAGTGATGCGGATTTTGCATCGGTCCGTTGTGGTAAAGAAGGGGCTAAGCCGAAAGGCGAAGCTCTCAATTTACTGGTCGATCTACGTTCCTACCCTCACCTATGGTCACGAGCTGTGGGTCGTGACCGAAAGAGCAGGATCCCGGATACAAGCGGCCGAAATGAGTTTCCTCCGCAGGGTGTTTGAGCTTTCCCTTATAGATAGGGTGAGAAGCTCGGTCATCCGGGAGGATCTCGGAGTAGAGCCGCTGCTCCTCCACATCGAGAGGAGCCAGATGAGGTAGCTGGGGCATCTGATTCGGATGCCTCCCGGACGCCTCCCTGGTGAGATGTTCCCGGCACGTCCCACCGGGAGGAGACCCCGGGGACGACCCTGGACACGCTGGAGAGACTACGTCTTTCAACTGGCCTGGGAACGCCTCGGGATCCCCCCGGAAGAGCTGGATGAAGTGGCTGGGGAAAGGGAAGTCTGGGCGTCCCTGCTAAAGCCACTGCCCCCGCGACCTGACCACGGATAAACAGTAGAAAATGGATGGATGGACATTAAGGGAATCCAAATTATGAACATCCATTTTCTTAGCAGCCCGCAGCATAGACTAAAATTAACTTTTTACTCGGGGTTCTTTATAACAAGTATCAATATCAAAGCTATGAACTAAAAGGCAATGTGTGTGGAACTTACCCAATTGAAGCGGTAGAAAATGGATCGATGGAGGGATGGATGGATGTACTTGCATCATGACACGCACGATAACTCTGATTTATCAACAACTCTGAATGTTCTTGGTGAAAGCGAAAACAAGTATTGTGCATGTTGTGTTAGAACAAAAGTCAACAATTTACTTTTCAACAAAAAACATAAGGAAGTCCAAACACTTGGAGAACATACCAGACAGAGGACTATAAGGGCTATCCAGACTTGTTGGAACAGATCTGTTGCAACTGCCAAGAGGGTTAGGGTAAGTGAAATATCTGTTTTGTGTTGTAAAGTACAATCTAACCTTTATGAAGAGTTTTCTTTTCCAAAGCATGCATGCATTTCTGTAAGTATGTCACACGTCTGTAAAAGAAAAGATAGAGTTAAATTCCTGAGATGAAATGTGAGTAATATTAGACATGATGTATTTCCGATGCCAGCAGAGACGTCACGTGGGTAAATACATTAAGCTTTAAAGATATTTCCAATAATATAGGTTGGTGTCTGCTTACGGAAACTTACAAATATATTACTGTTTTATAGGACAGTTTTGGCAATGCTGACCCTGTCATGTGGTGTTAGATGGATTACAATTGCAGTTAACTATGAGGGGAAAACATCTGCATTAGAATGTACAGGCATACTTCTTTCAACTACTTTCAGTGCAACACTCAAAAAGCATAGCAATGTTTTCGAAAAGCTGTTGCAAGTTAAATATTTCGACTGGAGGTACTGACGGTTAGGGGTATGGTACTGAAGCTGAACATGAAAAAAAATATTGCTTCATTGGTTTATGTCATAGTCGAAAAACCTCAGCGCTGAGATTTAAAACTACAACAACATGCAACAAGAGCTTGAGTTACACTGTGTTGGAGGCCTCTGGACCAGAGCCTTGCTGGCTGCCTTTGTTTCCAACTTTCAGCATGCCCACACACACACTCCCACACAAGCATGCACCCTAAACCCATTTCCCAAAATATCTCTTGCAAGCTAGACGCTTGCCTTTCGTTTCACTTCTACTCTCACAAACCCCCAGCCTCTTTGTCGTGGCCTCATTCCCTGCCCCCACTGGATATAGCCAATCATGAATTAGCATTTTCCTTAGATTTACCTTTTTGTTTGTTAGTGCTACCCAGTGCCACCCCCACCATCTCTATCCATTGGTATGTGGCCCTTCATTAATCGGCAGGGCCCCCTCAAATGCCCCCCCCCCCCCCCAAAAAAAAGCCAGTGGGGCTTTTGCTGGGAAAGGGTGGCCTTTACTTCTCATTAAGGCACGCAGACACACACGCACACGCACACACACACACACACACACACACACACACACACACACACACACACACACGCACACACTTACGCACGCACACAATCCCACTGGAAGCTTATTCTGTCACATTAATCGAATGGCCTCATTAGCATGGTACCCTCATTTGGCTTCTGTGGTGCATCATCAGGCCAGGCAGGGGATCTGGCGCCTCTCTTTTTGTCAGAGCTGGCTTTTAGAGATGCAAAATATGATGCCGTTGCTACCCTCACTAGTACTTCAGTCCAGAACCCCTCCTTCCCCAAAGTCCTACAATGAGCTCTATCCCAGAACAGCTTTCACACTTTCCCCCAAATCCCACTCCAGCTCCGTATGTTTGAAGGAAGCACACTTGATCCATAAACCTATGCCAGGTCTGGGCAAGCCTTGTGCCAGTCTCGACTACCCATCTCCCCTGCCCCATCAGATGTTGTTGAAACTTGAGGCTATCCGAGCCTAGTCACAAGGCTGTCAGCTGAGTCAGTCTTAGCCCTCCGTCTGCCACCCAAACTGTGGTAACACCTAAGAAAAACAGGACAGCTTTTCCTGAGTTTGGTTTTCAAAAGTTTTATCCAAACTCATGTCCAAAAGCAAAAGATGAACTATGGGGAAACATGTTCAGAGCAGTTAAACACCTACTGTAAATTAACAATCGGAGATAATATGTCCTGCGCATAGGCTCAAACAATAGGACATTCAGTGATTATAAAATCTGACATAATTTCAATATTATTTTCTAAACGAATATAAGAACCTGCCATGAAACCCTCGAGTAAAACTGTAGCTCTCCACAGTATCGTGGAACGTGAATCGGGACAGAGCTCTCGGGCATGTAAATTGCAGTCAATATTGTAGTATTTTGTGGTGTCAGATCAAACGTCAACTATTAAACCCAACCAAGCCAGATACGACGATAATTAAAATTTAGCTTGAAATCATATTCGTATAGTGACGTTATGTAGTAGCCTGATGGATTTGATAGAATTTTTGTTGTTTTGTTCACATATACGGTATGTATACAGCAGTCATTGACCAAAATCTATTATCCTTTGATTAAATGAGTTGAATAAATTAATAGGTCTCTAATGAATTACGTTAAGGTTGTAATAGAGTCCCACGACTATTAAATATAGGACTGCTGACTTAATCAGTTAAAGTATATTTCATGTTGTCTTGCATGCCTAAAAAGAAAATTACTTTGGGTGTTGCACAGGCTTGCTAATTTTATACATTTACCTATAGTTTTATTGATACTATAAAATAGACATAGTTTGTATTTGAATTTTATATTTATTAACAAGCTTGTACCAATACTGCTGGTTGTATTTACCCACCAATAGAATCTGTACAATACATCAATACCCCAACAGGGCTTTCCAAAACCCATCAAATTGGTTATTCAAACCAGACTTCTTTGCTTTGCAGTGTTTCTCTTTGAATGTCAGTAAGCTTCCCCAAACCCGTAAAAAACGAGCACTCTCCCACAATTCACCCACATCTGACATGGCTGACCTTTGTGTCAACCTCCTGCACCCCAGCCTGTGACCTCTTTGCCAAACTGTGGGGTCAAGGTACCATTTCTCTTTGACCACTGCATCATGGGAAACGCAGAGAGTAGAGAAAGAGACAGAGGGGTGGGGTCACATCCCCAATCAGTGATGTAAAACAGAGCCATTGTCAGTGTGGCAGAGAAAAAAATGATTAATGCAACAGAGTGTTTGTTTGAGAGATGAAAGGGGAGAAGAGGGGAGGAGAAAGAGCCTGTGAGAGAGGGAGAGAGAGGGGCAGGAGAAGAATGAGGGCATGAGAAGGTTTGTGACGTGTTACAGAGTCTGTTCAATGTCTAGGAGAGGAAATCTGGTGTGTGTGTGTGTGTGTGTGTGTGTGTGTGTGTGTGTGTGGGGTGGGGTGGGGTGGGGTGGGGTGGAGGGGGGGGGCATTGGAAGAGGGACAGGAACTGATGAAGTGTAGCTGGAGTGTGTGTTGAAGGAGGGGGTGCTGGAAATACGTTATGTAACCTCCTCTCCAGGGGGAAAAAAAAAGTGAAGCTAGGGTCAGCGAGGGAGGAGAGAAGATGAGAGGAGGAATGTCAGGCGTATGGAAAAAAAAATCCTGAGTTATGATCTCTCTGTATGAGTCTGCAGTGGCCTATATCTATCCATTTGCTTGCCTCATATGCCAAAACATTATCCACTGTCCTACTCTTCTTACTTTAATAAACACAATACAAACTTTTCTCTACTGTATATGTACTAAAGACATATCCCATGTATGACTTGCTTTTTAATTAGGTCATATCCATCAGAATCAAACAACTTGAATCTAAAGTGTAAAATGTATTAAATAGGCCATTAAAACATGGTTTGTGCTATTCTTTGTCTGATATCACCTACTAATTTCCTACTCCATATGTTGAAACTGTATGTATCTACATATGCATTATTAATTTTACATTATCAATGCCTTTCACATTAGGTTTGTATCACTGATTACCTCAAGCACATAAGGAAACTTTAGAAGGGCCTCAAATTTTTAAACTGTCTTAAAAGTTGGACTATGAAATGTTTTGATGACACATCCTTCATATTAATATATCAATTTACATTTATTTAAGATACTTTTTTCAATCCATTGGTAGTCCAGTGTTTCACGTAGCTGACATTTTTGCATCAGTCGTGGGATCAATTCCCACTCAGACTCATTTACGATAACTGATGACTAGTCCAAGGGTGCTTCCCTATGAACCTAACAGCATAGGTAATATAAAAAAATGGACCATGTGTGAAACTGCACGCTTTACTTAATGCCAAAGTTTTGTACAGATGTAAAAATTGCACTGTTGCACAGTATTTCTTTAGTGCCTTGTTTCTCACCTCCATTTTCCCCCAGAAATAATACAGTGTAAATATTGATGCAACGATAAGAAACATACAATTGTTGATGTGTAATTTTCTAAATTGAGCATAAAACTTGACAGGATAAAATGCATGTTAGTTACTTTGCATTAAGAGAAGGTGAAGAATGTAAAGCGGTCCAAGCAAGTGAACGACCGCGAGCATGTAACATGAAAACACACATTTGCATGACAACATGATTGTCAGAAGATTTTAGCATTTGGCAAAATTAGAACAAAAATGGTGGTCGGCCAGTTTCCTCCAACAGTTTTGCAGGTTACAACATAGGAGGAAGAGTGGTGGTAGGACACAGTTTGATAACAATGATGAATATATTTTTATCAACACTGATGTAAACATGTTTCCCATTAAATAATCATTAGTTTGCGAACCGCTGGCTGTTACTTGGATGTTTTAATTCCCACCTTGTCATGACAATGTTATATGACTTAGTCTGACTCAACTCAGATCTCATAAACTGTCAGCGTATGAACTGACTCGGGATTTTCTCTAAAACCTGCATGATGGAAGGCGTTATTTGGCCATGGACTGTACACATCCTGCCAAAGCAAGCCATTGGGATCCAGCCGTCTTTGCTCTGAATGAGCCCTTGTGTG
The DNA here is from genome assembly GCF_024500275.1 of Phycodurus eques. Classification (NCBI taxonomy): domain Eukaryota; kingdom Metazoa; phylum Chordata; class Actinopteri; order Syngnathiformes; family Syngnathidae; genus Phycodurus; species Phycodurus eques. Next base: position 21,545,908 of record NC_084535.1, read on the forward strand.
TAGCATTTTGACACTCTTTTATGATGTGGATGTGTAAAAAGCGCGATGAAGAAATGATTCAAACTCCAGGGGCCACAGGGGAGGGGGGCTTTGATTACAGTCACACCACGGCTTGTGTTGAATAACTGCTCTTGGGTGGTGTCACATTATTGAGGGATGTGTAATGTAATGTTTCATCCCTCAGGGGTTAGGGTTAGTACATTGTAACAAAGAAACACAATTATATAATTTTGGTTTCTCTTTGTAAGCCTTTTGAATCCAGAACGACAACTCGTACTTTATTGTCATTTTTAAGATGTTTCAAGTGCACATGTGAATCAATAACATGAGCATAGCAAGAGCTTTGCAGGCTTTTTTAAGTTTCTGCTTGCTGAATAAAAACCCTACCAAAGGCATAAGGCTGCTTTTATGTCCCATTTGACATTTCATTATTTTGTGTGTGTTGCACTAACATATGCTGGCATACTGTAAAATATACATTTTTCATTTTCCGTACCGCTTATCCTCACTTGGGTCGCGGGCGTGCTGGAGCCTATCCCACCTGACTCTGGGCAATCGGCACCCTAAACCAGTTGCCAGCCAATTGCAGGGCACATAGAAACAAACAACCATTCGGACTCACATTCATACCTATGAGCAATTTAGAGTCTTCAGTTAACCACCGTGCCACTGTAAAATGTTAACAAACATAATTACAAACATTTTGCATTCAAGTGGAATGATGATATTGATACTCATGCTGGAATTTTATTTTATTTTTTTAAAAGTACCTATTGATCGTATGTGGCATCAAACAAGTTGGGTTCTGTGTACCACATTGTAATGAGTGCTTAGTTTTCATGGCAGAAATTCAAATGACGTTTGTCATATAAACCCTTGGGGTTAACATTATAGATGGTACTGCAGATGGTGGGGATAGAATGGCCACACGAAAACCATTAAAATCACAAATGTCCAAAACACCTTTGATGGTATATTCCTTCCTTCCTTTTTCCACTCATGCCTCAAGGTGTAATTCTAAAAAAAAACAAAAGTTGTAACAAGGCTCTGCTAAGCGGTCAGCTTGGATTCATTAAAAGAGTGCAACACAGGAGGGGAGAGGGAGGGGAGTCCCATCAGTTTCTGTATGCTCTAACATGACAAGCGAGGAGAGTCTGGCTGTGAGTGTGTGTGTGTGTGTCTGTGTGTAAAGGCTGGACTTTTTATTACTCCGATCTGAGCTTCACGGCCCATAATTAATGGTTTCTGATGGAGGTGGAGTGGGACAATAGGAGCTTTTCACCAGGACCGAGGGGCCCTCATCCTGGACCCATACTGGCCTGTCCTGCAGGCACATTGTTTCCCCGCTGTAACTTTTGCCAGCTGGGCTATGAGGAAAACTCCAAAACAAATTGTCCAGACACACTACTTCCACTGGTGTGTGTGCAGATGTCCATGAACAAACACAATCTTATTTACTTGACTTACCTTTATAAGACCATAAATAGTTTTTTCTCACTTACAGACCCCTCTCTGATAAATTTAACAGGTTTCGCAGTTCGTTGACATGATTTATGTGGGCTGATGTTTAGGTGTCTTCCACCGTCCCCTCCTTAGAGGATTTTAGAGTGTGACTATGATCTTGACCATTCTGAAACAATTCTAAATGTGCAGTGATTCAGTTCATGCACATTTTGCAACAAACACAAGGGGTCTGTATTGAGTAACGTATACAACTGTGCTGCCACTCGTCGTCACTCATGACTCAGGCTCCCACAGCCTTCTGTTTTCTGTCAGAGCCTGTCTAATGATGGCTCATTATGTAACACCATTACCTTTTTTCCTTTCTGATGTTATTTTGCTTGGGTTTATAAGTATGTTTTCTGTGTCCTGGTACCATATGTACCACAAAATGGGCCAATGGTTAAGATCATCGCTTGCTAGGTTCAAGACCCCGACTGGACCATCCGCCAACATCCCCCGGACTCACGGCTGCGGTGTCCTTGAGCAAGTCACTGATACCCCGAAATGCTCCCCGGGCGCTTCAGCTGCCCCCTGCTCCAGTGTGTTCCTCCAACATGTGTATGTGTTCACTGTGATGGGTTAAATGCAGAGAACAAATTTCGTGTGCATGCATGTATGTTCATGACAATAAAAAGTGATTCTTCTTCTTCTTCTTCTTCTGAAGTGGATTTTGACGGCCCACTAATGTATAAAATGAAGATGTTAAATGCAGGTCTGCAGCCATGAAGAAAAAAATCTGATGTTAGGTATGTTAGATGTACATCTGTCTGCACCTTGTTTTGCAGCGTGGACCAGTTACTATAATTCCACGGATCATCCAAGATCGGGATTTGGGGTGTGGTCAAACACAATAAAGAGCAACATTAATCCTAAATTGTTTATCCATCCATCCATTTTCTATACCGCTTATCCTGTTCAGTGTCGTGGAAAGCTGGAGCCGACAGTATGTATCCCAGTTGATGGACCAAAAGGTGGACTTCACTACGAACCGGTCACCAGTCGGTTGCAGAGCGCATGTAAAGACAGACAACCATCACACTCACATTCACACCATCAAGCGAATTTACCACGGTTCCATCAGTGATGTAATTGTCATATTGTAAATGTAATATAATTATCATTATGCAAATGAAATTCTAGTAGATTTTATGTGCTGACTTATTATTATTACATTGAAATACTGTATGTACACTGTATGAGGTACAACAGCAGAATTAGTGAAAATACTGAACTTGTTTTCCTGCCCGACAATGAGTTGTGTGACACCCAAAGTTTAGTATTATGGCCTTGTATTGTTGCAGAGGACTACGATTGTCTGGCGCCAAGTTCAGGGTGTACCTCGCCTCTCGCCCGAAGATAGCTGGGATAGGCTCCAGCACGCCCGCGACCCTTGTGAGGATAAAGCGGAATGGAAGATGAATGAATGAATGAATGAAAGTTGCAGAGGGAAATGTGTTTTCAACTTGACATACATTCTATCACAATAGGAGACAACAACAAAAATTATAGCATAACATACAGCAGAACACAAAAACTGCATGAGCAATCCATAAAAGAAGACATGAGATACTTTTGGAATGTCAATATAGATAAAAGAGTTGTTCTAAAGTGTAAGAGTCACTGATAAATGATGTTAAAATATGTGTTGAAATGAACAGTGGCAGCAATAATAACAGAAATGAAATCCTATACAATATATCTTTGGGCGAGAGGCGGGGAGATAGCTCTGCTTCCTAAAACGCAGATTGATTGTACTTTATGCGTCCCTGCTAATTTTGGTGCGTCAGATGCAGGATGCACATCAAATGAGATCCCTGTATATAAGTGAAACATATACCATGTTCAAGCAAAGTTTCTCTTTTTAAAACCGTATTTGCTTAAAACAAAACATTTTCAGCAGAATTGAAAGATGTCATGGCATTATCAAGAATTGGTACTGGTATCAGCGAGTACTCAAATGTAAGTACTTGTAGGCATACTCATACTCAGTCTGAAAAAAAGTTGTATTGGTGATAGGCCATATATAAGACAGCCGAACGCTATAGGTCCTCATGCATAACCAAACCCACAACAAAAACAATAAACACTGTATAAATTTAAAAAATTGAAGTAAACAGTCACATTTAATATTTTAGGTATGATTCAATGAAAATGATTTATTTAGCGTATCCTGAAAGTTTAACCTGAACGTTTTTAGCTCATATAAACCACTCAAACCTTGAAGCAAACATTTCCAGTGGTAACCAAAACGTTAGCTCTTGCTAACTTACTTTACTTCAAAAGCACAGCTGCGAGGTTCAGTGCTCATACACATTCACACCATCATAGAAGCATCACACAAAGCACAGGATTTGACCTTTGTTATTTAACAATGTTTTATTCCATCTTTCTGACTTATTTGAGAGAAATACATGTTTCGGCAGCAGCTCCTCCCGTCCCCAGTAGGCTGGCATCTTCATGGCCCGCACTCTCCAGACAATAACGCATCAGATTCGATGCCAGAATATGACGTCCACTCAAGGACAGATACATGTTTAGAAACACTTTCCGTACAGGTCCGCAATGCATGCGCAAATCACATTCAATTAAAGAAAGTCCTCTTGTCAAAATGAAATATTTCAGTTCGGTGCCAAGGTGTAAATTTAAATTGCAATGAAGTGAAACAAAAATACAAATAAACATTTAAATCACAAACTAAACATTCGCAACAATTTGAATAAAAAAATAAATAAACATGTGACAACTTTGTTATATTTTTTTCAGTGCATCTTCTGTGCATAAAAATAAGATATACCGGTACATACTGTATGTAGCATGACACAACACAATATTATGTTACATTCAATTAGTTTTTATGTTCTACAGGTCACATACATCTTGTGTTGTATGAGGCTTAGTCATGAGCATAGAACAGGAACATTCGTACTGCGACATTGCCAATAATCTTGGATGTATCAGATAGGAATTACTTATAGTGACAGGGGAAACAGGGTGGGACCTGGAGTCCCTTAATCTGCCATGTGGAAAGGTTAAAAGAGAGCTTCAGGATGATCAAGCACATTGGCCACAGTCTGGTTAAAAAGTTCACTGTTGGACTTTGAAGAGATTCGTTTTCCTGAGGTGTAACAGTAGCAGCAGTAGTCGCAGGCTGCATGTATCTCATTGTGAAGACTGAAACATTTCCAGAGGGAGCTCCAACTGAATATCATCTGGGTGGTGATCTCAGGGCAGAGTACAGTTAATATATATGAATTCAACAAGCAAATAATGATTACATTAGTAATCATCCCTGTATTTGAAGATTGCATTATATTTTCTGGCACAGTGACAATATAAAAAAATAATAATAATACTTACTTGAGCATATTACTGCAACTGTCTCTCATTAACACCACCAGGGCAGTCATTGTTGTAAGTATGTCTGCCTCACAGTCAAAAGGTCCTGGTTCTTGAAATGAAGACTCTAAAATGAATGTGCGTGAGAATGGTTGTTTGTTTATATATGCTCTGCGAATGGCTGGCGACTAGTCTAGGGTATACCCTGCACCTCTCAGCTGAGTTCGGCTTCAATTCACCCACAGCCCGAATGAGAACCAGTAAAAATGGATGGATGAATGTTTACCTCCACCAAAAGATGACCAGTGTCATTTTGCTATTTTTTTTATCTCTGACTCAGTTTTTAGTTGGTTTTAAATTACATTTAATTTGTCCATGGTAACAGACAGACATGCAATGTCATCAGTTGCAGACCAGACATAGGGCAGTTAGCCTCAAAGTTGCTAGCCGTATGTCATGGGGTGACAAGGAGGAGGGGAATAATTCCTCCAGGGGGACCGGTGTACGTTCATGCGGCCACAGAACCGCGTTGTCCCACTGAATTCTAAAGGAGGGAAAATTGTCCCGGTGGTGCGGCTTGTGGTCATTATGCTGGTTCAGAAGCCGCTTCTTTGCAACTCATGAGAGCCAGTGCATTGTGGGTCGCTTGGAATTCTCCTCTCCACACTAATGAGCTGTGAGAGATGGCACATATTTGATTGACAGCTTTAACTCTTCTGAGAAGGGTTTCCACAAGGTTTAGGAGTGTGGTTATGGGAATTTATGACCATTTTCCCAAAAGCTCATTTTGCCGGCCAGTTAAATTCATCCACATCAAACTCTCTCATCTGTGTCTTTATGAACCTTGATTTGTGCACTGATTCACAGTAATGTTGGAACAGGAAAGGACCATCTCCAAACTGTTCCCACAAAGTTGGAAATGTCCAAAATTTTAGCCCCTGAGCTCCAGTGAAAGGAACTCTCAATGGTTCAGCATACCAAGAGATTTTGGACAGTCAAACAGTTTGGGGATTACCCCTTCCTGTTCCAACATGTCTGTGCACCAGTACACAAAACAAGGGCCATAAAGACATGGATAAAAGAATAGTCCTGCCCTCAACCTGATAGAACACCTTTGGGTTGGTTTCGTGTGTCCAGTGAGCCAGGCCTTCTCGTCCAACATCAGTGTGGGACCTCACAATATAAAATTCCCATAAACTCACTCCTTAAACTTGTTGAAAGCCTTCACACAAGAGTTGAAGCTGTTTTAGCTACAAAGGGTAAGTCAACATCATATTAACCCATATGAATTTAGAATGTGATATCACTTCAAATCATATCTGAGTCAAAGCAGGTGAGCGAATAGTTTTGGCAATATAGTGTACTTTGCGATTATTTTATTTATTCAGTCATTGATTTTCCAACTACTGCGATTGGTTGGTGACTAGTTCAGGCTGTACCCCGCCTCTCGCCCGAAGATAGCTGGGATAGGCTCCAGCGCGCCCGCGACTCTCGTGAGGATAAGCGGTACAGAAAATGGATGGATGGATTTTCCAACTAGTTAACAAGACTTTTCTGTGATGTGTCAAATTTAAAAAATGTTTTTTAAAAACTTTTTTGGTGGTCTGTTTTGTTCTACTTTAAAGTGGTGTACAACTGTTCTGCATCATGGGAGTTGTTTGTGTTTACTATTAGCTACAGGAGAGTGGAATAATATTACAAACAGCTGTTTGTGAGATGGCGGCACAGTGGGTGACTGTTTGGAGTGTCAGCCTCACAGTTCTGAGGATCCCCGGCCCCGCCTGTGTGGAGTTTGCATGTTCTCCCCGTGCCTGCGTGGGTTTTCTCCAGGCACTCCGGTTTCCTCCCACATCCCAAAAACATGCATGGTAGGTTAATTGACAACTCTAAATTGCCCGTAGGTGTGAATGTGAGTGCGGATAGTTGTTTGTTTATGTGTGCCCTGCGATTGGCTGGCAACCAGTTCAGGGTGTACCCCGCCTCCTGCCCGATGATAGCTGGGATAGGCTCCGGCACGCCCGCGACCCTAGTGAGGAGAAGCGGCTCAGAAAATGGATGGATGGATGGATGTTTGTGAGATTTAGTGGCACGTCTACATCCCTTCATGCTACAACTCCCCAAAAAAACCAAGTATGCCTTTTCAAAAATATTACCCTATACCAAGCATGATTATTATTTTAAAGCCTGGTTTTTGACAAAGTCTTTATTGGATTGCAGTTGGTTTTGCCAGTCTATTTCATGTTATGTTTGAACATAAAAAACTTACGTATCCTTTGAGAAATTATATTAACTGTCATTGGTGTCCTATATTAAGGCCTGTGCCCCTGAAGATGAATGCTTGTGTGTGGTTATGTGTGCATGTGCATGTACATTATCTGCAGCTACATGCCTGCCTTCAGGCTTCTTTATACTCCCTTGCTCGCGCAGCCGACAGCGGCCGCATTGCATTACGTGACCGACGCATTGGGCCGCACGACCCCTACGCGTCACTTGACGCGCACACGACAAAAATTGTTGCTGCGCGTAGAATGCCTCGGAGATCATCTCTCGTGATTGGTCCCTTTTAGCCACATGCTGTGATGACGTACTCAGCGTTCCCCTTGGTTCCACATACCACCTACGACGCCGCCTTCTTGATCGATTTTGCAATATAATTAAACGTATCATCTGGTCATCTATGTCCATTTGTTCTAGCAGACACTGTTCCACAGTCACCATTGTTGTTGCTTTGTTCCTTGTTCCGGAAAGGAAAGTAAAAACGGCTGCCAGGAATGGCCAGAAAATGCAGAGGAAACTCCACCCTGTGGTGTCCTACCCAATACCAGCCGTAGCGACACCTCCGACTTGGAGGAGAACTGCAGTACATTTTCAAAACTGGGCGCGGGATAGCCGCAATGACGTCAGCGCGGTTGCCGGCCGCGCGAGTATAAAGAAGCCTTTCCCCTTATGTGAGGACGTGTTGGCCAATTTGCCAAAGGGGAAGGCGTGGCTTGCGTGTGTGTGTGCTTGTATGTGTGTGTGTGTGTTTTGAAACAATTTAGCCACTGGTTGAATGTTCATCAACAGGTATGAGCCTGTGAGGGATCGGGGAAGCGAGGGGAAGTGTTTTGAACACAGTGATTTCAATCATGAAAGTCCAACAGATTAAGAACAACATTTCCCAATGAACAATTGCAAGAAAATTAAGGATTTCATCATCTATGCTCCATAATATCATCAAAAGATTCAGAGAATCTGGAAAAATCTCTCCATGTAAGCGGCAAGGCCGAAAACCAACATCGATGCCCATGACCTTTGATCCCTCAGGCCGCACTGCATTAAAAACGCCATGTGGGCTCAGGAACACTTCAGCAAACCATTGTCAATTAACAATTGACAATGGTTTCGCTTCATCTAAAAAATCCAAGTTAAAACTCTACAATGCAAAGCGAAAAGCCATATACCAACAACACCAAGACACGCCGCCGGCATCTCTGAGCCTGAACTCATCTGAGATGGACTCACGCAAGGTGGAAAAGTGTGCTGTGTTCTAACAAGTCCACACTTCAAATTATTTCTGGAAATCATGGACCTCGTGTCCTCCGGGCCAAAGAGGGAAAGGACCACCATATTGTTATCAGCGCAAAGTTCAAAGGCCAGCATCTGTGATGGTAAGGGGTTGTATTAGTGCCCATGTCATGTGTAACTTGCACATCTGTGAAGGCATCATTAATGCTGAAAGGTACATTCGGAGCAACATATGCTGCCATTCAAGCAATGTCTTTTTCATGGACATCCCTGCTTATTTCAACAAGACAATGCCAACCCACATTAAAGTATGCATGTGTTACAACAGCGTGTTGTTTTTTTTGTAAGAGTGCGAGCAGTAGACTGGTCTGCCGGCAGTCTAGACCTGTTTTTCATTGAAAATGTGTGGAAATGCAAACTATGACAATGGAGACCCCGGACTGTTGAGCAACTGAAGTTGTACATGAAGCAAGAATGTGAAAGAATTCCACATGCAAAGCTTCAACAATTAGTGTCCTCAGTTCCCAAACCCTTATTGAGTGTTGTTAAACGGAAAGGTGATGTTTTTTGGAATATGTTGCAAGCATCAAATTTAAAATTATTGAATATTTATATTTTTAATAAAGTATTAGTTTGAACTAAATTTTACACCAATCTGATCGGCTTGATCAATATCGGCTGATAATTATAATTTTATGCTGATTGGCTGATCGGCTTTAATGTCATAATTCACCGATCCAATCAATGACATCATTGATCGGCTCCGCAAAATACACTTCCTCTGCGTCGCCATCGAGTACAGTATGTTTGAATCCAAAAGCTAGTTTATTTTTCATGTTGTCGTGTGTCTTTTGACGTAGTACTGTAAATATCTGACCACCAATAAAGTTATTTTTAAAAACATGTCAGCGGTATGGGACAGACAACACGTAATGCCTGGATCAGACGACAAGAAAAATTTGGTCTTTCACGATTGCACTATGTCAAAAATCTTAAATCTTGTATTCCGATACCACCGCATCCCGTCTTTTACGATCACTGGGCTTTATCTTGTCAACTCAAACGCAACCGGATACACTCGTTACCATGGCGACGACAACACCAATGGATCGCGTCGTGTGTATTATAAGAACAAAATTGGGGAAAATGTGTGCTGGTGGTCACCAGTGCTCGGGAGAGGACTAAAATCCATCCATCCATTTTCTGAGCCACTTATCCTCACAAGGGTCACGGGAGTGCTGGAGCCAATCCCAGCTATCATCGGGCAGGAGGTGGGGTACACCCTGAACTGGTTGCCAGCCAATCGCAGGGCACATATAAACAAACAACCATTCGCACTCACATTCACACCTACGGGCAATTTAGAGTCTTCAATTAATCCACCATGCATGTTTGGAGCTCTTGAGGCAGTTCCTTTGACCTCATGATTCTCATTTGCTCTGACATGCACTGTGAGCTGTAAGGTCTTACATAGACAGGTGTGTGGCTTTCCTAATCAAGTTCAATCAGTATAATCAAACACAGCTGGACTCCAATGAAGGTGTAGCACCATCTCAAGGATGATCAGAAGAAATGGACAGCACCCGAGTTAAATATATGAGTGTCACAGCAAAGGGTCTGAATACTTATGGCTATGTGATATTTCAGTTTTTCTTTTTTAATAAATCTGCAACAATCTCTACAATTCCGTTTTTTCCCTGTTAATATTTGGTGCTGTGTGTACATTAATGAGGAAAAAAATGAACTTAAATGATTTTACCAAATGGCTGCAATTTAACAAAGAGTGGAAATTTTTAAGGGGTCTGAATATTTTCCGTACCCTGTGTGTGTGTATGTGTGTGCGTGTGTGTATGTGTGTTTGGGGGAAAACCTCACACCAAAATAGCACTGAGCATCAGACAAGGCTGTGTCTACATGAGCCTCTAAGGGCTTTTGTGGCATCCACTTCCTTCTTCGTCTCTAACTAGGTTGGAGTTTCTTCACCAATGTGATCCAAAAATTGACTGATCACTATCTCCATCAAAGACAATGTCACATTTAACATAGTATTGGGTAGCGGGTGATTGGCGAGTGTACATCAGTCAGCTTGCCAGTCATTCATTGTACAGCTACATGCAAAAGTGGTGAACACTGTACACTTAGTACTTTATCACATTTATCAAACATAAAAAGATAGATTAATAGTTAAGGAAGAAGCGGGTTTCTGTGGAGAGAGAATAAAGCAAGGGTGTTAGTCTCGTTGACACCATTCATTTGAACGTTGTTTTGCATTTTCATCCACAGGCATATTACAGATTATGAATACAAGTCAGTATTGAATTAAAACAATATCTGATGTTTTATATATTATTTATATGGCTTAAATCGGCACGGTGGCGCGATTGAACCCTGGACGTATTTTCAACCTGAGGGAAAGCTTCTGTGAAATTAGCTGTAAGCTTTCACTAGGTGTGCGGCAGCCTTTAGCTTGGCAGAGGGCATCAAGGTTATTTTTTCTTAAACTTTATTGCAATGGATGATGGTTTACAATACAAGTGTGCAATAAAAGTTGAAACATTTAACTAATGTAAGAGAGGGCAACAATGTACGACGGCTAACAGCAACCATTCTACGTCATCAATCCCAGAATGCTTTGCGCACACAAAAACGCCGCCCACAAATAAAAACTACTTTTATAACTTATAAATTATAATTTATAAATATGTAACGCTGTATTTCAAAAGCAGAAGTCAGTGGTTGTATTTTAAGCAGTGTCATTACAGTCAGGGTTCCCTTTCAGAGTTTAAAAGGTGTTTAAGAGTATATAAACTTAGTGTTTAAAAAGGATGATAACGGTTAATAAGAGTGTGGGGAAGATTAAAGCGTAAGAAGGTTTATGCAGCTCTAAATAATAATAATCAAAAATATATTTGGCTGCTATTTCACTGATTTCATCTATTGCGGGGGTGGTCCTGAACCTAACCCCTCCGATAAACGGGAGATTTCTGTATTTATTTTTTATATATGTAAGTAAATAACAATTTCCATATACTGTATGCATGTCAGCGTATTGAATGCTGCAGTATGAAGCCACGATAAACTGCATAATAAGGTCAAAATGTGGCAAAATGGCTAATGTTGGAGAACATTTCTTGCTTCAGTCTGTGCACATTAGCTGAGGCTTGTGAGTTATTTTCATTTCCTTTTTGGCCAGAAACAGCATTGAGTATAGAAAGAGATGGTTGCTTTGCAGTGTCTTGTGAAGTTAGTGTTTTGTGGATGGAAAGATAATTATGCGAAGAAATTATCTTTCCATGTGTCCTTTCGGTGGCCCGTGTGCACTCCCAGAGTGCATACTGCAAGCCGCAAGCTCGCCCTGTGCATTTGTCTGCATGCCTCTAATTGTCTGTCCTGTCTGTCCACATTAGCAGGCTGTTTGTTCCACGGGTCTGATAGTTGTCCCGGGGACCCCACATAGCAGAAGCTCTACCAGAGTCGGGGGATACGATACGGTCGAGTAAAACAAGGCTGGGTGGTTGTTAGTGGTGGACGTGTGTGTCCTAGTGTGGTGTGTGTATGTGTAAGAGGGGGTCTTGCCATGGTGCCTGGCCCTAATGGGATCAGAGGGGAGTTAAGGTCAAGCTGAGGTGCTGCCAACTCTGGTTAACCACTAGCGTACCCGACACCAGCAGGGACAATTGCTCTCTCACGCCATCGCTCCCACTCTTCTGTTATCCCACTTTCTCTGTCTGACCCCCACCCCCACGCGTCCATCGCCAACTCATTCTCCTGCCATTTATTTTGTCTTTGTCCTTTGTCCCATCACAGCACACCTCTAGGACATTTATTTCACTAATCCATGATACAGCAAAAACAAAATCAGCAGGAAAACCAAACATTCACATAATACGAATGTGAAAATAGTTTTGTAACAAAACAATGATATCAGTTTTTCAGCATCCTAATACTGTCCTTTTAGTGCAACAAAAAATATGACTATTTCAACCAAAATCTGAATACTGTAGAATTGCATTTCGTAATGTAAATTGTACATTTTGTTTAGGACTATAGAATGGGGTGAAGTTTTTCACAATGTTTGACAGAACTGACACATGTTGTATAAAGGTAATTTGGACCATGTCACACACACACCCCTTCAGGTACAATGAAAATGTAAACAACAGCAGAGACAAAAAGCTCCTTTTTGGGGTTAGGAATTCTGTCCGATATGTAGTCCACTAGGACTAACATGTTTGAATATACTGCCACTTACAGTATCAGTAACTTGATAATGCCTTTTCAGAAATGTATGCAAGATTTATTTCACTTATTATTCCTGCTAAACATAAACCAGTGTCATGTTTCAAGGGGAAATTTGACACATAGTACGTCACTTTGTGTTTCTGTTTTCTACTACAGTCTGTGAGGGGACTTGCCAGTCCATGCATCATGGCCTTGTCTTTGAATGCCTACTGCTGATTGCCTCCAAGTGTGTTAACACACCATCAGACAGCATGTGTTCACAAATGTCTCCACGAAAACATTATAGCTCAACACAACACATTTACAGCTGCAGCCGTTTCACCTACGTCAACACAGCACCAAAGCAGTGAAAAGAGGCACAGAGAGAGGACAGAGTTAGAGCTTGCGTGTTGTCGAGGATGCCACAGCAAAGACAGAAACAGTTCTTATCCGTGGCTGCGGGTGTACTGCAGTGCTGGCTGTGAAACCGCAGTGTACGTACGAAAACAGACAACACCCATGGGGTATGAAAGTGCTGATGTTAGGGAGATGAGCGATGATTGGCAAAGAGCATATACACTCAAATCAGGAAATAATACATTATATATGCACTTATCACAGCGTATGGCTTGCATGTATGCGGAACTTACTTTTTCGTTATTATGCTTTCTCGTTGCTTAAAATGTTAGTTGTATAACTTGCATACACACACAAGCAGACTCTCTTCACTTCCTGTTGAAGACAGCACAGTCCAATGCTATCTACAGCTGCTGAAAAAAGTATTTAACGCCCCAGCATTTTCCTCATTAAATATACTTCCAAAGGTGTTATTGACCTGAAAATTTCACTACATGTTGGGAACAACCCAAATAATCCATACATACAAAGAAAGTAGAACAAATAAGCTCAGACATTAAGGTGTGTGTAAAAATGTGAAATGACACAGGGAAAAAGTATTGAACACATGAAGGGAGGTGCAAAAAGGCATAGAAAGCCAAGACAACACCTAAAATCTATTAATAATCAGACAGCAATTCAGCCCCTTGTCAGTGCAAATGAATATGAGCTGGTTGAGTACTAATTGATGGTCTACAAAAAGGTCTCATTGCCAAGGTGTGAGTCAAGAAACATCTCATGATGGGAGAGAGATTAGAGCTTTCTCAAGACCATCGCAAACTAATTGTTGCATAACATAACAATGGCATTGTTTACAGGCGCATATCTAAGATTCTGAATGTTCCAGTAAGCACGGTTGGGGCCATAATACGTAAGTGGAAAGGCAATCATACCACCATAAATTTGCCTCGATCAGGTGCTCCTCGGAAGATTTTTGACAGAGGAGTGCAAATAATAATCAGAAGAGTTGTCCAAGAGCCAAGGATCACCCGTGGAGAGCTTCAAAAAGACCTGTAATTAGCAGGTCCTGTTGTCACAAGGAAAACAGTGAGTAATGTACTCCACCGCCATGGCCTGTATGCACGCTCACCACACAAAACCCCATTGCTGGGGGGGAAAAAAGCATGTCAAAGCTCGTTTAAAGTTTGTTGAACAAATTTGGACAAGCCCAGTGAAATACTGGGAGAATATAGTCTGATCGGATGAGAGCAAACATGAACTGCTTTAATGCCATAATGCGCACCACGTTTGGAGGAGAAATGGCACTGCACATCACCTTAAAAACACCATACTGACAGTGAATTGCAGAAGTGGGAACATGATGGTGTGGGGCTGCTTTTCGGAAAATGGTACTGGTAAACTTCACATTGTTGAAGGAAGGATTAATGGGCAAATCTACAGAAACGTTCTTCTGCTGCCATCTACGAGGATGACGAAAATGAAACAAGGGTGGACATTTCGGCAGGATGATGATCCAAAACATACTGCCGAGGATACTCTCAATTGGTTTCAAAGGAAAAAAATAAAGCTGCTAGAACGGCCCAGCCAATCACCCGACTTGAATCCAATCGAAAATCTATGGAAAGAACTGAAACTCAAGGTCCATAAAAGAAGCCCACATAACCTTCAAGATTTGAAGACTGCTTGTGTGGAGGAATGGGCCAAAATCACACCAGAGCAATGCATGCGACTAGTTTCTCCATAAAGGAGGTGTTTTGAAGCTGTCATTGCAAAAAAAACAAAAAAACTGAAAACTATAGCTTCATGTCAAATAGATGCCAACTGTGGGCTAATCAGTAAATAAAGTGAATAAAATAAAGACTGATTCTTGAGAAACTAAACTAAACTAACTAAACCAGATTGTAATTTACAGGAAAGCAAAGACCGTGGACGGCAGGCCCGATGCGTAACTATTTGCGTGATCGCTCACAAAGCTTGCTGCCAATGCTAACGAAAACAAGCATACGTGACGTCAAGCCATGGGATTCCCAGAATGCAATGTGGATTTATTTTTTTGCAATAATTAACTATGTTTTCTATGTTACCAGTACTTCGTAGAATGTGTACTTTATGTAACTGCCACATTTATTGTTGATTAATGTTGCATTGTTTTATTTATTTATTTATTCATTCTTTCATTCATTCATTTTCCGTACCGCTTATCCTCACAAGGGCATGCTGGAGCCTATCCCAGCTATCTTCAGGCGAGAGACAGGTTACACCCTAAACTGGTCGCCAGCCAATCATAGTCCACATAGAAACAAACAACCATTAGCACTCATATTCAAACCTATGGGCAATTTAGAGTCTTCAATTAATCCACCATGGCTTTGTGGGGGGATGTGGGAAGAAACCGGAGTACCCGGAGAAAACCCACGCAGGCACGGGAAGAACATGCAAACTGCACACAGGCACGGCCGGATTCGAACCAGGGTCCTCAGAACTGTGAGGCAGATATGCTAACCAGTCGCCCACAGCGGCGCCTATTTATTTATGTATTTATATATTTTTAATAAAACCATTGCTTTGGGTAGTTTCTGAAAAAGTGACCTCGTGGTCAATTCCTCTACTTGACCGTGCCCAACAGGGTGTTAACTGTTAAAAGAAATAAGCTCTAATTCAGCTTTAGTATGGTGGGACTGACATCTGTTGAGGACATCAACTTTATGGTTACATAGTTGCAATTCCTGCAGTAAAGTAAACATTGGTATGTTGAGCCATTGAAAGAGAGCTCCAGTGTTCGTTTCTCAATACTTTGGTAAAAGTGGCAGGTGTTTTCAAGTCAATGGGTTCAAGTCCAAGTGAAGTCACAAGTCATTGCTGTTCAAGTCTAAGTCGAGTTGCAAGTCTTGTGACATTTAGTCACGTCGGGTCTAAAGTTATCAAATACATGACTCGAGTCTGACTCGAGTCCAAGTCATGTGACTTGAGTGCACACCTCTGATGCAAATATAGATTACCCTCTGCAATCTAATGAAATCCAATAAAACAAAGTCTGTCCTTAAAAAAGACAATAGTTTGGAGGGTTTTATGTAATGGAGTTTAAAGTGGTACAGAACTGCACTACATCATACTGAGCGTATTCTATTACAGTGGTACCTTGTCTTACGAGTGACCTGGCTGACGTGTTTTTCATGATACAAGTGCCAGTCTGCCGATTTATTTTGGGTTGACTTATGACGAAACAATTGAGATAATGTGAGATGTGGCAGCAAACTCAAGTCACTTCACCACAAGCAGCAGTTTGGCAGACAGTGCACAATTCTTCCAAAAAAAGAGGCTTTTAGTTTACTAACTAAACAAAAAACAAAGAGAATTACACATTATTTTATTTAAAACCACAAAAAAGCCTTTGTAAAGTCTGCTAGTGTAATGCTAACAACAATGAAGAACCCCATTGATGAGCTATCAAATTGTATCGGTGTTGCTGTGGTATAACCTTTTAAGCAAAATATATCTGAACACAAACAGTAGCACCACATTCAGATAGACAATATACTGTAACAATACTCACAGTCATATACTAAGTTCTTTATCCTCTGTTAAAAACGAATATTACTGCAGCTTACTAAGTCATTTAGTTGTGAAATTGGTCTTTGCTTTTGTTTTTCGTTTTATCTGTACCATACTGCACACCAAAAGGATCACAATGTGGAGCTGGAGAGGACTACTTTAATGGCATTTCCATTCCCTTTCAGTGGGGAAAGATGATTTGCGGTACAAATGTTTGGAGTTAAGGCACCACTGTATTTTAGGTTGTCTACTTGAGACCATCACTGATATCATAAACATATTGTTGAGCTCAAGTTATGCAAGCCATTTAGTGGGAAATGTCTAAACACCATTGTTCTTAAGCCAGGCACCTGTTCATGGGCATTATGCACAGAGGATAACCGTCAATAGCTGCATTGTGCCTGCGTGTGAATCCTGCTTATGTCACAACTTTCCTCAAACCCTCTCATGTCCCAGCTGTACGATCCATGAATGAGTCACTCTGCTACGTTCAGACTCAGTACAGCCTGTACTCATTCAAAACAATGTCTTAGTCATGCTTCCATTGATGGTCTGTGGTCCATTTGCGGCCCAAAGGGAGTGTCCAATGCCATGCAGCACTAGATCATCACTGTGTTTTCACATTGAGCTAAGGGCTACTTGATAAAGACTTTGATGTGAGGAAGCAGGTACTGTATTTGTTTCTCGTTCAGCCGGTACATGGCTTGGTGGACTGTGCTCACCCACACACATAACAGTCACAGTGATATGTACATGCACAGGCGCATTATATCTCATGGGTGTCAAACAATTTTTTTTCACGGGCCACATTGTAGTTAGGGTCTCCCTCAGAGAGCCGTTATGAATATGAGACCATATAAATATTGAACCGTCTCATTTAATACATCACAACAAATTGATGGATAGCTAAGTTTGAAATCAGAAGTCAAGGATAACAGTTTGTTTAACGATTGATCAAGTTACTGTAAAAAGGGGTTTAGTAACAAAAAAATGCTTTGTTACGACAATTAGAAATTTTGATACAGATTTAAACAAGAATCAATAAGAATACACATGATTTGCTTTGATGTGGCGGGCTGGATTTGGCCGTCCTCAACTCAATCAGAGAAATCATGCAAATATCCCTAAACAGTGATCCAAACAAAGAACACACGCACATACAGATATAATAAACTGACTTGGAATGCAACAATAGCAGAGACTTAGATTTGTGTGCATGCTTATTTTATGTGCTCTTTCAGTGGTATTTTCCACTGTAAGCACAGGAAGTGCATATGGTGTTGTGTGGTTTTGTATGTGATGTGGTATCAGCACATTATCTGCAGTGAGAAGTCCAATTTCTACACAAGTTTATAAATGTTTTGTTGTGAACGGATACACTCCACCCCTGCGTGCGTGGCTGTGTGTTCATATGTGTATGACTGATGTGGTTTCAGCTTCCAGTCAGTACGTTCTTATACTAGGCCAATCGACTGCTGAGGTGTAGAAACCTGCTATAATCTGTATTCCTTTCTACATCCCTTCCTTGCGATTTGTCCTCATGGGAAAAAATTTACATGTAATTGTTTTTGTTTACATTTGATTATTTGTCCACAACTGTCTTTTCTATTGTTTGGTGTTTGGGGGGATCATTCTGTTTTCTGTGTTGTCATCCTGCGCAGCTCTGCAAAGTCACCACCACAGCTACACAGAAACCAAGATGGAAACCTTACAAGAAAAGGTTTACAGAATGTGCACCTGTCGTGACTGCTATTGTGAATGGCGAGCATGAGGTGCAGATTTTAATTTTGCAAGCCTTTCGTTCACATGACAGTTGAACCACAACGTTGAATATCGCATCTCATGAACTCCCTTAGTTCATTTTCTGAGCCGCTTCTCCTCACAAGGGTCACGGGAGTGCTGGAGCCTATCCCAGCTATCATCGGGCACGAGGCGGGGTACACCCTGAACTATTAGCCAGCCAATCGCGGCACGATTCATCTTTATTTTTTTGTATTATTATTTTTAGAATGATTATTTTAAATAATACTTTGCGGCGGCACGGTGGTTGGTTAGCACATCTGCCTCACAGTTCTGAGGACTGGTTCAAATCCGGCCTCGCCTGTGTGGAGTTTGCATGTTCTCCCCGTGCCCGCGTGGGTTTTCTCTGGGTACACCAGTTTCCTCCCACATCCCAAAAACATGCATGGTAGGTTAATTGAAGACTCTAAATTGCCCGTAGGCGTGTATGTGAGTGCGAATGCTTGTTTGTTTATATGTGCCCTGCGATTGGCTGGCGACTGGTTCAGGGTGTCTTCTCGCCTGAAGATAGTTGGGATAGGCTCCAGCACGCCCGCAACCCTAGTGAGGATAAATGGTACAGAAAATGGATAGATGGATAAATAAACACAAATAAATAAATAAAACAGTGCAACATGAATCAGCAATAAATGTGGCAGTTACACAAACTACTACGAAGTACTGGTAAGATACACAAAAACGACAACAACGATTAAATATTAATGCAGGAAAAAAATGCACATTGTGTTGTGGGAATAGCACAGCTTGATATCACGTATGCTTGTTTTCGTTAGCGTTAGCAGCTCGCTTTGTGAGCGATCACACAAATAGTTGCACAGCGGGCAGGCAGTGCACTGTCTTTGTTTCCGGTAAATTACAGAAAATCAATGAATCAATGTATATTTATGGCTGTGGAGGACTCTTGTATCGGGCATTCCTGTGGAGCTTTGCAAACAAAGGTCAGAGAACAAAGATTGGCAGGGTCCTCGAGGGTGTATGGGAGTCCCCCCAAACAGTCTACATGTGTTTTGTGGACTTGGAGAAGGCGTTCAACCATGTCCCTCGGGGAGTCCTATGTGGGGTGGTTCAGGAAAACGGGGTACCGAACCCCCTAATATGGGCTCTTCGGTCCCTGTATGACCAGTGTCAGAGTTTGGGCCGCATTGCCGCCAGTAAGTCGGACTCGTTCCCGGTGAGGGTTGGACTCTGCCAAGGCTGCCCTTTGTAACCGATTCTGTTCATAACCTTTATGGACAGAATTTCTAGGTGCAGACGAGGCGTAGAGGGGGTCCAGTTTGGTGGCCTCAGTATTGCATCTCTGCTTTTTGCAGATGATGTGGTTCCGTTGGCTTCATCAAGCTGTGATTTCCAATTCTCACTGGAGCAGTTCGCAGCAGAGTGTGAAGCGGCTGGGATGAGAATCAGCACCTCCAAATCTGAGATCATGGTTCTCAGTCGGAAAAGGGTGGCGTGCCTACTCCAGGTCGGGGATGAGATCCTGCCCTAAGTGGAGGAGTTCAAGTATATTGGGGTCTTGTTCACGATAAGCGGATCAGCGGATAAGTGGAAAAAAATGGATGGATGGATAGGGTACAAAAAGGGTTACATTAATCACAACAAATAGAGCTTGAGGAAAAAAAGCAAACACACTGCATAAACCGAAAGCCTAAAAGAAGTGAATGTCGAATTTAGTTGTGTGATAAATTGTTGTGGAATAATAAATGATACAATTAACAATTCAAATAATGGTGATGGTAAATGTAATGTCAAGCTTGGTAATTCAGTAGTGACATTGAAAGCAGTCATTTACTTGTTTTATAGATACATTAGGTGTTGGGATTCAAAGGGTAATACTTGAACTGAAGAAAACTGGGACATCTTGTCACAATTCCCAAACTTCCTTACTGCTTCATAAAACATTCCATCACTTAATTGTTCTCATTTCAGCGAAATGTGTTGAAGAGGAAAGGATAGCCTTGTATCAAAGGTGCAGGCATCGTGGTTTTCATACTCTCTCCCGAAAATCCTAAAACCCAAACTAATACCCCAATGAACAAGAGCAGAAGCCTTTTATGAACTTAGCAATCACCTTCTTTTTGCAGTCTCCTAAACAAATAGGATAGGTAGGGGAAATGAGTAGAGAGAGGAGGGGTGAATAGAAGTGACAGAACAAAAGAGATGAACAGGGGGTCCCCAAGATGAGGAAGGACGGGGGGGTATCCTAACAGTCTTTTTGAAGGCTTGTCCCCCTCACTATGGCTTTGATGTGCAGCGGTAGATTCAGCTCTTGTCAAGTCTGGTGGTGTGTGCGTGTGTGTGTGCGCGCGCGCGTGTGTGCGTGAATAGAGTCGTGGGAGGCATAAAAAAACGAACTTGATGAGCTTCGGAAGTGCTGCAAAACAGGCACAGCTGGACTGAAGGGAATAATGACAGCCTCCTTCTCCTATACACATGTAGTGCCTTTCTAGTGTGTAAGACTATAATGAGAGGTGGCTAACCTGAGTTATTTCCTCTATCAAGAAGAGGAAATTGTTTAACCAATAAACTCAATGGTACTTACTTTTAGTGCATGTATTTTTAAATACTTTGTTTAACTCTAAATCTCAAATTATTAAGACTTTGCTCTTTTGTAATTTTTAGGTACAAAAGGTCTCTGCAATTATAGTCTCTCTTATAAGACAATGTTATCTTGTTTGTGACATCTAAACTTCAAATGTACAGTCACTACTTTTAACCTGAATTTCAGATAGTCAATGAACAGACTTGGTTATATAAAAATGTGATAAAAATAAGTATATTGAAAAGTAAATAACCATTCATTAACAAAAACAAACACCCTTTTAGATTGTTTAAGTAAGAAAGTCAACACAAAATGTCCACATACACAAAGCTAACCTAAGGGCCCATGGAAGTCGGCAAAAGGAATAAGTTCAAATACCGCAAAGTTACATTGCTAGCCAGGTCGAGGCTTGTGTACGTAGTAGCCTACAAAAAATGGCTTCTTCACCCGAAGGCACAAACAAACTTAGATACCTTTTCAATGAACTTTCCACCTTAGTGGTACAAACGGCAGGAGTGAAGAAAGAATCCTGAGGGGTCCCGTCCTCGCCAGTCGGCAACGCTGTCCGCTCCCTCGAGGTCCCTTGTCGTCCTCGGCAACTTCTTCGCCACACGCAGGCCTCATTAATTTTAGTTAGTTTGTCGCTACCTTCGTAGCAAAGTCCATTTCTTGGACTA
The DNA here is from genome assembly GCF_024500275.1 of Phycodurus eques. Classification (NCBI taxonomy): domain Eukaryota; kingdom Metazoa; phylum Chordata; class Actinopteri; order Syngnathiformes; family Syngnathidae; genus Phycodurus; species Phycodurus eques. The sequence goes on from NC_084535.1 coordinate 21,567,400, forward strand.
ACTCCACCAACTTAAGTCTTATGTTGAGTCCACCGAAAATGACCCACTCTATCACAAGTAACGTTTTCAAAAGAGTCCTTGCCGAACTCTTTGGTCAACTATGATAAATGTCCACTTTACAACTTTCTGCTTTTCCTCATGCATCAGCATCAAGTCATTCACGCTTTTTTCTCTCACGAACCTCCAACGTCCTCCTCCCTCGCCATCTCACTCCACCACCTCACTTCCTGTCCTTTGACCTCAGATTTGATTCTTCATTTACATGGGTTAAATAAATAAATTCACAAAACAAAAGTATATCTTTTTCCTTTTCACAGGTTATTAACCAAAATACATTTCAAGATAAATTATTACACAAGAAAATAAATTCAGCGCACCTTAATAACATTAACTAATATTCCGCCTTCTTATATGAAGAAAACCCATAACTTAATTGCTGCTCAATTAATTTGAACTTGTAACTTAATTTCTGTGCCCTGCGACTGACTGGCGACCAGTTCAGGGTGTAGTCTGCCTTTCGCCTGAAGTCAGCTGGGATAGGCTCCAGCGCCCCGCGACCCTAACCTTCCTGCTTCCTTATTTCCATGACTATACCCTTATGCACTATAGTCAAAGGCCTGTCACTGGACTTACCAGGTGAGTTTAACGGTAGGCTTAATGGCTCTTTTAGGTCTAGGCTCAGCTCTGGTCTTCATACCGTCTTCCCAGACTTCAGTCTTGGATTCTTCTTCCCCAGACTTCAACTCTACTTCATCAAAGACTTCAGGATCCTCTTCATATTCCTCTTCTCTCTCATCCACAGATTCAAGTTCAGAGTTTTCTTCTTCCTTTTCTAGTATATTAGTCTCTCTCTCTTCAACAGATTCCTCTTCTGGTTCTTTATCTTCTTGTAGATCAGTATCAGTCTCTGTTTGAGTGTTGCAAACATGCTCTGACTCAAGTACCTGCATACAGTCTGGCTCAGGGGCATGAACACTAGCTAATTCAGGGTCATTTCCGATGTTTCCCATTGGCCTGGCAGCATTCAACACTGTTTGAGCAGACGGTGATGGGGTAGCCCGGTGAGTGATGAAATACTCCACATCAGAGGACGAATCGGAGAACTCCTGGAGCGCTAGAGTCTCTGAATTTGGGTCTTTTGGGCATTTCTTGCATTACGTGTGTGCATGTTTGTTATTGTTATTAATTCTTTGGGAAAGGTCTTTTTTTTTTTGTTCCAGAATGACTGTGCCTCTGTGGTGTGGGATGTGTTCAGAGGGATTTTTCCTCCACAGTCTGTTCGGAAAACTGTCAGCGCTGACAACCGGAAATGTTAAACCTGTTCAATATTTTTCATCCCAAATCCTTGTGTGTGATTAACACCAAGTTTAACTGAGGCACAAACTGCGTGATTGTAACATGAAACAGAACAATAGCTGCCTTTTGATCTGCTTTACTCCCATTAACCAAGGGTGATCCATAAAACTACAACATTACATCCTCTATAACAGACTGCAACGCAATGAAAATACAGTTTATTGCTTTTCCAACACCGCAAACTCTGCCATCCCAATCCTCCAGCTAGGTTTTAACATACTATAACACTCAAATCTTAACCTTAAATTAGTTCTTAAAGGTCCCATATTTTACCAAACCAACTTATTCTTATATTTGGGATGTTATATTTGCTCTATGGTACCTCAGTAAAGGTGAAAAATGAATAAAATAGTCCACGAATTCCTGCGCAATAGACGTTTTTCCACAGAGGCCTGAAATCAGGTAATTCGAACTTCTCAAGCTTATCTACATCACCAGCAAAGATCTCCGCCTACCCCTCCACCCCCGAGCCAGCACTGTCAACATAACAAACACGTGCTCTCACAAGTAGTGAGCGTCTGTTACACGGAGGCAACCAATCAGAGGAAAGGGGGCGGTCTTAGCCACATGTGGGAGGTAGAGTAAGTAATTGTTATGGAGTGCTATGACTAGGAAAGAGATATTTTGGGGACTTTTTGTTCAGCAAAAAGGTGCAGAGTAAGGACATTCTTTAACTTCCTTGACAACCTAGACCAGGGGTATCAAACTCATTTTTGTTGCGGGCCACATTGTAGTTATGGATTCCCTCGGAGGGCTGTTATGACTGTGAACCCATATAAAATATTGTCTCATATAATGACATATACACAACAAATTGATTGATAACTCATTTTAAAATCAGAAGCCAATAAAAAGAAATGTTCAACTATTATTATATTTATTTCAAAAAGGTGATTGGTAACATAAAATGTTTTCAATATCTCAACATTATACAAGACACCAATTTTGGTATTTTCAAAAGAAACATGAAGTCGACACATGATTTGCTTTCACGGGCCACATAAAATGATGTTGCGGGCCGGATCTGGTTCCTGGGCCACCAGTTTGACACCTGTGACCTAGACTTATAGTAGCTGGGAGAAATGTGTAGCCGATTTTAATGGCTGGTTGAAAGATTCGAGTTACTGCTTCAATAAATTTGGTCAATCCAAAGATTAATGTCACTCGCATTGGCAAGCAGACACTGAACCAGATCTTCACTGTTTTGAACACTGTTACGACTGCCGCAAATTTTGTAATGGAAACTTGTGGCTCATTGTCTCACATGAGTATCCCAAACACGGGCCATGCAAATATTGCTCTTCTGTGAATCATCCTTTTTCAATTTGACAGCAGTGAAGAGTAAGTACAGCTGGTTTGGTTAAGTTCATTCTGACTCCAAACAACTCATGAACATTTAGGTTGAAACAATAAAAAAATAAAAAATAAAAAATAAAATACTTCCTGTGGCATTTATGAGTACACATGGTAGCTTGTTTCATTGTTTGTTTAATTGGAGTTATGAGGGGGTGCTTAAAATAAACAATCTATAGTATATAGACATATTTCCAGTCTTTACACGTTAAGCATTATTTTGAATCCGTTTTACTGTTATTTTTCCTTATTTTGTGAATTTGGAAGTCAGTTTATTTGCACCTAGAGTGACCTAAATACTGACTATCCAAAATGACAGGGTGACAATGAATGTCTGGGGTTTGGTACTCCTCAAACTTTTACCCACACGGGGCGGAGGATTCTTGCACCTGCTTCCAAACCCAGTTGTAATTTGCAATCCTGTCGTATACATTCATACTTCTACACATTCACACGATAGGATAACACAATACGATGTCGCGGGCCAGCTAAATTCGAAAAATTGGTTCTACGTCGAGATGAAATAAAACTCGACATAAAAATAATAGAAAAATAGAAAAAAGAGGGATATGACGACGTAGTTGTCTGGCTAAACATGGTGTCTAAAATAGAAAAAGGAAGTAAGAAAAAGAAGGACTTAGAAAATGGACGGAAAAGGCCTTCAGTGACATTAAACAACATTTGGTGTCCAGTGACGCGCTGGCCCTTCCAAATTATGATAAAACATTCATTCAAATGGTAGAGTGTAAAAGCTATTACATGACCTCCGTACTTACGCAACAATGCGGTGATAAACTAAGACCAAGAGCTTATTTTTCGACTAAATTAGACAGCGTGACGTGATAATGGCCGGCACGGTGGACGACTGGTTAGAGCGTCTGCCTCACAGTTCTGAGGACCAGGGTTCAATCCCCGGCCCCGCCTGTGTGGAGTTTGCATGTTCTCCCCGTGCCTGCGTGGGTTTTCTCCGGGCACTCCGGTTTCCTCCCACAGCTCGAAAACATGCATTAATTGGAGATTCTAAATTGCCCGAAGGTGTGGCTGTGAGTGCGACTGGTTGTTTGTTTGTATGTGCCCTGCGATTGGCTGGCAACCAGATCAGGGTGTACCCCGCCTCCTGCTCGATGACAGCTGGGATAGGCTCCAGCACGCCCGCGACCCTAGTGAGGAGAAGCGGCTCAAAAGATGAATGAATGAATATAGATAGTATCGTCCTCTGCTCTACAAAGCCATTCACTCCTCTAACACCATTGTGAAATCAGCAGAAGACAGTGGTGGTAGGTCTGATCTCCAGCAACAAAGGGCAGCAAGCAACAAGCCACTTGTTTATTTCTATTTGTGTCAAGGTCTTAGTCTTAGTCTCAAGGATAAAAACAAACCGAATATGATTTTGACTCTCCGTCTTTGAAAACAAACTGTTGGCCTGTTCTCAGGACTGGCGTATGAACACCGATAGATGCTCACTGCATGCTCAGAGCCAGACTGCACTCTTAAGGCTAGCAACCATTCACTCATGTTAATAGTTGGCAGTGTGGAAGTCCAATGAAACTAATACCAGCAGGCCTGGACGAAGAGAGAACTGACGCGGGGAGAGTTGTAACATGAAAGGCTGACATCGTAAAGCAATGCCTGAGCAAGGACACAGAAGGCAGAGAATCACCAAAACAAGTTATTCAGTCTTTCACACATACACACCCATCAGCCTGGTAGCCCCCAACATTTACATTAGAAGAGGAAGGACACAGTGGGCCTGTGGAGGAATAGAGGGATGGGAGGAGAGGTTGGACACACTATTGGGAGGTTGTAAACACTGTAAGACAGTGTCTCCATGGAAGCCTGCAGACTACTCTGTGGCATCTCACCCCCTCCATCTACTGCCAGCTCCCTCTGCCTTTCCAAAGACAAGTGCCTTGACCGCTAGGCCCCAAATCACCCCCTCGCCTTGCTAGCCCGCATGGCTGTCGAGCACAGCAGATGTGCACAGAGGAGTAAGTGACCTTGGATGACTGAATCCCCTCAGCTTTATGGGCTACGGTAGTGAGGCCTTGACAGAGGGTAATGTGACCCAAGGATTATTTTTGTTCAGTTTACTCTTCTGTACTTTTTCATATGTGGGGTGATAATTAATTATCCTAAATAAGATTTACAAGCCACTTTGACTTTATACATAGTGTTAATCAGAATAAAAGTTGAATAATTACATTGTTGCCATATTTTAATCAAGTAAGTTATATTTTCAAGACTTTACAAGCTTATACAGGCCACAACAGTCAGATTATTTTATTTAAAATGTTAGATAAATCCACCATGTGGACGTTGGTCATGTTGTGTTGCAAGGTGCTGCCTTCCAAGCAGCTAGTTCAGGTTCAGTTCCTGGCAGGTCCCCAACATCCTGCCATTAAACTTTTTCAGTGCTAGTCTTAAACCTGGGTGAACTGGGAGATTTCTTACGCAAAAACTGAGTCATGCAATTTATTCGAACTGTTAGAAACAAGAAACCCACCATGTGGTTATCTGTTGAACACAGAAATTAACTAGCAACTACTAACTGCAAAAGGTATAAATACATAGACAAAAATGTATTTCCAAAATATTTAAAACCCTACATCTAGCTAGAGTTGAGGGAATACATATATTCTAACAAATCCATAATTTTAAAATTCAACCAAATATGCTTGTGGTGTGTTTTAGATCCAACAAAGTTGAAAAGGAATGTTGGCTGATGCTCTAGAGCAGCTATTTTGCCATAACTAGACAAAATATCCTCTTAAAAGAAAAGAACCCATAAGAACAAGAACAAATCAGTATTAGTAGATCATATCGAAATGTTGTGTAAATAAAGTAACAATTTATTCCACTCTGAATTGACACTCAGGAGGGAGCCAAGTTTGGTTAAAAGATGATCTGGGCTGACAGAGCCTCCTTTCCACAAATTTGGAAATTTTCCAAAATGTCTTGGTAAGTCGCATTAAGTAATTGATGTGGTAACTTTGGGAACTTCTATTGACTCTAAAGTTAATTAATTTATTCAAAACTGTGTCCGCAGAAAGCCACATTCCTGTCCAAGCTGCCCCACTCCTGGAGTAGAATAGTGTGAGCGGGTGCAACTACATCCAGTGTGCGATTTTCATTTTTAACAATTCTTACGCTTTTTAATCTGACAGCAGAAAATACTTTTGTTAACTGAGAAATAAATAGTTTCAGGTAATTCTAAAGTTATCAGTTTGTGTCAATGCTGTAACACTGTTATATGTATTAAATTACTCCCTAAATGGCATTAAACAGCAGTGTCCCTTGTATTGTGGCTTGGCCCCCTCTGGTTTTTCTTATCTGTTCTTATCACAGTTGGCACGAAAGGGACATCGGATTTAGTTTCTGGTAGATCTGGGTACCCTGTAAAACAGATTCCCATTCAGCAGCTTTGTGTAGAGACCTTTCATTGGAAACTCATTCATTAGTCCTCTCACCTCCTGTACAGTATCTGCCACTTTAGTCGTAGGGTATAATACGCAGAGGGGGTAAAACAGAGGGAGCAAGAGTAAAACAGTAGTCCAGGAGGAAAAAATGGCCTTCAGGGGCTCTGGGGAGCACAAGAACAGAGAGCGAGAGAAGATTGAATGCTAAAGAATAGCTAAGAGATGGAGAGCGCATTTAAATAGCTGAAGCGGGTACCGGCTGCCAGGCACTGAGGAATTCATGGTCGATTTGTCCTTGTCTGTTGCCGCTTCCCAATAAAAGGGACTTGAAGGGGCTGGACTGGGCTGGAAGCAAGCAACAGATTGCAGATGCCCCTTTTGGAGAGGGCTCCTTGTGCAAAAGCAGGTTCCCCTCTCTGAGTCCTGAACCACCCTTTAGAGAAAAGAGCCCTTCTCTACTGTAAAGGACATTGTGGAGCTTGTCAATGGCTCTCGGCTGGGGCACAGAGAAAATACAAGGAGGCCCAGTGTTCAGCACCCTACCTCTTTCTATAGAGGCCAGAACTGTTATGGGGGCCCCCAGGGGCTCTACAGGGAGTTTAGAGGGCAATGTTTCAATGGAGCCCAAGTCTTTTTACCTCCTATATTGTGAGCCGCTCTCTCACTCATTCCTAGAGATCGGGAAAGGGAAATTCCTCTGCAGATCAAACAGAACGTCTTCCTTTCCAGATGAACTTACGACGGACCAAATGTGGAGACACAGCTTGAGCCATCGAGGAGGCCTTGTTAGAGAAGAAAGGCAGGGGTTGTCAAGGTTGTTGAGTATGTGCGTTGCGCGCGCGTGCTTCAATTAGGATTGGTTGGCAACTTGCCCATCTCAGGTGAGATTAAAGCCAATCATGGCTTATTAAAGAAGCTGTCAATCAGGGCAGTGGACCGCTGGATTCAGGTCAACTTCCAGCTGTGTGTAGACTCTGTGTGCTGATTCTGTATGACGATGTTAGATAAGGTCAGTCATGAGTTGTTTGATTCTCCTTTTTCCGTCAAATCAGCATTCGAAAGCATATTTAACCTTTTCAGAGAAGCATAATCACTCGTGGCAACTGGATAGACATACAAACACACAAAGCAAGCTTTGCCGACATTCAGGACTTTGTCACCCACATCTTGAAAAGACAAACTTTACACAGTCACCATGACCGCTGCAGAATGCTGTAGAAAATGCAGCTGATAAGCAAAGTGCCGTCCAATGGAGCTGCTGTAGGTTATCCCCGAACCTCAACGAGCACTCTGTTAGCGACCAGAGAAACACTATTACAATAAAATGAATTAATATGGAAAGTTGTCATATTGTTTCCCCTTAAATATTATGATCATATAATCATGCAATTGGTTGCAACTAAGACAAAGAAATTATCTGTGTGTTTGTGATTGTGGTTGTATGTATGTGTGTGTGTGCGTGTGTGTGTGGGGGGCAAGGGGGGGGGGGGGGGAATGTGTATGTGGCGTGCGCGCATGGCGTAAGTGCGTGTGTTCACTCGTGCTCTGGGAAGAAAGTTCCCATGATGACGGCACTGCTACACTTGCTCCTGCGAAGCACATGTAGCCTACAGCAAGCTGAAAATAGTCTTTTTTATTTCAAGACTCAGTGTTTCAATTTCTTCTTCACCATCACTGACCTCCTTTCATTTATTTCAAGAGATGCTATTCTTCCAAGTTTTTTGTTTGTTTTAAAATCCTCTCTGTTGTTGTTTAACTTGAATTTTAAAAGAACATTGTAATTCATGATAATTCTTCATTGTTGTTATCACATGAGATTAAGGGCGGCAAGGTGCGATCAATCGTGGACATAAAAATTGCCATGTAGTAAATTCCTTCCTCATAGGCATTTTTCATTTAGACGCATCATGTACACCAGACATGCCCAAAGTCCGGCTCCCGGGCCAAATCCGGCCCGTGTTCATATTTCCACTGGCCCGAAGCCTCTGTCATAAAACCAATAATATGTGGCCCGGCAGTACAAAATACACGCGCAATTTTATATTTCACCACAGGATGGCAGTAAACTTGTGGCTGAACTCTCGCAGGGCCGTTTTCCGCATGATCTGTTTTTTGCCCATTTCTGAAATGGCAACTGGAAGTAAGAAAAGGAAAGTTGATAGTGAGGGGCGACGTTTCCAGGACAAATGGAAGTCTGAATATTTTTTCACTGAGTTTAGAAACAACTGCGTCTGCCTAATTTGCTGTGTTCAAGGAGTTCAATATAAAGAGGCACTACCAGACGGAACATGCTAATTACGACACGCTAACTGGGAACGAACGCAGTGAAAAATTGAAGCAACTGGTAGCTGGTTTAACGGCACAGCAACACTTTTTCACAAGAGCCAGTGAGTCGAATGAAAATGCAACAATGGCAAGCTATGAGGTGGCAACGCTGATTGCCAAGCACTGCAAACCTTTTACTGAGGATGAATTTATTAAAGACTGTGTGATGAAAATGGTGGAGAACATTTGTCCTGAGAAAAAGCAACAGTTTGCCAATGTTTTCCTGGCTCGTAGCACTGTGTCACGAAGGATCGAACAAGTTTCTTCTGATATTAAGAGACAGTTGGACGCAAAAGGAGTGGAGTTTGAATTTTTTTCGTTAGCCTGTGACGAAAGCACGGATGCATCCGACAGCGCTCAGTTACTGATTTTTTTTTAGAGGAGTGGACAGTGAAATGAACGTGCGTGAAGAGCTACTTGACCTCCAGAGCCTTAAGGACCAAACAAGAGGAAAATATTTATTTGCTTCTGTTTGTTCCGCCGTAGATGACATAAAATTACAGTGGAATAAAATCACGGGGATTATTACGGATGGCGCACCTGCCATGGTTGGCGAGCACAGTGGATTATCAACCCTAGTGTGTAACAAAATCAGCGAAGAAGGAGGTAAAGCTATAAAACTCCATTGTATTATTCACCAACAAGTCCTATGTGCCAAACATCTGAAATATGATCACGTTATGAAACCGGTCATAAAGGCTATTAATTATATTGATAAGACAACTGTATTCACATATTAAAGCCTTTTGGACCAAGCTGCTACTTTTCATAACCCACCTGTCACAAATGCAGCCCAATACCACACATTTCCAATCTCTGCAAGACATAATGACCTGTTTTCCAGCGCACAATATCAGTGTGCAAATGAGGTATGCTGCAAACATCTCATCTCAGACTGAGGAGTTTCAACAGCGTTTCAGGGATTTTGCAACTATTGAAAAGGAGATCACGCTTTTTTCTTCTCCCGTTTCCGTGGATCTCAGTGACGTTCCAGCCCACCTGCAGTTGGAGCTCATTGAGCTGCAGTGTGACACAGAGTGTCGCAGCCGGTACCAACAACTCCCTCTTGTCAACTTTTACCAGCAGCTGGATAAAGACAGGTTCCAAGAGATTTGTACATTTGCTAAGAAAATGTTGATCTTGTTTGGCTCGACATACTTGTGTGAGAAGACATTCTCAGTCATGAACATGAATAAGAACCGCGTGAGGACATGACTAAGTGACTCCCACCTGCGTGACATCTTGGGCATTAAAACCATCGCTTTTGAGCCAGACCTGCCCCACTTACTGCAGTCGAGATCTCGGTGTCTCCCTTCACATTAATGCAAACATGTTGTTTGTTGATTCTGATGAATAAAGTTTGAGTTTGAGTCAAATTTCATAAAAATACTTTATTTTGCATTTCATTAATTTTTATTTTAACCTTCATTTGTCCAGGTCAGGCAGTTATCAGCAGCAGACAGCATAGTAAAACAAAGTAAGTAAAACAAAGTAAAACAAGTAAGTATTAGCAGCAGACAGCATAGTAAAACAAAGTAAAATAAAAATAAATACAAAAACGCATTCCCCTTGTCGGTAGCATGTAAAATTAATGCTGGCCCGCATGACAATTTTTTTTACATCAATGTGGCCCCTGAGCCTAAAAGTTTGGGCACCCCTGATGTACACTAATCAGCTACAACATTATGACATTCGCAACCAGTTCAGGGTGTACCCCGCCTCCTGCCCGATGACAGCTGGGATAGGCTCCAGCACGCCCGCGACCCTAGTGAGAAGAAGCGGTTCAGAAAATGGATGGATGGATGATCCAGCTCTTGTATTCAATGTCATTATATTGCGCAACTAGTCATAATGTTGTGACTGGTCGGTGTATACAGTATGTACTTGTAAGGACATCATGACATGGATGTGGATCTCCATCACAACAAGCTGCTTCTGTGAAGGTCATTAAGAACTTGTTTGAGAGAAGTAAGATGATTGTCACTGCAAAAAAGAAAGCTGTTAAAATTACAGATTAACACATTTTAACATCCTATAAATTCCTCATACTTAAAGTCCCCATTATTTTGTTCTGACTACAGCAATATAAAGATGAGATAGAATATTTAAAAAAAAAAACATGAGTGGTGTCTAATAGCAAAACAAATTTAGGGACAAGAGATTGGGTCAATGAGAGAGTCTACAGTGGGTACGGAAGGTTTTCAGCTGCAGGGACAGGATGACTAGTTGCAATCGAAGGAAAGATGAATGCGGCCAAGTACAGGGATATCCTGGAAGAAAAACCTTGTCCCGAGTGCTCAGGACCTCCGACTGGGCCGAAGGTTTACCTTCCAACAAGACAATGACCCTAAGCACACAGCTAAAATAACGAAGGAGTGGCTTCAGAACAACTCTGTGAGTGCTCTTGAATGGCCCAATCAGAGCCCTGATTTAAACCCAATTGAGCATCTCTGGAGAGACCCTAAAATGCCTGTCCTCCAACTTTCACCATCCAACCTGACAGAACTGGAGAGGATCTGCAAGGAGGAATGGCAGAGGATCCCGAAATCCAGGTGTGAAAAACTTGTTGCATCATTCCCAAAAAGACTCATGGGTGTATTAGCTCAAAAGGGTGCTTCTACTAAATACTGAGCAAAGAGTCTTAATCCTTATGGCTTTGTGATAATTCAGTTTTTCATTTTTAATAAATCTGCAAAAATGTCAACAATTCCCTTTTTGTTTTTTGTTTTATTAAAGGGGGTCTGAATACTTTCTGTACCCACTGTATGTCAGGACGTGTAAGTAAAAACCTCTTTAAATTCTCTTGATAATCCTTCAAGTATTCGCTCTGGTAAAATTATACTTTTTAGTCTTGACATCACCATCACAACACATTCAGTGAAGCACGCATTGTTCCCAACACACACAAGGTGCACACAAGCAGGGTAACTTCTGGTGCTTGTCCATTCAGTCGATGATGTCGACGTGATTGCTTGTGTGCAACTCCTGTTGTTGTGGTTACGTACATGGTGTCATGGTGATGCTTTAATGGTAACAAGTTCAGATTGGTTCTCTGAACATGCATTTCATTAGGCATTAGCTCACAGAATTTGTTCTAGCCTGCCTGGCAGCAGGATCATGACAAATGAAGCTCTGAGTCAGAGATTATTGAAGGAATACAAAGAGATAATAAGTGTTTATGTAAACATTATGGTTTAGCCCAAGTGCCAAAACACTCATCCAGTTTCCTGGACAGTATTTTCCAGTAGTATGAATAATGCCTGACTCATGTTTCCTGTTTATATTGTTATGTGCTCAGGTTTTAATGTACATAGTTCTTTGGCGTTGGAACAAACAGAATTTTTTAATTGTTTGTGTACATTTGCATGTACAGTATATGTAACAACATGGGAAATGTTTGTGTTTGTTGTTGTTTCAATAAGGGGGAGGGGGGAAACAAACAATATATCTTTAAAATATGCTCATCCTGCAAATAACTGAATGTAAAAACATTTTCATATGTTAGGTTAATCTGCGGCACAGTCACCAAGTGGTTAGCACATCTGCCTCACAGGTCTGAGGTTGGGCGTTCACATCCGGGCTCAGGCCTTCCAGTGTGGAGTTTGCATGTTCTCTAAATGTGCGTGGGTTTTCTGCAGGTACTCAGAAAACATGTTTGTTAGGTTCAGTGATGACTGCATTTTTCTGAGGTGTTAATGGTTGTTTGTCTTTTTGTGCCCTGCAATTGGCTGGCGACCTGTCCAGGGTGTACCCCGCCTCTTGCCGAAAGTCAGCTGGGACAAGCTCCAGCTCACCCGTGACGTTAACGAGGACAGCAGCATCGAAAACGTATGGATGGGTTATCTGTTTCCATGAACTATGTCATAAAAATGTATGTCAGGATTGCTATTTGAGGCAAACAAACAAACAATATTAAAACAAACAATACTATACACGCCAAATGTATATTTTGTCTACCCTAGAGGTTAGACCACTCTTTGGACTAGTCGCTGAAAAGCGGCCAGTTTTACTTTCCGAAAACTTTCTTAGTTTCCTTGAGCAAAGCACCTAAACCGCAAATGCCCCAGAGCATAACACAGTGACAACACCCCCCATCACGCTTGACATCTGTCCTTAGAGTGTAAGTAGAATTTCCCCCAATTATAAGGCTTCAAATTGCAGCCGTCGTTAGATGACAAATGAAAGGACGACAATAGTCAATCACAAGTCCCACTAAACACATACAGAGTTAGTGCATTATCAGGGTTGAGTCACAGCCTAAACAAAAGGCAAAGCAGAACAATGGGAGCTCTGTCTGCGGCCTTAAGAGAAGTTTAACAGTGACACACGCAACACTGCAATCACCTGGTTCCGTTCCCTGCGCCAACCTATTTATCTATGGAACGCCCTGTTCCTTCACCACGAGTCCTCAGAGAGAGAGAGAGAGAGAGAGAGAGAGAGAGAGAGAGAGAGAGAGAGCGAGAGAGAGAGAGGACAAAGGGATTGTGGGTTTCACCCACCAGCACTTACCTGCAGGGAAGTGTGACAGTATGTGGGTCATGTCTGACAGCTTCTAATCCTCTATGATGGCAACTTGTTTGTTCAGCCAGCAGGTTCTCACCACCCCATTACATAAGACCCAAATGGAGGCCAGGCAAAGACAAACACTGGCGAGGACAAACCAAGGCATAGATGAGTAGAAAAAAAAAGTGATTTGTGCTTGTTAACATTATTTCCCGAGTTATACAATGAGGAAGGAATGTCTTGGCACCTAAACGCTGTGCGTGTGTGTGCGCGATTTTTTATTTCCTTCCAGAAATTATTTGTCAACAGGGGTAGGGGCATTTGGGGTCCCCTGCCAAACAATCAGTAATCTACAGCGTTAAGATTGAGTAAATGAGCTGTTAGACCCAGCAGTCACATTTGATGACAGTCATAATCAATAACATGAACCAAATATTTTTAAACTATGCTCTATTGTATACATAATGCCATCACCACCAACATCAACACACAAATGAGGAAATACAATACAGTTGTTACAACTTTACATACGCAGCTAAAGAATCAATGCTAAAACCTCGAGTGAAATTGACATTTTATTTTCTCCAATTTAGGATTTTATATGTGCGCGTGCTCAGACATTTACAGACACACACGCACGCACGCACACGCACGCACACACACACACACACACCTAAAACCTGGTCTCGTAATTACGTCATTGAGTGCCAAGGCCCAATAAGGTCGTTGGTGAACAAAAGCCCTATTGCATCACACTGCTGATAGGGGCAACGTGATTGACGGAAACAGCCATGCCTGAACTCAATATGAGCTTGCACGCACGCTCACACGAACACATACACACAACGTGGGGGATGTAAGTAGTTAATAATTACAGCAGTAATGTGATAGGCTTCACTATTGCACCTGTCATAACAAGAAGTACACTTTGGTTCCCGCTTGAAGTCTTTCTTTTGGGCATCCAATTGTCAGTGTAGAGAGGGTATTTGTTTACAATGATTGAGTGATCAGATGACACAAGTCCAATTATTATAGACAGTATGTAGCACTTTGTTTAAGGATTTTTCCAGTTATTCTTTTTAATGTCTTGTCTGAGTTTATTGGGAGATGGAAAGAGTCAGCTGTCAAATCTGTTTGGGATTCAAAGTAATTATTGTTTGTGCATGGGATGATGCTTTTTTTGGCTGGAAAATGAAACTGGTTTTGTTTAGTTTCATCAATTGGTATGGTTCAATTCTGCTGTCCACAGTACAGCTTACAACAGTAAAGCCTTATCTGGCTTGGTGTTCTCAAAAAGTTTGAAAGCGGAATGCCAATATCTGGGACCGCTCAATTATGTAAATAGCATGGCATACCTGTGCAATGCACAGAGAGGAACATGACATAGTAACTTTGGAGAACAAAACTAAACAAAACAATGTATGGCTTGTCTTTATTACAAGAAAAAAACTAAGTTTGTTTGAGATTTCTGTTGTCACTTGACATTTTTTTTTTTGGGTCTGGGTACAATGGAAGGGTGGCAAAAAGAGATATGGTATGGACCAATAATTTTTGTACCGTGCGAAACTTTTGTATTAGGAAAAGTTTTAACCTTGCAATGAAACTGTACTGCAAGTTGGAAACAGAACGTCTTAACAACTACTTCACTTTACCTTCGCAATTGATGAAATCAGGGCCATTGCATGTTGAGATGTGTGGCAATAATAGATAATAAGAAAGAAGAGAAAGCACAAAACTACTGGAAATACAAATACTGAGTTATTCAGAGCACGATGGGAAAATCCTGATAGGTGGCCTAAGGCAACATAACAGAGGGATAAATCAAGACAAGTCTAGTCTCGTCAAGAGATATGGTATGGACCAATTATTTTTGTACTGTGCGAAACTTTTGTATTAGGAAAATTTTTAACCTTACATTGAAACTGTACTGCGAGTTGGAAACAGAACGTCTTAACAACTACTTCACTTCCATCCATCCATTCTCTGAGCCGCTTCTCCTCACTAGGGTCGCGGGCGTGCTGGAGCCTATCCCAGCTGTCATCGGGCAGGAGGCGGGGTACACCCTGAACTGGTTGCCAGCCAATCGCAGGGCACATACAAACAAACAACCATTCGCACTCACAGTCACACCTACGGGCAATTTAGAGTCTCCAATTAATGCACGTTTTTGGGATGTGGGAGGAAACCGGAGTGCCCGGAGAAAACCCACGCAGGCACGGGGAGAACATACAAACTCCACACAGGCGGGGCCGGGGATTGAACCCGGGTCCTCAGAACTGTGAGGCTGACGCTCTAACCAGTCGTCCACTGTGCCGCCACTACGTCACTTTACCTTTGTGGCAATAATAGATAATAAGAAAGAAGAGAAAGCACAAAACTACTGGAAATACAAATACTGAGTTATTCAGAGCATGATGGGAAAATCCTGATAAGTGGCCTAAGGCAACATAACAGAGGGATAAATCAAGACAAGTCTGAGCCAGCCTTAACTGTCAAACTTTATCAGCTGTGTCAGTCATAAACTGTCTGCCTTCTGGAATGAACTTGCTCGATGGAAACAGGAGAGGAGCTGGATAACCGAAAGATCTGGCTCTCATTCTACTTTTAGATGTTCTGGTAACCAAAAGAAGCAATCCTAAAATACTTTGGTTTTAAAGTGTTAAAAGTGCTGATTCTGTAAATCCATAAGCTACCAGAAAATCTTAGTGGAGTCTCTGAGTATAGAGTCTACAGAACGGTGCAAAAGTGTTTTAGTGACCATTTTCACAGCTATCATTTTGATGTACAGTATTAGAACAGTAAGTGATAAGACAGCTATAGTTACAGCTATGACACAAAATTCCAAAACCAATTTCCACAAATACTTATAGTTAGGTGGTGCATGGGCCAAAGAAGGGAGAAAGGTGCAGGAGGAGGAATGTATTGTACATTCAACGTTTGAGTCACTATGGCATCAGTGGAATTGTCATCCCTATAAAATCGTAATGGCACAGCCCATCCATTCATATACCAGGTAATCAGCTAATTAAGAAACTGATGGACAAACCAACACCAATACAACGATCCATTAACTTTCTTTTTTACTTTTAATCAAAAACAAGAAGTTACAGTATGTGAACATCCACACAACTAGCCAAGTCCATAATTAGTTTTGACATTAGATCCTTTTTATTCCTATCAGGTCAGTCTAACAATATAATGATACCGTTCAGTCACCCACATTATTTCTTCCCTATGAAAATATACAAGGTCTTACTTAGCTGAGAGCTGGAACCAACAAGTTACATAGCAGAAAGTGTGCCACACAGTGCATGTATCGGCATGTTTATGGATTATGTTTGAGTTTTGCTATTATACTATTTTACTGCTACTCCTTCAGTTTGATCACAACGCTTGTGTTTTTCTCAGGACAAACAGTCTTCAATTAGTGACAACCTGTGATCTGTAATCACATGCTGTCATTCAGCCTGACAGTCTGAATGCATGAGATGGCGAACAGTGGCTCATAATTTGATGAAAGAAAAATAACAAGTGGCAAAAACTTTTAACGTTCGTTTTGATCTGACAGCCTGGAGCGAAAGGCTTGATTACAGGTGCAAGAGCCTGAGTGCACTTAGTGCCCAAGGAAATGAGTGCAGGGAATCAACTGACTTACTCAAGCAATGTCTGTCGTTCCAGGCATAGCTCAGACAGACAAGAGCTATGGCCTGTGCTGTTTCGACAGGCAGCACCATTGAAGACTACTATACAAAATGATGGGGGACATGGGCCCGAATAGCTTGCTATATAATTATCTTCAAATAGTAAGAATTAAAATGCATGAAGTTTATAGTTTTTGAGAAACATTGTACAATACATATCATACGTCTTACAGTGCTGTGAAAAAAAGCATTTGCCTCCTTCTGAAATTGTCAGTGATTAGAATGTTACAGACATATCCCCTTGACAAAAAAATAACTGTGGGTCCATCCCATACAGTATATTCAAAACTTTATGAATACCTTACTGGTACTTTAGTGGACAAAATCTTTAAAGTAATATAAAGCGCATTTTGTACATCTAGGACATTACAAATGTACAATCCTCTATGCTATCAAGTGGCTTAGCTACTGTAAGCATCGGTGATTGAATCAGTAACATGACATGTGGGTACGATTTTCAAAATAACAAATGTACTTTACTACATTACGATGCTATAGCTACTTTAAAAGCTCAGCTCATCTCTATAATGTGGTTTTCCCTCCACAGGTGATATATGGAGATGTTGAAAATAACAGAAACATGTTTGTTTCCCAGGCAAGTGCAATGAGTATGTGAAATGCAGGTCAGATGAGTCATCTCCTCTTCTTTGACAGTGCTGTCTGTTTTTTTCACACTCAAATGGAAAAATACACTAGTGTGTGTGTGTGTGTGTGTGAGAGAGAGAGAGAGAGAGAGAGAGAGAGAGAGAGAGAGAGAAAGAAAGAGTGAGACAGAGATGACTTGCTGAAAGGCCCAAGGACATGCAGGAGTGCACATGCATGAATGCATACGTACACACGCACGCATGCACACACACACACACACACACACACACACACACAGTTTTCTTCAGTTATATATCATTTAGTTACACACACACAAACACATACTGTACATGGCTGTCTCTCCTACACAAAGTTGCTGAAAATCACACACTCAAACACACAAATCACATACCCTGCAGCTGAATTGTTGGTGCTACAAAAAGACAGCAGTGTTTAACCCGTCCTTGAAACTGATTGAAACTTAAATGTCGGCCAAAGACACACGCACACACACAGTGTCACTAGTCAGTTCCTAGACTATATTATAGCCTAAACTCAGAGATAAGTTTAGAAATGACATCTCTCTCTGATCCAGTGCTCAGTAACGTGCCAACGTGGCTACTATAAATCAGGGAGTATGAATGACGAAGGCCTGGATGTGTGTAACTGTATGAAAGTCGCTAACTCCCCAGAATGTTCCTTTTATAAGAAGGTCAGAGGAGAGATGATGAATAATTAGGAATGGTACAGCAATATACAGAAGCCAGTGGACGATATTTGTAACGGCCAAGGGCATATTCATACCTTTATTACACTTACTCTTGTCCAAATCAGTTAATGTGTTTGATTGTTTTTTTGTTTTTGTTTTCTTCCACACAATAAAGAAATGCAAGTGAACCCAGATGCATCGCAACACTTCACATGACATCATTCTTTTCTCTTATTGGTCAGCGGTATGTGCAAGAATAGAAAGAGGAAGAAAGTTTGGTATATGAACTTTTGGATGAAACAGCGATATGAAACACAACATGGAGCAAAGGTGTCCTTTGTTGAAAACTTTAAGAAGTACCTATACCATTTGGAAGGCTGCAGCACTCCAGCGAATAGTAGCGTGCACTTTAAAGTCGTCACAAGCAAATGATCTTCCTTCACCTCCCATGCTAATCCACCAGCATCTGACCAGCGTTAACCAGTTTACACTAGCAAACAATCCATGCTGTTTTTTTTTTTTGTTCTTGTTTTTTTTTTTTAGCAGGGATGTGTCCTACTAGTAATGATTTTTCCACTACTGCCTTCAACCGCTGTATGGCAATTTTGCACAAAAGAATAGGACAACTTGTGCTGAACTTGAGGCAAAATTGTGCACGAGTTGTCCCTTGTGTGCTAAAAGTACTACTACTGAAGAATGAGATGTTAATTAGGCTTTGCATAAGGCCGTTTGAGCATGTTCTTGCTATCCATCTTAAGGTCTACTGTATGTACTAGTACACTCTTTGTCCTCACTAGTAAGATAATTCAGCACACTAGTAGAATGACTGTCTTAGGCGTGGTAAAAACACAAGGATTTTTCAAATCTTTATCAGTTACAGACTCTACACATGAAGATAAAAAAAAAACAGCCATTAACAGTTTCTGTCGTACTGTGTGCTCCGTCCAGCTCAACATTGAACACCACACACATAAAGATTCTGTTCCACCACCAATCTGGAATCTCGTCCTCAAAGACATAAATCTCGTGTGATCAAACTTGATCTAACATAAACAAAGCAGAAAAAAATTGAAAACAAGACACATCATGATGGAGGACTGATGAGAGGAGGCAATGATGGTGGTTTTGAAAAACATTTTAGCCATAATGTGCCGGCGGCACGGTAACTGACTGGTTAGCACACCTGCCTCAAAGTTCTGAGGACCGGGGTTCAAATCCCGGCACCGCCTGTGTGGAGTTTGCCTGTTCTCCCTGTGCCTGCGTGGGTTTTCTACTCCGGTTATAGTATACTTGATAGCATACTGAGCGAGTGAGAGGTGAGTCCTCAAATTAAGGTAATGACTGGTGTTATTATTCTTTGTTTTATGGGTAGGATGTTTGTTTTTATTTTTAGGCACTTCCTTGTCAGTCAAGTCGCTTCTTGATTGGCTACATTCCATTTCACGTCATAATAGATGGAGTCATGACTCAGGCAAAGTTGGCTTTCCCCACACATGAAGCATTTCGTTCTTAAATAATGAACACGTGAAATATCTAAGATTGTCACCACCGACCTGTTTCGGTCCCTGTTATTGGGATAATTAAATAATTAATTTTATAGGCTATTCCTAGGCTAGACTTAAAATAGTAAGCTGTTTGTCCTCCTGAACAAATGAGCCTCAATAAGGGGGAAAAAGTAACAAAAGTGAATAAAGAGTACTAATGTGAAGCACGCAGTGTCTACTCAGATTCTTTTTTCGTGCCTGTATTGCCCACATTGTTTTTAGGATTACTATTCGGTGACATGTTTCAAAGCATTATCATTCCATTGGTATCAGTTTTATTGGTAGTTTAGTATGGAAATAACATTTCACAACATATGCACATGGAAAAAAATGCATTTTCTATTTTACAACGGCACCGACCTTGGACGTTTTGAGGCTACGAACCGTGTGGACTGAATTTGTTTGAGCGGCGACGTAGGATTACGTGACCTCGCGGCATGAAAAGGTACATTCTCTTCACGCCTTACTAACTATTTTTAATGTGATTGTTTTAGATTTTTGTCCCGAGAAGTGTTTTTCAAATAAATATTTACTGGATTGAGGTCATGTTGCTGCCATAGAAACAGCACTACGTCGTAAACCAGCCCCCAGCCACCACCCCCAACAATCTTCACGTGAGCCAGCTCCTTTTTTCGAGCTCCTCCATACCCACAGTCCTCCCCTGCGAATGTGTATATAAATAGCTTGGTCTAGACGTGCGCTATATTAAGTGTGCCTTGGACCTAAGTTATGATCAAGCCTTGCATAAATAGAAATGACTTCACACTATCGCTCACTGAAAGCTGCAAACCAGTGTGCGTGGATGTGTGGGTGTATGTGTGTGTTTCCAGTTCTATCTTATATTGTATCTAGGCTAAAGTTCATCCATCAACCTTGCTTCAACCCATGGTGTGTACTGTGTGTGTGTGTGTGTGTGTGCGTGTGCACCTGCACCTGGTTTCTCGACTTGAAGGCTACTATTTTTAGAGCAGAATTGCACTTTTACTCACGTTTTGCCTTATGTTGTTATTTAGTCAGCTGCATCCTTTTCAGTCAATGTTTATCACTTCCCCTTGTTCTCTTTCTCTCTCCCTCTGACTTGCTGCCTGTCTCATGCGCTCTCTCCCTCTGTCTTCCTCTTTCTCCAAATTTTCACTAATCAAAGCATGAAAGGAATGAAATCACATTTCAAGAAAACTTAAGCGAGCTTATTAAAAAAATATTTTAAAGAAAATTTGTTTGACTCAGAGAGCCAATTGGTTCATTCCAATTAAGACATACTCAGAAAGGTTTCTGTCAGGCCATTTGCCTGTTAAACTTTGAAAACATTAATATGATGATATGATGCAATTGTGTGTGCACGTACACGGTGGGTTAATTTTTTTTCATCATTAATGTACACACAGCACTCCATACTGACAGAAAAAAATAACTGAATTGAATTAACTGAATTAACAAAGAAAAACTGTAATATCACACAGCCATGAGTATTCAGACCCTTTGCTCAGTATTTAGTAGAAGCACCCTTTTGAGCTAATACAGCCTTGAGTCTTTTTGGGAATGATGCAACAAGTTTTTTACACCTGGATTTGGGGATCCTCTGCCATTCCTCCTTGCAGATCCTGTCCAGTTCTGTCAGGTTGGATGGTGAACGTTGGTAGACAGCCATTTTCAGGTCTCGCCTGAGATACTAAATTGGGTTTATGTCAGGGCTCTGGCTAGGCCATTCAAGAACAGTCACAGGGTTGTTCCGAAGCCACTCCTTCGTTATTTTAGCTGTGTGCTTTGGGTCATTGTTGGAAGGTCAAGCTCCTGAGCACTCTGGAGAAGTTTTTTTGTCCAGGATATCCCTGTACTTGGCCGCTTTCGTCTTTCCTTCAATTTCAAATAGTCTCCCTGTCCCTGCAGCTAAAAAACACCCTACAGCATGATGCTGCCACCACCATGCTTCACTGTTGGGACTGTATTGAACAGGTGATGAGCAGTGCCTGGTTTTCTCCACACATGCCACTTAGAATTAAGGCCAACAATTTCTATCTTGGTCTCATCAGACCAGAGAATCTTATTTCTCACCATCTTGGAGTCCTTCAGGTGTGTTTTAGCAAACACCATGCGGGCTTTCATGCGTCTTGCACTGAGGAGAGGCTTCCGTCGGGCCACTGTGCCATAAAGCCCCGACTGGTGGAGGGCTGCAGTGATGGTTGACTTTCGAGAACTTTAACCCATCTCCTGACTGCATCTCTGGAGCTCAGCCACAGTGATCTTTGGGTTCTTCTTTACCTCTCTTACAAAGGCTCTTCTCCCCAATTGCTAAGTTTGGCCTGACAGCCAGCTCTAGGAAGGGTTCTGGTCATCCCAAACGTCTTCCATTTAAGGATTATGGAGGCCACTGTGCTCTTAGGAACCTTAAGTGCATCAGAATTATTTTTGTAACCTTGGCCAGATCTTTGCCTTGCCACAAATCTGTCTCTGAGCTCTTCAGGCAGTTCCTTTGACCTCATGATTCTCATTTGCTCTGACATGCACTGTGAGCTGTAAGGTCTTACATAGACAGGTGTGTGGCTTTCCTAATCTAGTCCAATCAGTATAATCAAACACAGCTGGACTCCAATGAAGGCGTAGAACCATTTCAAGGATGATCAGAAGAAATGGACAGCAACTGAGTTTAATGTATGAGTGTCACAGTAAAGGATCTGAGGGTCCGTAGGGTGTCTGGGAGAGGGACACCGGATAGTGTAAGAAGCTCGGTCATCCGGGAGTGGCTCAGAATAGTGCCACTGCTCCTCCGCATTGAGAGGACCCAGATAAGGTGGCTCGGGCATCTGATTAGGATGCCTCCTTGGAGCATCCTTGGTGAGGTGTTCCGGGCACGTCCCACTGACCCCGGGGACGACCCAGGACACGCTGGAGAGACTATGTCTCCCGGCTGGCCTCGGAACATATTTTGATCTGAAACCCAAATGTCTTCAGTATACAACAAAAACAAAGGAATTGACCTTGCCTTTCCAATACTTTTGGAGGGAACTGTATGGTTGCAGGGCTGTTCTTGATAGTTTGGTGAACATTCAAATTGAAAATCCCATGATTGGACAAGAGTAAATGCCATCCAGACCGTAAAACATTCCATCACATTCTCTCCTTGCATTCACACATGGAAATACCGTGAATTTTGTCTCGTGTTACTCCTCTGTCATGACACTATGTGTTATTCTCATCTTCTCCCTCTATGCTTTACCTCCTCCCCCTTTCCATTGCTTTTATAACCCCTGACCAGCTGGTGACCCAAACTGGTTGTACTGGTAGCATTCCTGCTGCAATGACTGCTATCTGATGCTTACATGGCCGATGATGAAGCCAGAATTCTAACCTAATGCAGCAGTTGGGGCTGAATGAGCCTGATGAACCTATACATTGAAAATAATCACAAATATGTTTTCGCATTTTAAAAGCATAATTTACTATTTTAACCCTTTAGAGCTAGTCACCGTGGCGCATGGTAAGTGTAGTTACCTCACAGTTGAGATTTTGTGGTTTTGAATCATGCCTTAGGCCTTTGAGTCTGGAGTTTGTATTGTTACACCCATGACCCCGAACAGAATTAATAGTAGAACATGGATCTTTATATACATCCATCCATTTTCTGAGCCGGTTCTCCTCACTAGGGTCGTGGGTGTGCTGGAGCCTATCCCAGCTGTCATCGGGCAGGAGGCGGGGTACACCCTGAACTGGTTGGCACCCAGTCGCAGGGCACATATAAACAAACAACCATTCGCACTCACATTCACACCTACGCTCAAGTTAGAGTTGTCAATGAACCTACCATGCATGTTTTTGGGATGTGCGAGGAAACCGGAGCGCCCGGAGAAAACCCACGCAGGCACAGGGAGAACATGCAAACTCCACACAGGCAGGGCCGGGGAATGAACCCCAGACCTCAGAACTGTGAGGCAGATGCTCTAACCAGTCGACCACCGTGCCGCCGATCTTTATATCCAACAATTAAAAATCTAACTCAACTATTTACATTTTCATACCAAATGATGGAGCCCTTTGCCCTATATGAAAGGCGAAATAGTATAAATAGTGTAAAATGTCATACTTCTCACTATGTTTCACTATGCACTAATACTCTACTTTTATATTTGCTTTTTCAGAACTGGTGTGACCAAAGACTATATTTCCTAACTTCTTTCTCCTGCTTCCCTGCTTTCCTTTTCCAAACTTTGTCTCTGATCACTAACTCCATCACCATAGGCCCTTAATTAAAGCTTGGTGTGCACGCTATCAAGACCACTTTGTTGCATGAGACATTCCATAGGATACTCGTCAAGTCGTCAGGAAATCCGATATGATAAGGATTCTATGAAAACCATCACAAGACAGAATAGAATACGGTTTACTGTGGGTATATGAGTCACTTAGTTATACACATTAATATGAAAATTGTTGTTGAAAATTGTAAAAGTGCTACATGTACCTTTCGTACAAGCCCATGAAGAGAAAACATTTCTTAGTTCCCTTGATTTCTGTGACATACTCATATTTATCATTTCTATTTCCAGTGTTATGCCAGTGAATGTTTTTAGTTCCATGTAGGACAAACAGGTATGTTTTTTTATATATCCCATCACCTCAGAGGCACTTTAAATGGGAGCAAGTGTTGTGTGGTGACTCCCAATTAACATCAGTTTGAAGGTGATTAGTTCATTCTAAACACACCCACATGCCCAGTTATAAGATGTTGTGCAGACTTAGGCAGCCACATTATTTGTTTTTATTATTATTATATTTTTTTTACTTCCCTTCTAAAAACACTTTTTCTTTCCCCTCAAAAATTTTTTTTTTTTTTTTTTCAATTCAATTATACAGCTCATAGGTCACTTTGTGGTGGGAAAATGTTTTAAAATTATTTATCTTGGTTTAATTTTTATATCACAAAAACCACAAGACCTTTCATAGACAATGTAGTATGCCCATATATTATTTCCTGGTACACCCATAACACTGACACACGCATCAGAGTTCAGCTACGAAAATGGAGGAATTTGATGAAACAGCGTTGCTAGGACCAATGGGAGGCAAATTCACTCGCAAAGTGGATTGCTCTGGACTGTAGACCATTTTTAGTGGTGGGAGATAAAGAAAATTTACGATGTACTATATACAGTATCGGCAGCGTCATGATTAAACTTTTCAACTCCGACGCAGAAACCATTTAAAGGCAATACCTGTACTCTTCTGAAAAAAACTGTCTTAAACAGGCAATTAAACTTTAGGTCTGTTTCATTTTGACAAGGGATATTTTCTGCTGGTTTTTCTACTGTTTTGTATGAAAATAAAATGCATTTTTCCAGAGTTAACAATAATCCCATCTGTGTCCATTATTTGATACAGTCATCCACTAAAAACATACATGGAATGAAGAATGTTGCTTTTTGGAACAAATATTGTTATCCGATTAAAAGGCGATTGATCGTGATTAATTAATTACAAACCCTCTAATTAGTTATATATATTTTTTTATATCGAGTCCCACCCAAATACACCCTGTTTGTACACATCCATCCATTTTCTTCACCGCTTATCCTCGCATGGGTCGCGGGCGTGCTGGAGCCTATCCCAGCTGTCTTCGGGCGAGAGGCGGGATACGCCCTGAACTGGTCGCCAGCCAATCGCAGGGCACATATAAACAAACAACCATTCGCACACACATTCACACCTACGGGCAATTTGGAATCTTCAATCAACCTCCCACGCATGTTTCACGTAAGTCTCGTATTCAAGTTATGAAAACAGGCCTTTTTTTGTTTGTTTTGACCGGTGCATATTAGCCATTATTGAATCTATATTTCTTTAGATACAAAATTTGGCTTTTGTTCACCTGAATAGAGAAATCACACATTAAACTTTCTGTAAATGATCTAACAGTGTCCTTGAGATGAAACAGTCCGTCCATTGTGCATCTCTTTTCACTGTGGGGGCACTCTGCGGTAACTGATATTATACATAAAAGTGTTCTGTCAAGGAGTGTCTGCATGTGTTTGTCTGCCACCAGCGCCAAGATGACAAAGATCAAAGTGTCGGTGCAATGTATAGTTGCATTTATGCACTTTGTAAAAGTGTTCAAGAGTTGTGTTACTTGTATGATTTCCTTTTCTTGAGTATAAACAACTGTCATAAACCACTGTGGGTTTTTTTTTTCCCTACTAGTTGACTCTTCCCTGTTTCCCCTAGGCAGAGCAGTGAGGCGTTCACCTGGCAGCTTTTTTAATCAACTCCCCTTCTTAAGATCTATGAAGAAATCCGAACGTTCCTTCTTTTCCGTTGTTTGCTGTGATAGTTCGGTCTCACTTCCATATTGGATTCTGCCCTCAGATGCTTTTTGTGCTCTTTTCTCTTTCTCAAACTCTCCTCTGCTAAAAAGGAAAACATGTCAGAAACATCAATCACATTGACAATAAAAAATAAAAAAATAAAAAAATGCAAATGACTTGAATCCAGAGACTGAGCAAGCAGAATTGAACTTCTACAATAACACATTTTTACTTTCTGTGTCACATGCTGATGATTTGAACACACTGATCAGAGAAGGTAAGGGAAAAAAAGAGGACAAATAAACGTGAACTTATTTTCTAATCATAAAATTAGGTTATTTGAGGAGAAAGATTGCACAAAGAAGCTTTTATTCCCTATATATGTCTGAATGTGTTATTGACAGGAGAAGGAACAGTATTTATGAGAAACTTCCTGTTCAGGAATGTGAGCAATAGATTCCTCTTAGCTGTAGACCCCTGGCAAATATGAAACAGTCAATCTTCAATCCAGGTGGACGCATAGACTTCTGGTTTTCATTCCAGACAGGAAAAAGACACCTTCTGTGTAGTGTATACCCGTCACAACAATTGCTTGAGTTGCTATTTTAATCCACGTAAAGCCTCATTTATTGGGAACAGTTTTGGTGTGTCTCTGATTGAAGTCCATCCTGTTGTTTGCTGACACTAGTTCATCACTTGTATAAGAACACAGTGTTACGCAGACTTACACTACACTATAAGACCAAATCTTTTTTCTCTTTAAATCTTTTGCAATGGCTTCAACAGCAGACACTCAACAGCAACACCCAATGTGACACGCTAGATAGGAGATATTATAACTGACCTCATTCACAATAACGGCCTCTTTTGTGTTTCCTATCAAGCAAGAGAACGAAGTGGGAAGTTTTGAAAAAAAAAAAAAAGGTGGTAGCTCACTAGTAAAATGGTCACATGTTAAATCAACTCTCACAAGCCCAATTCAAAAAGATTCAGTGAAATAATAATGGGAGAATGAACACCAAGCCTAAGGACTGGAAAAAAAGAAAAAAAAGAAAAAAACATCTTAAAAAAGAGTTCAAAGTTGTGGCAGTATTGAGACAAGGAAGCAGATCATCTTGGATCAGTTTGTTCTCTACTTATTCCCACTTCTCTGTGGAATCCCAGTGTACATTGATTGGGTTCAATTCAACCTTTGGTCAAACAACGTCTGCCTCCGAATGTAGCTAGCAATGAAGCTTCTTTCTGCTTGTTTTGATGCGCATTAGAAAAAAAAAGAAGCCGAATGCCTCATCAACACAATGCTTTTGCCCACTTTTACCATGAAAGTCCTCACATAATTATCATATACACTGATAAAGTAAATATCGGTTGGATAAGAGTGGCTTAAGTATATTGTGATGGTTTGCATTCATTGAAGCATTTGAGAAGAAACGCTCATCTTTGCAGGGCCATTATTTTCAATGCATTTGTTGATGATATGTTTAGGAAGTTGTCCACATTAGTGTTTCTGCAAATTCTTACTTGACTGTATAAAGTCTGACTAAACAGATACTCTACATCTTGCGGATGGTCTTCATAGCCACTTTTAACATTTACTATTTTTCATCAGGGTCATACCAGGCACAGTTGTTTGCTTACCAGTGTTTTTATCATACAATGGTAACAAAATGCAGACATATTATTTACATTTCTTTTTTTTTTATTCAATAGTAAATTGAAAAATGTAGCTCTGGTGTTAAAATACACGTTTGGGTGTGTGGATGCGGAAATTCAGATTTGCTTCGTCACCCTATCACAGTTTGAAACTGAAGTTTCATATATGTTCTACCACTTTTGAAACAGTTATGTTTTCCTACCATACGTACACTTTGAAATATTTACCAGTGATGCATATTTTTCCTCTAATGCTTGGCGGAATTACAAATACTACTTCAGTCAAGATGTAGAGGAGGGTTGTGTATTTGCTCAACATGTCCTGTCAAGATGAGGACAGGTTGTGTGTAGGTAGGCGTGTTTGTGCCCCATCAGCCCACCCGGCAGGACCATGAAACAACACAAGGCTGTCGACACCTTCAACTGTCCACATCACAGCCAGGACAGTGCTGTCAGCAGGACGCTGTACATTCTGACGCACATTCATGCACACACACATTCGCATGCCTCATCCAAAAACACACACTCGGGCTGAGCAGGGTCGTAGAATTCAAATTCCCCCGTCACACATAGGCTCAAGATCTCCAGTGTTTAGTTAGTGTGTTTGTGTCTGTCACTCACCTCCTTTGCACTGTCTCACACAACAAGAGACGCTCATACATGGTTGGAAATGAACCACGTTTGAAAAAGAACAAGGCGAGAAACATCGTTCCCCTGTGATGTCACCGCCTACTGAGAGTAGAGCTGATATATAAATCTTTCACTTTTTTTCAAGAGTGGTGTCTAACAGCGTCTCTTTAGCATCCGTTTTAAAAATGGCCTGGATGATTCCATGCTAAGGTCAATGTTGCAACCTATCATAATTATCCACCTTTTAAAACAACAAAAACTATTCCCTTTTCTCGACCCAAATTGTCGCCATGTGTCCTTTGAGCTGAGGTGCACTGACCTCACCTCATCCTGGTTTACGCTCGTCCATATGCACTGCTGTGTGCTCTGACTATGGCGGCAGACTACAGATGGTGATGAATGCTGTATGATCTGTCAGTGCTGCGTCATGGAGGGCTGCTGGCTGAGGTTTTATCAGTTTGATCTCAGTGACCCGACTCAGCAGCTTGTCCAAGTTTGTCACTGTTGATCGTTTGGGATTTCAAACACAGAGGCCTCTGTCGGTCTCAAACAACCAGCGAGATTGTAGATTAATGGAACAATTCTGGTAATTTAAGTTTTTTTTTTATTTTTTTTTTTAAACTGAACTAATTTAATTGCAAGTCATTTTTATCTAGGGATCAATGAAACTGTAAGACAATCAGATCAGATCAGTTCAATTAGTTTATGAAACTGTTCTCTCACATAAAAAAAAAAGCCCAGACTCACATTATCAGCCTTCTATCTCCTTGTAATCAGAATAGCTTAGCTGTCAATTGTTGTGTGGGAAATATCTGAATATACAGTGGGTACGGAAAGTTTTCACTCTTTGTTATATAACAGCCATTTGTTAAAATCATTTAAGTTCATTTTTTTCCTCATTAATGTACACACAGCACCAAATATTGACAGGGAAAAAAACGTAATTGTAGAGATTTTTGCTGATTTATTAAAAAAGAAAAACTGAAATATCACACAGCCATAAGTATTCAGACCCTTTGCTGTGACACTCATACATTAAACTCGGGTGCCGTCCATTTCTTCTGATCATCCTTAAAATGGTTCTCCACCTTCATTGAAGTCCAGCTGTGTTTGATTATACTGATTGGACTTGATTAGGAAAGCCACACCCCTGTCTATATAAGACCTTACAACTCACAGTGCATGTCAGAGCAAATGAGAATCATGAGGTCAAAGGAACTGCCTGAAGACCTCAGGGACAGAATTGTGGCAAGGCACAGATCTGGCCAAGGTTCCAAAAAACATTTCTGCTGCACTTAAGGTTCCTAAAAGCACAGTGGCCTCCATAATCTTGAAATGGAAGACGTTTGGGATGATCAGAACCCTTCCTAGAGCTGGCCGTCCGGCCAAACTGAGCAATTGGGGGGGAAAGAGCCTTGGTGAGAGAGGTAAAGAAGAATCCAAAGATCACTGTGGGTGAGCTCCAGAAATGCAGTCGTGAGATGGGAGAAAGTTCGAGAAAGTCAACCATCACTACAGCCCTCCACCAGTCGGGTCTTTATGGCAGAGTGGCCCGAAGGAAGCCTTCCTCAGTGCAAGACACATGAAAGCCCACATGGAGTTTGCTAAAAAACACCTGAAGGACTCCAAGATGGTGAGAAATAAGATTCTCTGGTCTGATGAGACCAAGATAGAAATTGTTGGCCTTAATTCTAAGTGGTATGTGTGGAGAAAACCAGGCAGTGCTCATGACCTGTCCAATACAGTCTCAACAGTGAAGCATGGTGGTGGCAGCATCATTCTGTGGGGTTGTTTTTCAGCTGCAGGGACAGGACGACTTGTTGCTGCCAAAGGAAAGAGGAATGTGGCCAAGTACAGGGATATCCTGGACGAAAACCTTCTGCAGAGTGCTCAGAACCTCAGACTAACCCGAAGGTTCACCTTCCCACAAGACATTGACCCTAAGCACACAGCTAAAATACCGAAGGAGTGGCTTCACAACAACTCCGTGACTCTTCTGGAATGGCTCAGCCAGAGCCCTGACTTAAACCCAATTGAGCATCTCTGGAAAGACCTGAAAATGACTGCTCACCATCGTTCATCATCCAACCTGACAGAACTGGAGAGGATCTGCAAGGAGGAATGGCAGATGAGCCCCAAATCCAGGTGTGTCTACTAAATACTGAGCAAAGGGTCTGAATACTTATGGCTGTGTGATATTTCAGTTTTTCTTTTTTAATAAATCTGCAAAAATTTAAATAATTCCTTTTTTTCTGTCAATATGGGGTGCTGTGTGTACATTAATGTGGAAAAAATGAACTTAAATGATTTTAGCAAATGGCTGCAATATAACAAAGAGTGAACAATTTAAGGGGGTCTGAAAACTTTCCGTACACACTGTATGTCCCGAAATTTGTGTTCGACCTCTTGGATGTGGACAGAAGTTTCCTTTTGGGGTTCCACAGTAAACACTGGAACTTAAGTGTTCTGTGAGGACTTGATAAGTAACATGAATTTATTAAGGTAACTATGGCCATGAGGATTCACGAGATGTACGCCTCTCTGCCTCCTCTTCTGCCATATTCTCCAGTTGCCCGCTTTCCATCCAGCTTTGCTGCTCAATCAGATTACTCAATTAGTGGGCATCTTTTTTACACGCAGTCTATAGCGGACATTAGCAGGAGGATAGATACTATATGAGACATCAAACAGAATAGATTAAGGTTTGCTTGGGGAAATGCTTATGTGGATGCTACTATGTATCCAGAAAGTAGCTTCACTACCGACAAAACTTTTTCATGTCGAAAACAGCAAGATTGTGACCACACTTTTGAAAAATGTAGGTAAACTAGTAATGTCACTACTTGAAACGTCGTTACTGTCCAACACTGCGTGACTTCATGTTAATGCTAACCATAGACCATTTATGATTGGGCATTTTGGAATAAAAACCCAATCTAGATCATATAACCTGATAGATTAGCTAATAATCTATCAGATACCCATGTTAACTGGGAAGGCTGGCAGTGAATGAGTTTTAATTTCCTTCACTGCGACTGTTCATTAGGTACTCCCACAACAGCAAGTCAGTTATTAACTAGGGCATTCAATTTCTGTGGAAAATGCATTTGAAGGCTGAAGAGCTGACACTGAACTATAATGCCATGGAATTAATTCAGTGGTTTAAATGTAGAACATGTGAGACTTGAAGTTGAAATGGTTTGGACTGGTCAAGAAATGTGGAAGGAATTAGATATGGAAAATATCTCTTCATTTCGGGAATTTTATTGTGAAAACTTTGGAAATTGGGGAAGGTAATTGTGTAAATTATCTGTTGATTGGGGTATTGTATTGGGAATAAACCAAGCTTGTGTTGCATGAGGCACAAAAGCCTTTTTGTTTGTGGTTCAGAGGATTTGTGAACTGAGACAAAGAGACAAGGAAGTCGCAAGGACATGGATTGAGTTACTATAAACAACTGTGTCAGACATGCAATAGCATGCAGATAGTCAGCTGCCTTCCGCATTGAATAGATTCAGACGGAGTCTTCAATAAACTTTACTGTCACCACCCCTGGATAAACGCAGATCCTTAAGTCATGTGATTCATATTTAAGCACAGCACAAAAACATCAGGACTAGCTGAAAGATAATAGTTTTACTGAGTCGCTGACACACCTTCATAGTCACATGGGTCACATGATTCAAGGTGTGACTGATTGTAAAGTGCAAATCATGACTCTCACGATACCTGATTTGAAAAAAATAAAATCCCCCCCTTGCGCTTAAAAAAAAAGTAGTAATTAATAGAGAGAATCTATTAAGGAAAAATGTATCTGCAAATGTTGCTGCATTTTCACATCACAATTTGTACACTTGTGTTTGGCAATATGATAAGTTGAATTCGGTGGCTCTCTGATGAACTCCACAAGCGAAAATGTAATTCACGCTTTTACTGCCTTTAAGGGCGTTAGTTCAGTTTGCATTGGTGTGGAAATGTAATTTACGGAAACCACCATTTTATTACTACTATTTAGAAACTTGGAAACATTTGCTTATTACACAAGGTAACTTCATGTTGGAATTACTTTAGGCAGCTATTTAAAGGCTAATAACACCCATCTATGATGTCATTTTATTTTCAGTAAAGAGGAGGAGAAATGCTTTGCAATAATCTATATTCAATGACAATGGATAGCTCTCAAGCCAAAAACACGTGATTCATTTACACTTTCATTCACACCTATGGGCAATTTAGAGTTTACATTGAAGTGACCAGACATGATTTTGAAATGTTGAAGGAAGCTCTAGCACCCAGAGAAAACCCATGCAGGCACAAGGAGAACATACAAACTCCACACAGGAAGGCCGGATGCCCTGTTTCAAGCCCCAGCCTCACAACTGGGAGACAGATGTCTTCTCCCACACTGTCTGTGATTGTACCCATGCACAGAAAGAAGTTATTTCATCCTGTATTGATGTAACCACATCTCTGTCAAGCAATCTGACCATTACATATGTATGCCAACTTCAGCAGATTTTTCTTTGCCAAGGACACGTAAGAAGTACGTATTGTGTGATGACAGCATTTCGGAGAACTGCGTCATTATTGAAGTTGAACTTGAGGTGAGACAGTGAATTTCATTTCAGCTGTCACACTAACATGATTACCCGCATACAGCAGTGCATGATTCAAATACAAGTCTATCAAACAAGTCATGTTAGCTACTTCAATTTATAGGTCATAGGGCAACCTGCAAGAGTGGCCTAACTCCATTGTTCTTTTCATTCTTCAAGATAGGACAAACGTCACAAACTAATGCCTCCTCGCCATGTTTTTATTTGTTATTTTTTTACTTTTCTTTGCAATATGTAGATTGAAGTTCTCAGGAATGTAGAGAACAAAGACGGTTGAAAAAAGACCACAGAGCTACCACACTGCTTGAGCTTCAACTGAAAAGACAGAAGTACCTATCACCGTTCTAACGAACAAATACAATTCAGTTAACTACGGCTATCTACCTTACACAGCCAAAAATTACAGCGGCACCAGGACTACCGTATTTTCACGACCATTGGGTGCGCCATATCAAAAGGCGCCTTCTCAGTTACAGGGTCTATTTCTGTATTTAACACATACATAAGGGACACCGCACCATATTATTTATGGTCGCGAAAATGGTCGCGTTATCTTAAACTGGTTAGAGCGTCAGCCTCACAGTTCTGAGGACCGGGGTTCAATCCCCGGCCCCGCCTGTGTGGAGTTTGCATGTTTTCCCTGTGCCTGCGTGGGTTTTCTCCGGGCACACAACAGCGACACCCCCCGGGCTCCGGCCGCCCTGCCTGGGAACTTTTTTTTTCTCTGCTTTTTTTTCCCTTCCTCCTCTCCCGCTAAATTCTGTTCCACGCACATAAATCCAACTTGCGGTCTACTAAAAGTACAGATTACTGCATATTTGGGTTTAAATTAACGAGAACGGGAACCTCCAGCTATATGCATTATCATTACACACTCATTGCACCCTCACATCACAAGCTCAGGCTCTTCGTAACAATTTTTGTCTGTCCTTTGTTTTGCTTTTTCCTGCCTTGTTTCCCTGCATATTCCCCCTGACAGATCTCAGTAAATGTTCTGTAAAAATTCACTACCTGTATCATTTGTGTTTGGGTTCGACAACAGACCTCTGGTTATCGAGAACTCTTATCAAATTCTTGTACCAACCTTCAGATTACGAGACTGATAAAAGGTTTGTTGTCGCTTTCTCCAAAATTTTATACAGATAAAAAAGTGACGTGGTGTCCTTCACGAGACAAAATAGCTTGATTTATAACGATGAAACTTAAAATTATGCTAAACCGGCTTATTCTTTTCTCCTAAATTAATTACGTTTTCATTTAAACCAATACACGCTACACCTTATAGTATGGTACATTAGTTTTCAGGTGTATGAAAAGCACTTATAAAATGGGAATAAGTTATTCGGTTCATATATATTAACTCAATCCCAAAGTAGTGGACTTGGCCCAGTCTCCTCATCTCAGTATCTTTGTTTCTCCCTAACCCGCTCGTTTTTCCACAGTCTCATGATCAATTACCAAAAGTAGTCGGACAGAGAGGCGGGGTCAAGGTGGCCATGACGACCACAAGTAACCATGTCAACACAGAGGGTGAGACCTGAGAAATCGAGAGAAAGAACACGAGGTGTGATGTTTCTCCTGTTGGACTCGCTGTGTGCATTTGCATCTGTATCTGTGTGTCCACATCATGTGGCTGTGTTTTTATAATGCATTGATCCGGTCATATGAACGTCAACACCTTGAATCCACACAGTTAGATCTGTTAATTATTGCGCACGATAAAAGTATTTTTTGTTCAAATTGTCAAATTATCCAAAACAATGAAACTGTCAATGGTACAGTCAATATGTACAGTATATATTATGTTTTGAATATGATCACATCAATGGCATCATCTACTGGGTAAGCTGGTCAAATACATGTGATGATTGTGTCTCGCAGAATTCCAGTAGCCCATTACTACCAGAATGCATAATAATAATAAAAAATGTATTAACAGAATAACAAGAGCTTAAATACAAGCTTGAACGCTCAGTCAAGTGTTGTAAACAATTTAATCAGATGACCAGTTGGCAGACTTTAGCTGGAATTAAGATGGGACAGATCGAGAGCCAAAGTCATAACTTGTAAAACAGAAGAGTTTGTTGTTGTGCAAGCAGTTTGAGAAAATTTCTTTTTTCTATATGCCCTCATAATTTAATTAATAATAATTTTAATTGCAATCAAGATGGCGCCTACCAGTGTGGCCGCCTCGGTAACGCGCTCTCTAGTATTGTCTTTGTTTTTGTGTTTTTCGTCCGTCTTTGGAGACCTTACACGACTCACTTACACAAGGGGAGACCTGCTAACCATCAAGGAGGCTACTCCGGACTTTCTGTCACCAACTTTCGAAAATCCGCTCAGTTTTTTCCCCGAGTTACTCACCGGAGCGGCGTCCGCGGTTTTCGGCGCATGGATGCGGAAGCGGCGCCACAGAGGAAAACGAGCCGGAATTCAGGTGAAACTCCGCAAGAGAGGACACAGATTGGCGTTCCCGTCGATCCACCTCGCGAATGTACGCTCCCTACCCAACAAAATGGACGAGCTTCATCTTCTGTTAAAGACCAGTAAAGACTTCGGACGTTCCGCGGCCATGTGCTTCACGGAGACCTGGTTTTGCGACACCGTACCCGATGGCGCCGTCACGCTTCCCGGCTTCAACATTCATCGAGCGGACCGCGACATGGAATCATCGGGAAAAACGAAGGGCGGCGGGATATGCCTCAATATAAACGAAAAATGGTGTACGGACGTCACGGTGCTCAGCACACACTGCAGCCCGCATTTGGAGTCGCTGTTTCTGAACTGTAAACCATTTTACGCGCCACGTGAGTTTGCATCGTTTATACTGGCTGGAGTCTATATCACACCGCAAGCTAACACGAACGCCGCATTGCTAACGCTCGCCGAACAAGTCAACGAAATTGAAAAAAAACACCCTGACTCACCCCTCATTATTCTCGGGGACTTTAACAAAGCTAAACTCAACCACGAACTCCCGAAATACAAGCAGCACATCGACTGTCCTACCAGGGAAAATAATACTTTAGACCACTGCTACACTACGGTAAAAAACGCATACCGTGCTATACCTCGTGCAGCCCTGGGCTCGTCTGATCACTGCTTAATTCACTTAATACCGACGTACAAGCAAGTACTTAAATGTGCGAAGCCTACAGTGAAAACAGTCAAAAAGTGGACCAATGAAGCAAAGATGGAACTTCAAAGCTGTTTAGACTGCACAGACTGGAGTGTCTTTGAAAATTCAGCTGGCAGCCTGGATGAATATACGGACACTGTCACATCCTATATCAGTTTCTGTGAAGAGGTTTGTGTACCAACAAAATCATTTCGGACATTCAACAACAACAAGCCGTGGTTCACTGCTAAACTTAAGCAGCTTCGCCAAGCTAAGGAAGATGCATATCAGAGCGGGGACAGGGCCCTGTATAATCGAGCTAGAAACCAGCTTACTAAAGAAATTAACATTGCAAAGAGGATCTATGCAGCAAAGTTGGAAAAACAGTTTAGCGCGAACGACTCGAAATCAGTCTGGCGTGCATTCCAATCGCTGACTAATTACAAGCGACGATCCCCCCAAGCTGAGAACAATAGCACACTAGCCAACGACTTGAATACCTTCTATTGCAGATTTGAAAAGGACAGTTTCACTCCACACACCCACCCGGCCGCACCCGCGACCACAACCACACCTCTGACTTCTGCGTTAACCATCCATGAACAGGATGTGAGACGCATCTTCAAACAACAGAAGATTAACAAAGCAACAGGACCGGACCATGTGTCCCCATCCTGCCTCAAAGTCTGCGCGGACCAGCTCGCTCCAGTCTTCACTCAGATCTTTAACAGATCTTTGGAAATGTGCGAAGTTCCATCCTGCTTCAAACGCTCCACCATCATTCCAGTCCCCAAGAAACCTGCAATCTCTAGTCTGAATGACTACAGGCCTGTCGCTTTGACATCTGTGGTCATGAAGTCCTTTGAACGTCTCGTGCTGGACCACCTCAAGAGTGTTCACAGGTCCCCTGCTGGACCCCCTGCAGTTTGCCTACCAAGCGAACAGGTCTGCGGATGATGCAGTCAACATGGGACTGCACTTCATCCTAGAACACCTCGACAGTGCAGGGACCTACGCGAGGATCCTGTTCGTGGACTTCAGCTCAGCGTTCAACACCATCATCCCTGAACTCCTTTCAACCAAGCTTCTCCAGCTCAGCGTCTCACCTGCCATCTGCCAGTGGATTTACAGCTTTCTGACGGGCAGGACACAGCAGGTCAGGCTGGGGGAGGCCACCTCATCCACACGCAGCATCAGCACTGGGGCGCCCCAAGGTTGTGTCCTCTCTCCGCTGCTCTTCTCTCTCTACACGAACGACTGCACCTCAGCGAACCCGACTGTCAAGCTCCTGAAGTTTGCAGATGACACCACTGTCATCGGCCTCATCAAGGACGGTGACGAGTCTGCATATCGACAGGAAGCGGAGCGGCTGGAGCTGTGGTGCGGGCGACACAACCTGGAGCTGAACACGCTCAAAACTGTAGAGATGATCGTGGACTTCAGGAGGCATCCTTCGCCACAGCTGCCCCTCACGTTGTCCAGCTGCCTTGTGTCAACCGTCGAGACCTTCAAGTTCCTGGGAATTACAATCTCTCAGGACCTGAAGTGGGCGAACAACATCAACTCCGTCCTCAAAAAGGCCCAGCAGAGGATGTACTTCCTGCTGCTTCTGAGAAAGCACGGCCTGCCACCGGAGCTGCTGAGACAGTTCTACACAGCGGTCATCGAATCGGTCCTGTGTTCTTCCATCACAGTCTGGTTTGGTGCTGCTACAAAAAAGGACAAACTCCGACTGCAACGGACAATCAAAACTGCTGAAAGGATTGTCGGTACCCCCCTACCCACCATTGAGGACTTGCACGCTGCCAGAACTAAGACAAGGGCGTGCAAAATCCTCTCGGACCGTCTGCACCCCGGTCACCAGCTCTTCCAGCTCCTTCCCTCAGGTAGGCGCTACCGATCAACGCAAACTAGAACTAGTAGACATTCCAACAGCTTCTTCCCTCTTGCGATCAACTTCTTAAACACCTAACCTATAATTCCATTACAACAAGCTGGCAATTTTTTGACTTGAGTTCGTTGTCACAT
Source organism: Phycodurus eques (assembly GCF_024500275.1). NCBI lineage: Eukaryota > Metazoa > Chordata > Actinopteri > Syngnathiformes > Syngnathidae > Phycodurus > Phycodurus eques. The sequence goes on from NC_084535.1 coordinate 21,605,230, forward strand.
TTCTGTGGGGCCAATTATTTATTACTTGTGCACTCACTGTAGTTGTCTCGCCATGCTGCACTATTTGCATATACTGGCCACTCATGCCAGAGTAGCATCTGCTCCATTTGCACACTGATTGAGGAGTATCTGTAACATTTGCACAACCGACATTGTCCCAGATGATCGCACTACTCGTCACTTTAAAGCGCATACACTCCTTGAAGTCTCAGCGCCCTTTGCACAATGGTCATTGCACCGGACTATTGCAATATTAGTCGTTCGAACTGCTCTAAGTGCTAGAGGACTCTGCATCTTTTTGCACAATTGTTTTTTGTCAATGTCTTTATGTCCCCAAAGTGTTCTGTAAATTGACTGTTTGTTGTACTAGAGCGGCTCCAACTACCGGAGACAAATTCCTTGTGTGTTTTGGACATACTTGGCAAATAAAGATGATTCTGATTCTGATTCTGATTCTGATTCTGATTCTGATTAAACATTAACCTTAAAAAAAGACAAATCATTCATGGAGACCTAAATTTTCATAATATATTTGAAGTTATTCTTTATGGTCATATTACTACAGTATGCGTGTACACAGAAATTGGACCAGCATAGCACCTACATAGTCACCCCTGAAAATAAATCGCCAACGAGCACTCTGAATGACTGCAATGGAGAATTAGACAGGAATCACATCCCTTTACTTATTCTGTGATCTCTTTGCTATTTTAATGTTATTTAGTTCAAACACTGTATATTAGTAAATCAATATGTTCTGTCCATGGCCCTTAGGAGCAAAATGTCCTCATTACAAGGTCTCGGGTGTCCTGGTTTGTGTGACTCCGCCCATCTGCTTTCCACACACGTGAAGACAAACACGACGCTTTGCAAATACTCACTGACCCACTTCCACACTGCAATATCGTGTATGACAAAGTCCTATGTCATTTGACTGCACTGCCAGTTTCCCCAAGGACAGCCTGACACACAGTATGTGTGTGTGTGTGTGTGTGTGTGTGCGAGCGTGCACATATGTGTGTGTCTTTGTGTCTGTTTGCATGCATGTGTGCGCGTGTCCACTGAGGTAAACTAATTACCATGTGCTGTGATTAGCTGTGAGCCTGCAAGGAGAATTGCTCTGTGGTCAGTTGACCTGGGTTGTGCTGTCATTCTCTACCTCCTTACTTCCCTACTTTTTTGTCTCTCACTCTCTTTCTTTCTTCTGTCTCACCCGCTTACATGCATACACAAGCACACATTGTGAACTCAATCACCCAACCCCTCGTCATGTGGAGTCCAAGCAACAGAGAGTCTGCGGGGAAGGAAACAAAAAGCTGTAATTAAGGTTTGTGCTGAACAAGCATAAAAAGGACATCAAATTATGTATAGTGGGCTAGAGTCTGGAGGAAGAAAATCCTTCTTGACCAGCTTGGTGGTAAAGTTGAATGACTATGAGTTTGATTTGGATGGTTTCCACGGAATTGAGATTTTAAGAATGATGTATGACTAAAGGGGCTCAGTTCATTCATGCATTTCACATTTCCATGGAAATTGGAGCTGCTACAAAATTCCACGAGAAGGTGTTTGTCAAAGCACTGGATTGACTGAGGTGTACTTAAAAAAAAAAAAAAATGAACTTCCATATTAAAAGGTTGATGGAGTCCACTGACCTTTGTCCTAAAAGTCCCCCCCCTCCCCCCCCCCCCACACACACACCACCTCCCACCCCCACCCCCACATGCAGGCTAATGCTACTATGCATACTAAAGATGACTTTGCTGTACCATGCTACAAAGTTGAAGTTCAAGAATGGGGGTATGAGGAGTAGTACATTTCACATGTGCACACACGCATTTGCACAAACCCCTCATCTCCAGACAGACAGCTCTTCAGAGGACTAGGAGATTAGCAGCTGTCAGGGTTAAAAACACAGGATGTGCAGCAGCAAGGCTAAATACCAGCAAAGAGGAATCCCAGCAACCAACCACTGATCCCCTCAACCTCTAAAACACACCTATATACACACACAGTACACATATATAAACACACACTCATTGCCACCTGCCTAGACTGACTGTGTCAGTTGAGTATCTCTTAAACCCGTTCGAGCTTTGCTCTCACTCTCTGTAATGTTATGTTCACCTGACACCTTAGATTTTTGCATCTGAGGCTTAGCATATTGATCCCCAAAGGAAGCAGCTTGATGTGAAGGGGACATAACGATATGACTGCTGAGATCAAGATAAATTTTATCGTGTGTAGGAGTCTGTTCACTTTCAAACAAATAGTACAAAACCGATGTTGCTTAACAGTTCAAATCAATAGTGACCCTAAAAACACTGTGAAAGCAAGTAAGACTTCTCAAAGGCTTATAAATTGATTATTCTTCAATGGCCAAGCCAGTGGCCTGATCTCAACCCAATAGTAATAAGACAAAAGTGAAGACAAACAAGCTGCAACCGAAGGTGACTGCAGTGAAGTCCTGGCAAAGCATATCCAGAGAGGAAACTAAGAATTTGATGGCATCCATGGGCTCCAGTCTTCAAAATCATTGGCTGAAAAGGATTTCATCCAAACTGTTAAAATGATGGTTGCATTTACAGTTGTATCGAATCGCCATGTACTTTTGAGCCACTAAAAATGAAGGCACTCTGTTTTGTTTTGGGTTTTTTTAAAATCCATTGTGGAGATACATAAAGGTAATATCAGTGTCTGTAGTGCAATGGTTAGGAGTTTGCATGATCCGCGTGGGTTTTCTCCCGCTGTTCTCCGACATCCAAAAACATGCCTGGACGTTAATTGAAGACTCCAAATTGTCCATAGGTGTGAATGTGAATATAAATGGTTGTTTGTCTATTATTTGTGCGCTGTGATTGGCTGGCGACCAGTTCAGGGTGTACCCCGCCTCCCGCCCGAAGTCAGCTGTGATAGATGCCACCACGTCCCCAGTGAGGATAAGCGGTTCAGAAAATGGATGGATGGATGTAATGCAATTGTCCAAATACTTCTTGACCTAACTGTTTGTATTGAACAACCTATTTGTATAATGCACCACTGGAACATTAATAAACCTTCCATTAATTTTTTTATACTGCTTATGCTCATTAGGGTTATGGGTGAGCTGGAGCCTATCCCAGTTGACTTTGGGTGAGAGGCGGGATGTACCCTGGACTGTTCACCAGCCAATCACAGGGAACAAAAAGAAATACAACCATTCACACACACGTTCACACCTAAGGACAATTTAGTCTTCAATGAGCCTAACATGCATGTTTTTTTTGGAATTGTTGACAATCTAAAACACTCCCAACTTTGTACTCTTACTCATAGATCAAGCATATAGAATGATTGTTTAAACTTTAGTCTGGGCAAATCAACTGCTTGTGGTTCAATGCAACACTTCATGCTGTTTGGCTTCAAATCAAGACAAACAGTTCTCAAAATCTCGCAGCTGCACCTCTAAAGTTGACACACTGACACAGACATCAAGGCATACATGTGGAATATTTCTGCATAGTTTGTGAAATATCAAAACGGACATTTTATCTTAAGTTAAAGAAAACCCTGAATGGAAGTCCACATTGCAGTCAGTAACTCTCAAACGCCAGTGGGTGGCGCCCGTGTTTCAGCAATTGTTCCTATTGGGCGTTCGGTGGCACCCCAACCTTTTGGGTGCTATCTTCAAAAGAAGGAAAGGAGTCTTTTGAAGACGGGAATCCAGATTTGATAGGAAGCTGCTAATTAGGTTAAGATCCAGCAGGTGTCTTTTAGTGGCCGTCTCGCACAGCAGGGCCGCAGGGTGGAATGCAGTTTTTCAAGTTGTTGGGGGGCGTTGACAACTGGGTCAGAGTCACTAGATTTCCCTGTTTTGTTTCAGTCCGAATGGTGCATTGTCACCAGATATCATGTTTTTTAGTTTCGTCACTGTTTTTTGTAGTAGTGAGGTTTTTTTTTTGTTTCCGCTTTTCTTTGTTAATTTGAAAACCTAACGACCAAGACAGGACATAAACAAGGGTCACAAGAAAACAAGCCATAACATGAAACAAAACTAAATATAATCTAAACCACAAAAACACAGATCATGAAACATCCCTCAGTAAAAGAAAATCTCCACTCTTCATACGACTGTATTTCACATAATGTACAGTATCCCTCATGCTGTCTTGGCTTTAATGATGGCAAAAGAGGTTGAAGGACACATAGTCGGTGGAAAACCACACAAAGCAAACACTATCCATCTCACACACAAAGTCGACCATAACCAACTAAAACAGTCATTTGAATGACTTGTGATATGAAAAGAACTGAAAAGTGCACACGCTCACTCACACACAAATACATACACATAAAAAAAATAATAGGAGGCTTTAAAATAGCAAGCCAGCCACCCTCAACTTACAGCTCCTAAAGTGCTACTGAAAACAACCATCAATCCCTTCTTGACAGCACTCAGCCTGTTCAGATTCTTGGGGAACAGGAGCCTATCCCAGCTGACGTTGGGCAAAAGGCAGTCTACATCCTAGATTGGTCAGTAGTCAATATTAGGGCGTAACTGAAAACATGTTAAATCTCAAGTTAAAACAAAAAGCGGTACTTGAACGTCAGACACATCTCTAAAAAAAGAAGAACTCCTGAGTGGTTTTGTGAATGGAACCAAACAATGAGACAACACATTATGGAGTGCTAAAAAAAACTGCAAATGGCAAATTTCTGACATGTCTGTATAGATTCTCAGTCATCCAGGTCATGGTAATCCACAAAGGTTGACTCGAGACAACTGGACTGTTCTTGTTTGTTGAAGACGCTTCAGCTTTTATCCAAAACTCTTCTTCAGTTCTACATGTTAGGCATGGAGTCTCTCTGTTTATGCCTGAGTGGATGTGTCCCCTGGGGGTGGTCAACGATAGGGTGTTGTTGGTGTTGCCCACTGTGTTAGTGAAACGACCGTCCTGCATATCAATCAGTCGTTCACTCGTCTCGCGGCAAAAGAGTTTGTTCGGGCCACTCTCCTCTATGTAATGAGGCAATCTTTGGGGTGAGAGATGTCAAGACATTGTTATAAGCAGACGAGTGAGGCCTCAAGCCTTCTTCTCTGTTTGGAGACAGCTTTTCTAATTTGACATCCGGTATAACTGCTTCTTTTTACATCTCTTTCAAACCAGCGGCCCTCCATATCCAGAATTTGTATTTTTGAGATGCAAATGAATTGCTGTTTCTGGACCTGAAGAAGCCGCTTGGCGATGTTGCACCATGCGTCTGTGCAACAGCTGCTTCGTCTCTCCAAAGTAGAGGTCATTGAACTCCTCACTGCACGGCACGGCAAGAAAAACAGTTTGCTTCTCAGGATTTTGTCCTTGAGGTGAACCAGCTTTTGTCTCAGGGTGTTAGAGGGTTTGAATTATTATGTTTGAAGGAAATCCTTCTGAGTTTCTCTGACAAACCAACCACATAGAGGATCACCACATTCTTTCTCATGTTTCTGTCTACAGGCTCAGGTGTAGTGACACTTCTTCTCTTGGCAGATTTGACAAAGGCCCATTTCGGATACCCACAGTTTGTATGAGCCTTCCTTCTGTCTTCGATTGTCGCTGGTGGGGATCGTCTGTGCTCTGACCTCGAGGGTTCTGATGACCCCTAGCTTGTATTCCGGCAGGTGATAATCATCGAAGAATAGGTACTGGTCTGTGTGGGTAGGTATTCCATTGACCTCAATATTGAGGTTTTCGTCCTTCCTTGAACACACCTCACACTCCAAAAACCACAATATGTGTCTTTTACGTCTTCCTGAGTGCAACTGATTTTTCTGCCCACGGAGTTGATATGTTCAGTAAACAAAGTTACTTCTCAGGCTTTGATCTTAACCCATGTGTTGTCAACATACCTGAACCTGTAACAGTAGTTCATATAAAGGAGTCCAGGGCTTTTCTTTTCACATCTTCCATGAATATATTGGCCAGAATGGGGGAGCCGAGCTTTTGCCTCTAGAAACATTTGTTGTATGGGAAGTACAGTATGTGGTGTTGAAAGTTGAAGTAGACCGCATATCTGGCCTGGAGTGGGCTTGGTTCTGTCCTGTAGTGCTTTTGGATTAACGGTGAAATGTCTTCAATAAACAAGAACAGTCCAGTTTCCTTGAGTCAAACTTGGCGGGTTACAAATTAGTGACAGATTAGCCTAAAGGTTTGAGTCAATTAGAACCACAATAAAACTCGTCCTACCCAGCCTAAATAATAGAACGAGAAACCTCAAATTAAATGTAATTGTTGGGAGAGCCATGTGTTCCCTCACTGTTGATGAAATTATTAAGATTGAATGGACATGTTGTTCCTTTCATTGATTCTGAAAACAGGCTAGTGGCTGAGGAATGTAGACCTATTTTCCGACGGATTTCAAATATCGACTCCTCAGAATGAGGACTTTTTTAGAACAGGTCAATTGTAGAAATATAGATAACACAAAAGGTCTCATGTCGGGTAAGGGGACAAATAACAAGACGTAGCTAAAATGTTTAAACCGACAGCAATGAATAACTCAAATGAAGACAAGCTTTTGGAAATTGAATTTGTTTACAAAAACAATTGTCAACATCTGAGAGATTTGGTACATTCTGCATTGTAGTTCAACATTTTGTTTATGTTGCATTTCGATCTCTCCCTCATTTGAGAATATGTCAACTCTTCATCTAATGTGGGATTCATGTTTCAATTGAAATTCAATTCTCAGCTCAACTGAGGAATGCTCAGGAAATCTCCTGTCACAGTTAGTCCAATTTCTAGCTTCACCTTACTTCATTTTAACACCGGCTCTCCTCCTTCTCCATATCTCCTCAGGGATGCATTCTTTGCCGAAGCGATGCTGGTCGACTCCATGTTGGGGCGAAACTCCTCGCAGTTGTAACATTGTAAACATCCATCCATCCATTTTCTGAGCCGCTTATCCTCACTAGGGTCGCGGGCGTGCTGGAGCCTATCCCAGCTGTCATCGGGCAGGAGGCAGGGTACACCCTGAACTGGTTGCCAGCCAATCGCAGGGCACATACAAACAGACAACCATTCGCACTCACATGCACACCTACGGGCAATTTAGAGTCTCCAATTTATGCATGTTTTGGGGATGTGGGAGGAAACCAGAGTGCCAGGAGAAAACCCACGCAGGCACGGGGAGAACATGCAAACTCCACACAGTCGGGGCCGGGGATTGAACCCGGGTCCTCAGAACTGTGAGGCTGACGCTCTAACCAGTCGGTCACCGTGCCGCCACATTGTAAACAAACAGCGAAAAAAAGTCCAATAACACCAATAGTCTCTGCTTAAAAAAATATCAGGATTAAAAGGCTGTAAACGTGTAAACGGTTTAGCACAATGCAAATAGAATAAAGTGTGGAAAGTACAGACAAAGAAGACAATTAGCTGTAATGGGCTGCCAATTCAAACAGCAGGAGCAAGCACTGTTATTCTCCTCAAAAAATATCATGGCTAAAATGTTGTCAATAGTGTGAAACGGAGTACTAAATGGTAAATGAATAGAACGTTAGCGGAGCAGTTGAGGCTGCCGACACACAGGTTCCCTCTTGTAAGTCTAAAACTACAACTCATACATAAAACACCTATGTTGTATCAAGTGTTGGGGAGTAACATCTTCCGTTCCGCTTCTCCTCACTGGGGTCGCGGGCGTGCTGGAGCCTATCCCAGCTGTCATCGGGCAGGAGGCGGGGTACACCCTGAACTGGTTGCCAGCCAATCGCAGGGCACATAAAAACAAACAACCATTCGCACTCACATTCACACCGATGAGCAATTTAGAGTCCTCAATTAACCAATTAACCATGTTTTTGGGATGTGGGAAGAAACCGGAGTAACCGGAGAAAACCCACACAGGCACGATGACAACATGCAAACTCCACACAAGCGAGGCTGGGATTTGAACCCCACTTCTCAGAACTGTGAGGCGGATGTGCTAACCAGTCGTCCATTGTGCCGCCTGGGGAGTAACAGGATTACGTAATTTAACTACAAAATGTATGCAATGGTCAATTACATTATTGGGAGAAAATGTGTAAATAAATTACAGTTGCTTTTGAAAATTTCCATAATTAGTTACATTTGAAATACAGCCACAAAAGCCAGTGCTTGGGATTGGCTCTCTCTGGTCATGTGCCTTTCTGCCGTAGTCTCAAACATGACATATTTTTCCAAGTATGACCGCAAATGTCACCTTGTGGTGCAATCTCTTAGTTTGTCTGAGATTTTGAGAAGGTTAGACTCATAGTCATACTTTTGAACATATAAAACAACAGTGACCTTTGAACAGTCTCATCTTTTTTATGGAACATTTACTTACTTGGGTCATATGAAGCGATATTGTGTAAATTGTGCACATTTGTCATTAGGTCCACATGATATGGTATGGTATAGTATGGTAGTTTTTCACATGCTGTACACATATGCTACAACAAGCTATTTTTTTTATGTATTTACATTTCATCATATTTTGTTATCAGTTTTTTATTTGTGTAAAGAACAAATACAGGTATGTTCCCAAATAATTTTAATTTTGAAATTTCTTTTCAGATGAAAGTAAATTTTGTGTTATGGTTTGAAACCAAATGAGTTAGATTGGACCCAAAAGCAGACTGAGACAGAAAAAGTGGTGGGAAGGGGTTTTATTGTGAACTGTGCGTGGTCCAGAATCCAGAGGCGTGACGGTGGTCCGTGGGAGCAGGAGAGTGCAGGAGGTTGACGAGTGAGCAGGTACACTAATAAAACATATTCGTATTGGCAAATACTGATGAATTATTATTCAATCTTACTTGAAAATTTTCCAACCTTTCTTGAAAAAATTCCAACAAAATTCTTACTTATTGGTGAATCAGGCCTATTGCTTGAAGGATTATCAAAAGTTTTTTTTTTTCATGGCAACAGCTTGGCCGTCGAACGCATACATTAAATTTCCATTACTTGCTCTGGGAAAACTTTTTTTTCTAAATCACTGAATGTAAACTGCAGAGGTATCATGCATAAAATACTATCAAGAGTTTATGTTATAAGGGCACTGTGTTTCATTGGAAGCCTTGAAGTTGAAGAAGGAATGCCCTATTTAACTGAATGCATCTCTTTATGTACGTATATTGTGAGTCTTAATCACACAATTTGGGAGGGAAAACAGTCATCACATTGTTCCACTATTATGTAGTTTCTTTGATGAGACGCTTGTGACTCGGGAAGCCCTCTTTTTAACTGAATGTGGTTCAAAGAGCGTACAAAAACAGCTTCTCTCAGTCATGAAAGTTGTATAAAGTCTGAGTGTCCAGCATTTGTAGCTGTTATGACTCGCACAAAAGAGAGAGAGGGGCAATACCTGTATATGATTCAGGCTAAGCCTTGAGGTTGAATTTATTTGTCAGTTTCATCATGCAGAATTTGTTGTTGTTCCTGTCGCCAGCTACTGTACTTACAAGCACTGGTGTACTGTTTAAAATGAATCCAAGATAAAAACAAATCTTTGCTGTTTGTATACAAGCAATTCAACTTGAATTTTCCTTCATGTCTACTTTGAGATCAAGTGTTCGAGTGTATGACCGATCATTAAAATGAACTGAAGATATATCCAACTTCACTTCCGTTTGTCCTCATTAGTGTCAAGGGTGAGCTAGAGAATATCCCAGTTAATATCCCAGGTGAGAGGCAGGATACACCCTGGACTGGTTGGTAGCCAATCACAGAGCACATATAGACAAACAACCATTCACACAAACCTTCACACCTAGAGTGTATAGACAATTTTGAGTCAACCTAACATGCATGTTCTTGAAATGTGATAAGAATCTGAAATACACAAAGAAAACCCTTGCAAGCACAGGGAGAAGATACTCCACACAGGAGGTCCAGAGCCAACATTGGACCCTGGAACCTTACAACTAGAAGCACTGCCTCAACTCAAGATTGTTACATAAAATCTAGCTGCATTTACAAGAACCACTCGAGTTAGTGAGTGTGTATACTGTAACAGGGGATGCAAAACTTACACAAGACACAGATGCACATATAGAGTCTGCAAAGGAGTGGAGAATGTGTGTTTTCTCACTCCCCAATAGTATTTGAGGGAGTGTACACACACATTGACACACACACACTGTTGCTCTCCTTCCCAAGAGCATGAATGAGTGTCCTGAGAGTGCAGGATAAAGGTGCTCTGTACTGCTCTTTTACTCCACCTTCCCTTAAAGGGGGCATTGATGGATGACCATGCCTGCTGAAGCTGGAGACGGCCTGAGCAGGTCTTGGGGCTGGACTGTAAAAGCTCAAAGATTTTGGTGTGGAAGCACGTGAGAGCCCTGACCTCAAACACCTTTAAGATGAATTAGAAAAGACATTATGAGCCTCTTGTCCAACACCACCTCAAACTTGAAAAACAAAAACTTCTACTGGATGAACAGATAAACATTTCCACCTGCATTTTGTAGAAAGTCTTCCCACACGAGTGGAAACTGTTGGATCTGTCAAAGGTGGGACTAAATTAAATATTTTAGTTTTCCCTTCTTGTCATGGCCAAGTGTCCCAATTTTTTGTCCATGTGTACCATCATATAAGATTATCATTAAGCTAACCATCCATCCATCCATTTTCTGAGCCGCTTCTCCTCACTAGGGTCGCGGGCGTGCTGGAGCCTATCCCAGCTATTATCGGGCAGGAGGCGGGGTACACCCTGAACTGGTTGCCAGCCAATCGCAGGGCACATACAAACAAACAACATTCGCACTCACATTCACACCTACGGGCAATTTAGAGTCCCCAATTAATGCATGTTTTTGGGATGTGGGAGGAAACCGGAGTGCCCGGAGAAAACCCACGCAGGCACGGGGAGAACATGCAAACTCCACACAGGCGGGACCGGGGATTGAACCCCGCTCCTCACGCTCTAACCAGTCGGCCACCGTGCCGCCAAGCTAACCGTCCTTGGCAGCAAATGACTGTTGTCTGTAGTTGTCATCAAATAGGGCAGTGGCTCTCAAACTTTTTACTAGTATCACCTGAAAAGTACAAGTATTGCCATAATGACCAACATTCAAATACAGTAGCATAGCAGGCCTACGTGTTCAGCAAATTTGAGGCAGAGGTTGTGTTGTGTTGTAAAAGGTTGATTTAATATTATTGTAAGCCAATGTAATATTATCCACAAATTTGAACATTTCATTGTGCTTAAGTACAGCGACCAAAACTACTCAAATAATGATTCAACTGAATTGGATTACACACAAAAGTTAAATAAAAATTGTAAATAAATGTTAAAAAAAAAAAACTGTTCTAAAGGTACCATTAGTAGTACTCGTACCACACTTTGAGAACCACTGATATAGGGAAAAGACGCATCAACCAATAGTTCCCATTTTTTTCCACCCCTCTTGCTAATCACATAATGGTGTACATTGCACCATAAAGCATTGGAGGAGCTAACATTTTCTCCAATTCTTTGAATCTTTCTTCCACACAAATGAACACCAATTTAGTGAGCTTTTGGCTGCTGAGACAACATTTACGCACTTCCCAGCGGCCACGGCCTGAAACGTAGTGCACCATTTTTTGCCTCTGTATTCAAGTATTTTCTCGCAGTCCGTGACTGGCCATGTAAGGGGGTCACGTGTATACTGCCGCTTAATAAATATTTGATAACTGTTGTACTTGTAGTAGATAGTATTATGTCAACAATGTATAATCCATGTTTTGTACCATTACAGCCGATTCTCCATAAAATTGAAACACTTTTTCATGGCAACCATACAGTACAAAATTATTGTTTTAAACTTTTTTTTTTTTTTTTTTTTTTTTCATGACCGAAAGGACACAATACAGTACAAAATCACTGTAAATAAATATAGAAAAGCTGGAAAATTTTGAAAAAGTTTTGGACTTACCTCCTCCAGCCCGGATTTCACCTGGCAGCGAGCCAGCGTGCAAGCTCGTGGCTAATTTATATACGATTTGCATGTAAATTAGCCATGTGGCTCATGGCGCCAATCCGTTGGCAAAATCCTTCAATGCAGAACTGTATTGTACTGCGTGGAAACAAGGTTTTTGATCACATACTGATCTCATTAACCAATTACTCTTACAGTCATTCCTCTTATCAGACTCCCACCAAATCAACAGTCACAATCTGCTGTAAATGCCCAACACACATGCACTAGTACTGGACTGTTAATCTGGCGTACTTGGTATTTTCCCCATGAACCGACAGGCCTCATGGGGCAGATGCTGGATTGTTTGCCTCTTTTTCCCCCCGAATGACATAATTGATCCTTTTTCCTTCTTACTACTTTTAAGGTTGCCATGATAAAAGTGCTATTTGGTCTTCAGTGTAAATTGTGATAATATCTAATTCATTAAATGAATGGATTTTATTACAGTCCTTCCATGTCACAACTCTCTCTTCATGTTTCAGGTACATACTGTCGGTGCTTATAGGATTGACAGGGTTTGTTCGTGTTTTTTCCAGTCAGGTAAACTATCCACCAAGTGAGTATACTTATACCTCAGTACAATAATTATAATTGAGTTTGGGATCATTGTAAAATTCCTTCGGGGAACTCATATATAAATTAGTAGTCTGTAATCATCGGTCAAATCCGTAAAGGCCACGGACAATTTGTTTTTGTTCCATACCATCACTGCACTATTCTGAAGTGGGAAACCGAGAACTCCAAACCAAGGTGAGTTGAGCGGTGAAAAAGTGGCATGTGATGATTTAGGAAAGTGGGATTTATTTGTATTGAACTGACACAGCCCCTCTCTCGTGTTTTATGTTAAATGGCGGCAAAATAGCATATACAGGATGTTTTAAGTAACTTTTTTTTTCTCTCCCCCCCCTCCAATTTTTTTTCCATTTACATTTTCCATCTGAAAGAATGAGTTCATTCTCAACAAACCTTTTTAAATGGAATTGATCCTTTGGTAAATAATCCCAGATCGCATCCTCCTGAATTCCCTCAGGACCCTGTTCAATGGAAACAAATGAATCTCGTCCATTGAATGGCAGGTCATGACTTGACTTCTCCCAGTGAAGTCTTGAACAAATAGATCTGTGGTTATGTTAAGAAATGAAGCAGGACACTTTAATGAGCTTAATGGAAAAACAGGATCACACCAAAAGAGAAACAGAAACAACGTTTGTGAGCATACAAACACTCATTTCCTCTGACTGGCCGGCAGATTATATCAACATAGTCTTTTGTTTGAAAGCTGCAGATATGAAATATGGACGTGAGTAAGAACACTGCAACTCGACCCAGCAGAACTAACAACACCCCTCTTCCTCTGTTGGAGTCTCAGACACACACACACACACACACACACACACACACACACACACAATACATCCAGGAATAGTACCTTAACCCCTCCACCAGATGCAGGTTAAACCTCAAAGGTGACCTGAACTCTTTACCTCTTTGAGCCAGAGGGCTCTACATAAATCTCTTTCTTTATTTTATATTGAGTGTTGCAATCATACTGATGTTTTTCTTCCTCTTCCCCATAGGGCAGCAGTCCCAAACCTCTCAGAGGTCATTTTGGGGTTGCGCATAGTAACACTGAACATGTATGGAGCAGGCATCATGGACAGATCTGCTACATCGATGATGGCGGATATGCTGATTATTACTAAACATTGTTACATGCATACAGTCAGATGTGAGACAGTTAAATGAGTTGAAAATTGACCTTCGGTCTGTTATAGTTCACTTACTTGTAATCATTAGCTCATCTGCTAGTTTAAACTTCTCTGGAGTTCTCATGCAGTGAAACCACTGTAGTGACTTCTTGTCCCTACTTGAACAGTACACAGAAACACCCTGCAAAACGATAATCGCGCCCTGCCTGTGTATTTGCGCGCGGGTGAAATGTTTCCTTGGTGTGTTGCGGCTCTTGAGAAGCGTTACACCACGAAAAGCAATGTAATTCTGGACAAGTAAAAAATGCAACAAAGCGCATCCCCAACGGGGGGTCGATTGGTGAGGTTTCAGTCTTGGGTGGCCATTCCTCATATCTGTGCCTATATTAAATTCACCAATGTTTAATATTTATTTGGGAGTATCCTCTGCTTAAAGCAATACCAACAGCAATAGCATACTGTGACAATGATGCAAACCACATCTCTGTGATTGATTGTACTCAGTATGGTGAAGAGCATCAGCAGGCCTTCAGTCTTGCTGCGTGACAATCAGATCCTGGCTGTCAGCCCTGTGAATCACATAACATCTGGCCTCGTTCACAGTTCCAGCAACACACGACTAACACGGCCTCTCACTCGCCATAGTTATGAAGTTTGTACAACATAAACGTTTGGATGATTATATATAATTACTCCGCGTTGCTCCGGTGCTCGGACATCCTCTCACGAAAATGTGCACACTCTGACCTCAGGGATTGTCTTGGTGCATAAAAAGATGAATGAGAGAAGTCAATGACGATATAGTCTCCAAATAAACACCCAAAAACGATGCTATACTCATCATTTATTTCTCTCTCAGCTTTTCCCTGCAGCACTGACCATAAAGCTTCATTCACCACGGCCTCGTTCATCTCGCGTGAGGCTGTCAACCTCTTGAGCGCGATTGGTTGAGGAAGTGTAAGTAGGCCACGCTCAAACGTCCACGCATTCTCCACCCTCTCACCTCACAGATAGTTCCTTATCGCCTTCCGAGCTTGGTTGCCAATCACGTGTTTGGAGGCCACGCCTGGACTAAGTAAAGCTTTTTTTACTCAACTAGATGGGACATGTTACATTTTACAGCTGCATCTCTGAAACAGCACAGCCCGAGGCACGCTTGGGTCTACAGTCTTCCATGGGCCTGCAGTGATGTAGACTAATATTCAAGGCATTTGCAACACTCAAGTCTAGGAAGAAAAAAAACAACACCTTGTTACAGCAACCAATTAAAAGTGCAATTCATTAAGGGCTCAATTTGTTTACTATGTTCAGTCTGGTGAGGTGCTTTTAGGGGCTGATCATTGTCGGTCATGCTGATCGTGTATTTTCTGCTCAGTGTTATATGGTTATATAAATGACGGCCTACATCGCTGTCGGGTGAAAAAGAGTGAAACAGCTAAATTTATAGAGAGTGCATAAAAACAACAGTATACCTTGCAATTGGAACCAATTATGACATTATTACCGATTATAATATAATTAAAGAACTCATATGAACATTTTTGTAGGAAATGTCTTTTTTTTGCCTGTTTATGTTTGGCACTTGATTATCCATCCATTTTCTTTGTCTTCATTAGCTGACTTTGGACAAGAGGTGGGCTACATCCTGGACTGGTATCGAGTCAATCACAGTTTTCCTATATTCATTTGTAATGATTTCAGCCTTCAGAGAGCATGTCCTACGTTAAGTAGATTATTTTGGATTAATTCAAGTAAAGTTCATTTTAAAAGTTTACTTTAGCAAAATGTTAACTTTAAAAACATTTTAGATTATTGAGGGATGCCCTGCCGCTGTGTGAAGTAAGAGGCTTTGCTCCATGAAAGTTTATCATGATCTCTACAACTGCAGTCCAGAATATCATGACCTCTAAAATAAAAGCCAGGCCATGTTAACAGTAATTAAAGATGACACGGTGAAACTATTGCCCACGCTCTAACCCCAGCCTCAAGTCCAAGAATCTACAAACATCTCATAAAGCTATGCCTAAAACGGCCAAGCTGGGTTGGGTTATTAGTATTAACACCCTCTATTGTTTACATTTGTCAGAGACTACAGAAAATCTGTTCTATGATAATATCCTGTCTGGAAAAACATGATGTCAGGGCTTTTACATAGAGCGGGGCAACTCAAGCAAACGCTTCCTGCATGTCGCTGTCATTTGACGGGGTAAGAGGAGGGAGCCAGCCAAAGCCCAGTGTTAGTAAACAGTAGAGACCAGGGGAAGTACCTCATCCGACACATTTTTTAAGGTTTACACAGTGCAGCAAGCAAGATGCATCCATTTTGCACAGCCCTCACACAAGCATGCAGGCACACACACAAACACACTTGCTGCGGAGCCACAAACATTGGCAGTAAACACTAAGGCCCCTTACAAGAGGCTTTGTAAATATTTACAAGCTGGCAGGCGTCAAGGGGAGAGGAACACAGAGGGCCAAGCAGCAACGGTTGAACTGGATCAGCAAGAGCCAACTCCCACCATCGCCACACAGGGCAAACAAGATGACCTTTCTCAGCATCCACGTGCCGCTACTCACCTTGACTCACCTCGCAGGATTTATCGGTGGAGTGAGGCAGCTTTACCTCAGCTGACGACGGGGGTCAGGAACACCCCACTCAATCCCCTACTGGCCCCCTTGAAAGTATAAGGAAGTCTAAGTTTTGAGGTCCTCACAATAAGGTTGTGAGCTGCATAAAATGTTGCCTCGTCTGTCTGGCAATCTGCTGAGTTTATCCCATCATGATGAGCTCATCATGGATGAATGAATGAATGAATGAATAAATAAACAAACTGTGATTGGATGGCAACCACTTCAGGGTGTACTCTCCCCTAGTGAGGAGAAGCGGTATGGAAAATGAATGATTGAATAAAAAAATAAATACATCTTTTCCTTTCGGCTTGTCCCATCAAGGGTTGCCACAGCGCGTCATCCTTTTCCATGTAAGCCTATCTCCTGCACCCTCCTCTCGAACACCGACTGCCCTCATGTCTTCCCTCACAACATCCATCAACCTTCTCTTTGGTTTTCCTCTAGCTTTCTTGCCTGGCAGCTCCATCCTCATCACCCTTCTACCAATATACTCACTATTTCTCGTCTGGACGTGTCCAAACCATCGAAGTCTGCTCTCTCTAACTTTGTCTCCAAAACATCGAACCTTGGCTGTCCTTTTGATGAGCTCATTTCCAACCTGGTCACACCTAGAGAGAACCTCAACTTCTTCATTTCCGCCACCTCCAGCTCTGCTTCTTGTTGTCCTTCCAGTCTCTAATCCGTAGATCATGTCTGGCCTCACCACTGTCTCATAAACTTTGCCCTTCATCCTAGCAGAGACTCTTCTGTCACCTAACAAACCTGACACCTTCCTCCACCCGTTCCAGCCTGCTTGGACCCTTTCTTCACTTCCTTACCACACTCGCCATTGCTCTGGACTGTCCACCCTCGCTATCTCTTCTCCCTGTAGCCTCATTCTTCCCCCACCACCCCTCTCATTCATGCACATATATTCTGTTTTACTTCGGCTAATCTTCATTCCTCTCCATTCCTATGCATGCCTCCGTCTTTCTAATTGTTCCTCCACATGCTCCCTGCTTTCACTGGAAATCACAATGTCATCTGCAAACATCATGGTCCGCGGGGATTCCAGTCTAACCTCATCTGTCAGCCTATCCATCACCACTGCAAACAGGAAGGGGCTCAGGGCTGATCCCTGATGCAGTCCCACCTCTACCTTAAATTCCTCTGTCACACCCACAGCACCACTGTTCTGCTGCCCGCGTACATGTCCTGTATTATTCTAACATACTTCTCTGCCACTCCAGACTTCCGCATGCAGTACAAGAGTTCCTCTCTGGGCACTCTGTTGTACGCTTTCTCTAGATCCACAAAGACACAATGTCGCTCCTTCTGACCTTCTCTGTACTTTTCCATCAACATTCTCAAGGCAAATAATGCATCTGTAGGACTCTTTCTAGGGATGAAACCATACTGCTGCTCGCAAATACTCACTTCTGTCCTGAGTCTAACTGCCACTACTCTTTCCCATAACTTCGTTGTGTAGCTCATCAACTTTATTCCTCTATAGTTCCCACAGCTCTGCACATCACCCTCGTTCTTAAAAATGGGCACCAGCACACTTTTCTCCATTTCTCAGGCATCTTCTCACCTGCTAGAATTGTGTTGAACAAGCTGGTCAAAAACTCCACAGCCACCTCTCCTAGATGCTTCCATACCTCCGCAGGAATGTCATCAGGACCAACTGCCTTTCCATTTTTCATCCTTTTTAATGCCTTTCTAACTTCGCCGTTACTAATCATTGCCACTTCCTGGTCCACCAAACGTGGCTCCTCTACTCTCCCTTCTCTCTCCTTTTCCTCAGTCATCAACTCTTCTTCAAGTATTCTTTCCATCTATCTAGAACACTACTGGCACCAGTCAACATATTTCCATCTCTATCCTTAATCATCCTAACCTGCTTCACATCCTTCCCATCTCTATCCCTCTGTCTGGCCAACCTATATAGATCCTTTTCTCCTTCTTTAGTGTCCAACGTGGCATACATGTCATCATATGCCTCTTGTTTGGCCTTTGCCACCTCTAACTTTGCCCTACGTCGCATTTCAATGTATTCCTCTCTCCTCTCCTCGGTCCGTCTCAGTGTCCCACTTCTTCTTAGCGAACCGCTTTCCTTGTATGATTTCCTGTACTGTGAGGTTCCACCACCAATTCTCCTTCTCTCCTTTCCTGCCAGAAGATACACCAAGGACTCTCCTGCCTGTCTCTCTGATCACCTTGGCTGTAGTGGTCCAGTCTTCTGGAAGCTCCTCCTGTCCACCGAGAGCCTGTCTCAGCTCTTCCCGAAAAGCCGCACAACACTTTTCCTTTCTCAGCTTCCACCACATGGTTCTGTGCTCGGCCTTTGTCTTCTTAATCTTCCTCCCCACCACCAGAGTCATCTTACAGACCACCATCCTATGCTGTCTGGCCACACTCTCCCCTACCACTACTTTACAGTCAGTAACCTCCTTCAAATTACATCGTATGCACAAAATGCAATCCACCTTCTGGAAGAGAGTGCTCACTCCAGCCATTTTCGTCCTTTTTGCAAAGTCTAACCACCATTTGTCCCTCCAAGTTCCTTTCATGGATGCCGTACTTGTGTCTCCTTCACCAACGTCCATTACAATTTGCACCAATGATGACTCTCTCTCTGTCTGGGATGCTCAGAACTACCTCATCCAGCTCCTTCCAGAATTGCTCTTTCACCTCTAGGTCACATCCTACCAGTGGGGCATAGCCACTAATCACATAATACATAACACCCTCAGTTTCAAGTTTCAGGCTCATCACTCGATCTGATACTCTTTTCACGTCCAAGACATTCTTAGCCAACTCTTCTTTTAAAATAACCCCGACTCCAGTTCTCTTCCCATCTACACCATGGTAAAATAATTTAAACTCTGCCCCTGAACTTCTCGCCTTACTGCCTTTCCACCTGGTCTCCTGGACACACAATATATCAACCTTTCTCCTCATCATCATGTCAACCAACTCCCGAGATTTTAATAGTCATAGTCCCAACATTCAAAGTCCGCACATTAAATTCTAGGCACTGTGCTTTCCTCTTCTCTTTCTGCCTAGGAACTCGCTTTCCATCTCTCCTTCCGTGTTTGACCCACAGTAGCTGAATTTCCATTGCATTAAACAAATAAACAAAAACAAAAATTTTAAAAAATGAATAAATAAATTCATGTGATCACGCTACGGTATGATTGTAACAAAATACTGTTTGACTGGCAGTACTTTTACATTTACTTTTTCTTTTTACTATATCTTTTGTTCAACGCGATTGACTCGGTGACCAGTCCAGGGCTTGGCAGTTATGGAAAAAACAATAATTACGATTATTTTCGATTTGATTTAAAAATGTTGTATTTCTTCAACGACAACCCAATTCCAATGAAGTTGGGACGTTGTGTTGTACATAAATAAAAACAGAATACAATGATTTGCAAATCATGTTCAAGCTATTTAATTGAATACACTACAAAGGCAAGATATTTAATGTTTAAACTGATCAACTTTATTGTTTTTTGCAAATAATCATTAACTTAGAATTTTATGGCTCCAACACATTCCAAAAAAGGGACAGGTGGCAAAAAAAGACTGAGAAAGTTGAGGAATGCTCATCAAACACGTGTTTGGAACATCCCACAGGTGAACAGGCTAATTGGAAACAGGTAGGGGCCATGATTGGGTATAAAAGGTGCTTCCCTGAATTGCTCAGTCATTCACAAGCAAAGATGGGGTGAGGTTCACCTCTTTGTGAACAAGTGCGTGAGAAAATAGTCGAACAGTTTCAGAACAACGCTCCTCAACGTACAATTGTAAGGAATTTAGGGATTTCATCATCTACGGTCCATAATATCATCAAAAGCTTCAGAGGATCTGTAGAAATCACTGCATGTAAGAGGCAAGGCGAAAGGAATTCCACCTACAAAGCTTCAACAATTAGTGTCCTAGGTTCCCAAACGTTTATTGAATGTTGTTAAAAGAAAAGATGATGTAACACAGTGGTAAACATGACCCTGTCCCAGCTGTTTTGGAACATGTTGCAGCCATAAAATTCTAAGTTAATGATTATTTGCTTAAAACAATAGTTAACCAGTTTGAACATTAAATATCTTGTCTTTGTTGTGTATTCAATTAAATATAGGTTGAACATGATTTGCAAATCATTGTATTCTAGTTTTTATTTATGGTTAACACAACGTCCCAACTTCATTGGAATTGTGGTTGTACGAAAACTCAACTTTGAATATACCTTGAAAGAAAAACCAGAAAATAAATTATTAACAAGTAAAAGGATCCATCCATCCATTTTCTGTACCGCTTTTCCTCACAAGGGTCGCGGGCGTGCTGGAGCCCATCCCAGCTATCTTTGGGCGAGAGGCGATGTCCACCCCGGTTGCCATCCAATCGCAGGGCACATATAAACAAACAACCATTTGCACTGACATTCACACCTACGGGCAATTTAGAGTCGTCAATCAACCTACCACGCATGTTTTTGGGATGTGGGTGGAAACGGGACTGCCCGGAGAAAACCTACGTAGGCACGTGGAGAGCATGCAAACTCCACACAGGCAAGGCCGGGATTTGAACCCCGGCAAGTAAAATGATACTATATTAAATTAATTTCAATAAAAAAAACCCAACAACAAATAAAAATAAATACCCGCTGTTCCTGCTGTGCACACCTTGGCCTCTTAGGGGCAGTGTGGTGCACACATGGAGATAAACTTACAATTAAGATAAGAAATAGTCGAAGAAGAAAGTCACAATATAACTTTATTAACTTGTTTTTCACAGATTAGGACGAATATATGCCCGTGAGTATTGTTACTGTATATTACCTGGCTATGTTATACTACAGCGTGTGTGTGTGAATATTTGTTATTTAAAGGTAAATCACTCATGTGACTTCTAATGCTAAGTTTTGTTTGCCGGTCAATAGGGTTTTCCATTGGGTGCTAGAATTAAGATGGTGATGTTTCTCAAACAAACTATGTTTTGTATTTAAAACAACAATGTGTGCAATTGTTTTTGTTGTGTGTTTAGTTTTATGGTAAATTCCAAATGGCGCGTCATTAAACTGCTGAGAGCTTGCTCAGGGAGGGCAGAATAACATACATCACACGCTTGCTGTAAGCAACACAGGTGCATTCAGGGTGCTTTTACACAGCAGGAACTGGCAAACGCACACCGCGCTGTGTGGCATAGTAATCGTTTTTCTTTGATGACAATGTTTTTATGATCGTGAGAAGCCAAAATCGAAATCACGATTACATTTCAATTCATCACCCTAACCCTACTAGTGTGTACTGCTCATTTCGCCCTGAGTTAGCTGGGATAGGCTCCGGCTCACAAATGACCCGAATGAGGGACAAGCGCTACAGAAAATGAATGGATGGATGTGTTTTTGCACCAACCTTAATTGGCTCAAATTTACCACAGGCTTATTGACATTTGTGCTGTGATTCCAAGCAGAGGGAATATTTTATTACACTGCGATAATAAATAATCTCATAAGAAAAGGGAAAATGGAGAATAGTTCGTTTCCACTACTGTAAAGAAAACAAAACCTGATGGAAATGTAAATCAAACAGCAGAATGTGGCCTTATCTGGCACTCGGTGACACTCAAGTGGTCAACGGTATTTGTTCTGCAATATATAGTTGGCAATTCTCCACCCATGTGGCGCACATTGGAGGCCAAAACAACATCTAGAAAGTATGAGCAATTATTTCTTGACCTCAGGTCGGCCCTGAGCGTGTCCAAAACAATACCAGGACGAGCTGAGCTTCCCAATGCGGCAGTGGAACACAAATAGTAACTTCTAGAAGCTGCTGACCACCACTACAGAGGAGAAAGGAAACTGATGGTGGAGGAAAAACAGCAAGACATAGAAGAGGTGGAAATGGGTGGTGGCCAGGAACCAGTGCTCTTCCTGCCCTAATCACAAGTCAGAGAATTTCCTTTCATTGTCGCAGCTCCAGACTCATTAACCAGTAAGACCCCAGCATGCACACAAACACTGTTCCATGTGGAGCGAGAGATTATCTTTTACAGAGCTGACATGTATGAAACACTTAATCATACATAACGTGTAGGTTTAGTGATTGACACACTGAGCCCTTTACAGCATTTTATCAAATACACACACGCACACGCATTCACACACACACTTAGCCACAGGTATCCTACTTGGCACAGCCTAAAGCATTGTGCAGCCCCTTGGCTCTGCTGCGATAAACACACTTCATTATGAAATACTGAGGGCACAGTAAATATTTGCCAGGACCTTTATCAGACCACCTTATCTTGGCGTGAACTCCAGGCACTGCATGACTCCTGGGCCTCTTATTTTCTTAATGCCTATGCTACCACTGATAACTTCCCAGTGTGGAGTGAAGAAAACACTTACATTATTCTTTTAGAAGTTCCTGGAAAACTAGCATAGCAACTGTGGTCCCAATCAGAATATGGCACAGAGATTAGAATGCGGTCCAGACACAAGAATAGTCCCGTCGGGGTTGGTGAACAAGCTGAAAAGTCACCAGCGAAAGCTTTTGATCGTTGAAACACATTGGCAGCTACATAGTTATTGTTTTGTCCACAAGCATTTGGACGGTGGCATTGTTTTGATGATTTCTCCTTTTCACACCATCACAAGGGATTTGAAATGAAACACTGATTGAATACGAGGGTGACAATCCTTGACAGGCAATGAAGTTTAGCTGTCATGGATGTCACCAAATTCTGAGTTTGCTTCGTGGTCATGCAACTGCATGCCAGGCCTTCACTCCAGCCTCGCTTGACTTGCTGCTTACATGTTGGTCTTATTGCCTTCAGGTTTCGTTTGCAGTAAGTGAAATGTGTACTCGATTGGGTCCAGATGCCCGCACTTTTCTGTCTCCAGTTAAACCAGGAGACAAGCCTTCCGAAGCCAGCTGTGCAATGGAGACCCTCCAGCCAGCATGTCCTAACCCTCCCTCGGGGGATCCTCTTCCTGGACATGCCCAGATCACCTCTCGATATAATGCAGTGCGCTTCTACTTCACTACAAACTACAGCCACAATAATAAACATATGGTTATTTTTCCACTTCTCTGACAGTGACAATCAAAACTGTAGAGCCTGACACATTTACCTGATGCCAGTTGGCGCATGCTGCGGCTAATTCAGTTCATGGGATAACGTTCCCAGCCATTCTCATGAGTGTGCAGCTCACCTCCAGATTAAGATCATCTTCCTTTGCTTTGTGAATGCAGTTGTGTCTCGCGATGACATGTGTGTGCTTGTTGAATTTACCGAGTACTGAGAAGAGCAATGACAACCTCAGACGAGGAATGACACAGGCACGATCAGGGTCAAGGGTGTCCTGGACTGAATTTGAAGTGACTCCAGAATGTTTTTTTTTTTTTTTTTTAAAGTACCATTGTTGAAATATTCCTTACGTGTTCATTCACTAACAGATCATGTCGAACTGACCTAAATTGACTTAAATGATAGCAAAAAAACAAACTTTTTCCAAAGGTTTTTTTTTTTTTTTTTTATTGGGAGAACTACAAAAAATGTACAGTACAAAGTTAACAGTCTCACACTCAACTTGTAGTGAACTGACTCCCCGCAAAATAAACAACTCTCGTTGTCTTTGTCCATTTATTACATTCAAAAAGCTTTACTTCTGATAAAGTAGTCAAAAGTACATAGTGCGCATCCCCCTGTACCTACTATGTACAAACCAGACATATTCAACCACTTCCCTCTGCAGCAAACAACACTCAGACTAGATTTTGATATCAAAAGAAAGAAAAGCAGAGCAAATAGGAAAATCAAATAAGGAGGAAAGGGGACTAAGAGAGGTTATGGTTGTTGTCAGAAAATCTGAGCGGAAACAACTTTTAGTAAAAATAGAATCCAAAACTACATTCATTTCAACCTGCGTATCAAAGATGCCGTGTAAGAAAAATACTTTATTTGGTTAATTTTAAAGGCATGTCATGTTGGTGAGCCCCACAGGCACTACACAATAATACTGGGGCACATGGGATTGCTACATTCTTAAGCACGTGGCTGGAATCACAGTGTGACCTCGTGCAAACAGAGGAAAGAAAAAAAAAATACTTTTTGGTTAATTTATTGACTTGGATTCTTTGTTGCTGATCTAAATAAAACAAGTTTTGGACGGTCTATACAACCACATTGTGTTTACATTCTACAGAATCAACTAAATAGGGATTCTCATAAGAAAAAAAAAAAAAAAGCCTTCTATAGCATTGACACACAAGCTCAGAAGCAAACAGCAATTACGCAAACTTTAATAAACGTAAACATGGAAACAAAATTAATGAAATAAATATCACATACGTCCTCTTAAATTAAGATTTTTTTTTTTTACTCATTTACAATAAAAAATAACCAAGTGAAGTTACAAAAAAGGAGAAAACAATATATATTACTGTGAAAAGAACATACACTCCACTTTATGCAGATTAATAATGGCAATCATAATTTAAACATAAAAGAATATAGATCTATTGCTTCATCATACTTGATAAATATAGTATGGACACAAATTACCAATGTAGCCTATACTTGTTTCACAAGATAATAAATAAGTTAAATAGTCCATAGCCAGTTATGCACTGCTATGCAAATCACTCATAACAGCTAAAAAAATATATATTCAACCATCAGCAGTGACTTCCCCCAAACAAACCCAACTCGAGAGTGCTTTTCAACCAAGCAACAAACTACAACAACCAACCTAACCACTGGGTGGCGCTACGAGAAAACATGGAATGGAAGTTGAAGAGAAAAAAAAAAAAAAAAAAAAAAAGCACTGAAAAAGGAGAAAAAAAAAAATTGTCGCAGAGTCAAGGCATATTCTTGGCAGGATGGGAGGAAATCGACTCGCTTTTAAAGTCTCTTCTTCTTGTCAAGTCATCTAATCCAAGGAAAAGTGTGACTCACCTGATAAGAGCAAAAAAAAAAAAAAAAAAAAAAACGGAAGAGGGGCTGGCATGAGCCCTTGGGCAAGGCACTGATGGAATGCCTTCTGTTTGCTATCTCAACTTTTAATACAGCTATTTTACAGAGAAAGAAAGAAAGAAAGAAATAAAGGGGGGGGGGGACCCATAGTAATCTAATGCCAGGTTAAGGACACTTATTGATCCCCATGGGTGGAACTTTCCTCACTTGCCCCCCACCAGGGAGGTCAGAGCAGGACCACCACCCCTTCAGCTGGTAGAGATTGAATGTCTCGTTGCTCAGAGGCACTTCAGCAGGGTGGAAGCCGCTGAACATAATCCACGACACACACGCACACAAAAAAACGCGCTCAGTCATCTGAAATCGACAGCCTGCTGAAGATTGGCAAACGCCTCCCGGCGTCCAGACTGGGAGACTCGGAGCCACTGAGGCTCCCGGAGGAGCTGAGGGAGCCGCTGGCGTAGCTCTCCCGGTCTGAGAGCGAGTCTGGCGGGCTGGGGGGAGGCTCGAACACCGGCGACTCGCTGAGACGGCGCAGCGCCTGCAAGTGGCTCATATTATAGGCGGGAGGCGACGGGGGGCACATGCCGCCCTGCACGCCGCCGTAGTGAGCGACGCCGCCGGCCGAGTGGTTGTTGGAGTAGCCGCCGCTGGTGTGCACGGCCAGCGGGGCCAGCAAAGTCTTGAGGTCTTGCCCGGGGAAGTTGAAGGCACTGTTGATGCAAGCCACGGAGTTGGGCGACAGCACGTCGTCGTAGAAGCTGGAGGAGGACATGCAGCAGGAAGCGGGCGGCGGTGGGGTCCGCGACGTGGGGCTCTCGAGCAGCGGGGAGTCCAGGCCGTGGTGGCTGGAGAAGCCGGAAAAGCTCAGACTGTGGTGAAGCTTTGGTCTGTCCCGGTGGGTGTAGCAGAGCTGCTGCTGCTGCTGCTGAGGGGGCAGGGCGTCCCTTTGGCCGTAGCCGCGGGCCTCCCCCGCCTGCACGTTGGCGTTGGCGGCCGGGGCGGGCCGGCGCTCGTCGGCGTTGTGGATAAAGTGACACCGGGGACCGTAGGGACAGAAGCCGATGGTGTGGAACGTGCGACACGGCTCCGTTTTGTACTTGGGGTGGCGGGACAAGCTCCTCAGCTCGTGGTAGCCGTGGGCGAACTGACATTTCTCGCCGTACTTGCACGAGCCGTTCTCCTCGAAGGGCCGGCACAGCTCGGTCTTGTAGCGGGTGGAGTTGATCTGAGAGCCGGCCTTCTGCTGCAGCACGGCCCGCTCTCCGCTCTCGCTGTACGCGCGGTCGCGGAACTTGTTTTCCTTGTTCATGAGCGTGGTCGTTCCGCTCGGCGTGTTCTCCTTCAGACTGCTGTAAGAGGAGCTCACGGTGTACTTGTTGCCGTTGTTCAGCGCGTCCACGTTGCTGGTGGAGTTTCGCCGGAAAAATCCCGGCGCGAACGGGCCACCGGAGCCCGCAGAGGTGACCGGGGCTCCCACCGCCTTTCTGTCCAGCATGCTGTTGATGTGGAGGGCGTTCATGTTCGTGCTTTTATCCTGCTGCGGGAGAGAACGGGCGACATGTTAGCAATGCACTGCAGTCACATGGCTGCGACTTGTTGCAACGCGCACTCAACTCATACACGCAAGTTCATTAAAAAAAAAAAAGGGGCAGCAGCTGTACCTTGTAAAGCATGTCCCTGTCGTAGAAGGCGGACAAGACGGTCGCAGACATGTCGTCGTTTCCCCAAATTTGCTGGTGCACTCCTTCTTTCATGGAGGAACGAGCAGGCTGCACTGCGACGAGCGCTGGTTTGTGCCACGACTGCTTTTTGGTTGTTCTGGAAAGTTGCTTCAAAAATCAAATGGAAAGAAAAAGAAGAGCCGGGGCACTTTATAATCGACGACGGCAAAAAGAGGGGCTAGGTTTTTGTGTGTGTTGATGAGTAGTAGATGGGTGTGATTCCTCCCCTGAAGAAGCGCTGAGCCACAAGTGCTTCACTGCGGGATCAAGCCCCTTTTTTGCGGGCTATAAATGCCTGCCGGTGGCCGGGGAGGGGCGAAGTGAACTAAGTCGTAGAAAACTTTTGCCAGCGCCACCTCCTCCTCCCCCCCTTTCTCATTTAAAAACATCCATTCACCGGTTGGCCGCCGATTCTTTAACACCACGCCTTGAAATTCAACCCAAAGCCCATCCCCCTTATCACAGCCCCAAAGTTTTTTTTTTGTTTTTTTTTTTGGTCTTCTTCTCAGTTTTAAATCACACTTCCAAATTAGTGCAGCTTGGTGAGGGGAAGGAAAAAAAAAACGGACTTCAATTGAAACCGCCACATCTTCCTTGTTAATTGTCGGGGCTGCGAATGCAAATCTAGGAAATGTGTCCTCACACATACAGACTCGGTGCAAACCTGTGAGGATTTGAACAAGCACAAATGCCCCCCACCCCCATCCCCTCCTACTTTGTCTCACTTGGAAGCATGTGCATGTATTTGTAATGGAAGGAAACGGCCTCACCCTTTCTCTCTCTCCCTGCGGATCGGGTGAGACCACAAGTATGAGGCAGAGTCCAGGCAGAGTGCAGGACAATTTTTAGCATTTACCCGTTGCATAATCTTAAGAAACAATGTAACAACAAGCTATTGCCGTTTATTGAGGATCAAAACTACCCAACTACCCAACCTACTTTAGTATATTCCACAAATTAAGCTATATTAAGTAACCAGAGTCGAGGGAGCCTATGATTCCTACAACTAAATAAAAATACAACTCTGGTTTACACATTTTTTTTTTTGTTCCCCCTACAGTGCTCTTTCCTTCATCAGTTCCTTCGAACTTGTTTTTCTCAGTGTGGGAGCATGAAGGAGAGTGAAGAGTGAAGGAATGTGGTTTCTATGTGAACCAGCGGAGTAACGATGCCCTCTGGGGGGCGTGTTAGGAACTGACAGCAGGGAAAGCCAGTGCGCCACCTGCCGAGCAAGATTTTGTCAGGCGACAAATCCTGCCGCATAGTGTTTTCAGTTCTGACCCATTCACTTTTTTTTTGTTGTTGTTTTTTTTTTGGTGGGGTGGGTTTTATACTCTTAAAACTAATTGCTGTATATATATATATATATATATATATATATATATATATATTTTTTTTTTAAAACTCAAAGAGTAAAGGGGGCACGCAAACAGTGCTGGACCTTGCTCAAGGGCACCATTGACAATACTAGGGAAGCGGATGAGCATCTCTCCAACATCTGTAGTTGCCACTCAAACTGTGACCCTTCGGTTCCAAAGCTCAAGTCCCTACAGAAGAATTACTTACTGAATGTTCACATTAAATGTCAGTCTGTTTCACAAAACACCGAACAACGTCACAAAGTTGGTAGTGAATGGATGCGACTGGGTGTAAAATGCACAGCGGGCTACCAGAAATTGCCGGTTTCTGCTACACCAGTAACCATTATAGCCTTTTAATTTAGAATCATAATTGCAAAAGAGGATCTAAAAATATATCGTTTATTTTTCAGGCTCTGACATGATTTAATATTCTCCCGAGTTGACGAAGGGAAAGAGGTGAAGGAAATAGAAACAGGCATGGGAAAAAACAAAAATGACATAAGACTTTGGAATCTACTACTACCAACCTAAAAATAGGCTGAGAGCTGCTCTAGGACCAATTGCCCCATTTGCTCTCTGCCGTTGAGATAAACAGTTTAATGTGAAGGACAGACACGGTGAAGTTCTTGAGAAATCCCTTGTCCACAGGAACCTTAATCTTAATCAGACAACTCTGTTTTTATTAGGGGATGTTGAGCAGTTTCAAAACATTACGTCAGTTTTACTGTAACAAGGAACATGGATATACCAGGGAGGGAGAAAGGTCAATGAGTATATGGACACCATGAACACACACAGGCACACTGACAGTAGTCTATTGTGCTGTCATCTATATTATATAACGAGAGGGAATGACACGACAAAGTCCAATTGGAAGGATCATTAAACACCAGGAAAATAAAGGAAGTCAACATATACTCACAATTTGCAAGGTGGGTGACGCTCTTGCTGGGATAGGCTCCAGCACGCCCGCGACCCTAGTGAGGCTAAGCGGTATGGAAAATGGATGGACGGATGAAGTATCCAGATGACTACAACGTGTTAGTCTTGTGCCACTTTCTTGTGTAATTTCCAACGAACCCTAACCCATTTTGGACAATAACACATGACTCAAAATTAACTTCTCAGAAGGTTTCATTTCAGACATCAGTGAAAAACAGTCATAAAAATTAAAATCAATAAGAGGGTAAATATATACTAAAAAAAAAACAAAAAACCTGTTTGAGGTTGTTATATTCACGATCACTCAGGAAAAGCTATCTGATAGTTTTTCTGACATGGCGATGTTACTCAATTTCTCTTCTCAGCATGTCCAGCACATCCAGAGCCAGAGTGGCCCTTTGCTGCTGCAATACCAGTCGGGTGTGCTCCATGGGGCAGGAGAACTGGGGCAGGACTGGGAGGGAGTCCAAGGCTTGTTTGGAGCGCAACAGTTTGGCTCGGGCATTGAAGGTCAGTGTGTCGGTTTGAGCCTGAGCCTGCTCCAGTTCCGCACGTCCCAAATCTCTGGTCTGTTTGTAGATAAGAATGTGGGAAATGAGGTGTTTGTGAAGCAGCTTCACCCACTGGACTGGCTCGGCCCACAGGTTAAGGTCGCCCTTTTCAAACAGGAAGTCCTCTTCATCCTACCCAATCAAAACAACCAAATTGGTCCATTAACAATATTATACAACAAACCTCCTCTAGTTTTTAACACATCCAGCAAACAACTGCACACATTTGTGCCTCTGGCCACATGGACAAATGTGCAGAACTGGACAACAGGCAGAACAAGGACAAACGAGGCAGTCAATCATTTTACCCTCACCAGTCACCAGTAACTCTCCCAACAGAGAGTATATGCTGAGATAGTCTAGACATTCAGACATAGACCAGAAAGAAGCAACACTATAGACTGAAATTTTGAATGACTTTTTGTTTTGTCACTGTGGCTAGTACCTCAATAGTGGTATGGATCTGTTAATTTTGATACCCTTGACACGTTTTGTCAATAGAAACAAGCGTGTAGCATACAAAACAGAACAAAACTATACTGCTTGGTGGAAAAAAGCCAAACAAATGATGTATATATATTTTTTTTACCAGGCTGGAGGCGTCATCTGAATCTCTCTCCTTATTGTCTTCTCCCTCTCCCAGCAGCCACTCTGTCAGAGCTAGGATGCCTGCCGGTACCTGCTTCCACAGTTCGAACAGGTGACACAAGAGCCTCACCCCGACGTCCAGGGCTACAGGAGGACACACCGTCATGCCTGCCACATCTGTTGAACCAAAATTTGAAAGCATTTAAAGATCTCCCAATTGGTTGACAGGATTCGTAAACAAGATTCCAGGCTGATCCATAATTGTCTTGGTCAGAATTGCAAAGAAGTGTATGTGCTTGGGTCAAGTTCTTCCACCCTCGCCTAACTCTCAAGGCTCAATTGTCGAAGTATGACCTTTACCTGCGAGTTGAGCAGTGTTTGTATTAATAAGGGTTTCACCTTTAGGAACGGCAAGAGGACCTTTGCACATAAGGTCATTATGAGGTAAACAGGTTCAGAGAAACAACAAGAAAACTGAGCAAAACCACTTCAACCACAAGCTTGCGGAAAATAAGTTGAACCACTAAAGCTAGTATTAGCGTTGTCAGTTAGTTCAATTAGCTTACATACACAGTTGCACTGGACAACAAAATTCTACGAAGATTGAATCTTATTCAATCTAAGTGCATTATTTAGTGTTATTATCTTGTGTTAAGAAAACCTCCACTTCGCCAATCACATTATACAGTATACAGTGAACGCACATGCACACACACAAAACCCCTCTGTTGAACGAAAAACCCACAACCATAACTTAAATAACTGACAAAATAAATTCCAATTATTTATTTACTCTCCTGAAAATTAACCTATGAAAATCTTTTTTAATTTTGAATTGTGGTTCAACAGAATCATAAATAAATACAAAATAAAACTGAAACAGTCCTGGACAAAAATGATGTTACCCTTTTAACTATTTGAGGCAAACACCGCAATCAAAGAATTTCTGCAACTGTCAATTAAAATCCTTGCGAGTAAACTGCTCTAGTTGTCTCAGGTTTAAAGGATGCATTTTCCAGACCTTATGGTACATAGCCCCTTCCTCAGATGTTCGATAGGATTTAGAACAGGGGCATGAAAAGGGCACTTTGCTCCTAGCCATTCTTCGGTGTGTTTTGAGTCATTATCCTGATGGAAGACCTCCTACCTGTGACTGAAACCAAACTTTCTGAAACTAGGCAGCACATTTATCTTCAGAATGCCTTGAAAATTCATTGTACCAAGCACAGATTCAAGACAGTCTGTGCCAGATGCAGCAAGCAGCTCCACATCATAAGCAAACCTCCGTGTTTCACAGTGTTCTTGGTATGTTTAATTTCTGAGTCTGTGACAATAGAGTTTATGTGCTTGCCAAAAAGCTCCAGTTTTGTCTCATCTGTCCAAAGGACATTATCCCAAAAGCTTTGTGTCTCACATGTTTTTTTTCATGATTTGCTTTCATCAGTGGTGTCCTCCTTGGTCGCTTCCCATGAAGTCTCTTTTGGCTGAAACGACGACAGATTGTGCGATAAAACACTGATGGAATTTGACCTTGGATTGCACCTTTAAATTTTATTTTTTTTAGGGCTGTTCTGGCTTATTTGTTTACTATTCGTATTCCCTGTCCGTCTCTTAAATGTCTAACTTAATTTTCAATCTCCTGAGACAACTCTCGTTCACTTTGTGTGGTCCATGTTCAGTGTGATACACACCATGTCACCAAGCAGCACAGTGACTAATTCGCTATATGCAGAACATCACGTGAACAACACGGATAACTGTATAGCTGACTTCCTGTGTATGGTACGCTAATGAGCATGACTAAAGGTTGATGACATGTTGAAGCCAAACTTGCATGAATGTTTTCTTTTGGGCTAGTGTCTTTAGACAAAAGTTAAATATAAATAGAATTTATTTATACAAATATGATATGGTATACATAACACGAACAAAGCATAAACATTGGATATTGTCTTTTTGGTGGCTTTGTGATGACATCTTGTGTTTAAAAAAAGACATTGTAGACATTTCAAGTTTCTACAGGTGTTTTGTCATTGTCCCCTTTGCCATTCACTCGAGGCGCGAGGAAAAGTTTTCACCCGTTTTGCTGAATGCGGAAGTAGGTTGTGCATATTCCTGATTGTCACCATTTATATAGGCAGACTGACTGACTACAAGATTGAAGACACATTTCAGTTTAATATGAACCCTAGGGTTAAATATACACAGATATACAGTGGGTAGGGAAAGTATTCAGACCCCCTTAAATTTGTCACTTTTTTAGATTGCAGCCATTTGGTAAAATCATTTAAGTAATTTCCCCCCCGCATTAATGTACACACAGCACTCCATATTGACAGAAAAAAACGAATTATTGAAATTTTTGCAGATTTATTAAAAAAGAAAAACTGAAATATCACACAGCCGTAAGTATTCGGACCCTTTGCTCAGTATTTAGTAGAAGCACCCTTTTGAGCTAATACAGCCATGAGTCTTTTTGGGAATGATGCAACAAGTTTTTCACACCTGGATTTGGGGATGTCTGCCATTCCTCCTTGCAGATCCTCTCCAGTTCTGTCAGGTTGGATGGTGAACATTGGTGGGCAGCCATTTTCAGGTCTTTTGAGAGATGCTTAATTGGGTTTCAGTCAGGGCTCTGGCTGGGCCATTCAAGAACAGTCACGGAGTTGTTCTGAAGCCACTCCTTCATTATTTTAGCTGTGTGCTTCGGGTCATTGTCTTGTTGGAAGGTGAACCTTCGGCCCAGTCTGAGGTTCTGTGCACTCGGGAGAAGGTTTTCGTCCAGGATATCCCTGTACTTGGCCATATTCATCTTTCCTTCGGCAGCAACAAGTCGTCCTGTCCCTGCAGCTGAAAAACACTCCCTCAGCAAGATGCTGCCACCACCATGCTTCACTGTTGGGACTCTATTGGACAGGTGATGAGCAGTGCCTGGTTTTCTCCACACATGCCACTTATAATTAAGGCCAACAATTTCTATCTTGGTCTCATCAGACCAGAGAATCTTATTTCGCATCCATCTTGGGGTCCTTCAGGTGTTTTTTTTTTTTTTTTTAGCAAACTCCATGCAGGCATTCATGTGTCTTGCACTGAGAAGAGGCTTCCGTCGAGCTACTCTGCCATAAAGCCCCGACTGGTGGAGGGCTGCAGTGATGGTTGACTTTCTAGAACTTTTGGCCATCTCCCGACTGCATCTCTGGAGCTCAGCCACAGCCTCTTTGGGTTCTTCTTTATCTATTTGTCACCATGGCCAGATCTGTGCCTTGCCACAATTCTGTCTCTGAGCTCTTCAGGCAGTTCCTTTGACTTCATGATTCTCATTTGCTTTGACATGCACTGTGAGCTGTAACGTCTTATATAGACAGGGGTGTGGCTTTCCGAATCAAGTCCAATCAGTATAATCAAACACAGCTGGACTCCAATCAAGGTGTAGAACCCTCTTATGGATGATCAGTAGAAATGGACAGCACCCGAGTTAAATATATGAGTGTCGCAGCAAAGGGTCTGAATACTTATGGCTGTGTGATGTTTCAGTTTTTCTTTTTTTTTCTTTTTTTTTTAAAATCAAAAATTTCAACAATTCCGTATTTTTCCGTCAATATGGGGCGCTATGTGTACATTAATGAGGCATTCAAAAAAACATCAACAACGATACAATTGTTTATTGTGATAGATTCTGGGAAACTAAACTGTCCTAAAAATTGTTAGTGTTTTAGTTGTTATGCCAGGCCTAGGTGATTGGCCTAGGCGATTTGATTTAAGAGTGGAAATAGCCATGGATAATAAGATCAAAACAACGATTGACAACTTACTGTTAAATTAAGGCCTGATTCGTCCGAAAGTCTTAACCAACGTTCTGACACGGCGCAATTTAAGCACCAACATTTTCCAGTAAATTACCCATCTTGTGGAATTGTGCGTCAAATAAAAAACTTTGTTGACCAGATTGTTAGCTAATCGTTTACTCGTCAATATTGCCTAAAAAGACAGGCACCATTTTATTTTAAAGGGAACCTGTAAAACTGCCGTGTTGAATGCGATGGGGTCGAACATTTTGGTGCACTAAACCTTTATGCGGGTGCACCAGTTGCAAAGCTTGGTCCACATTAAAGATGCCCATTGTCCCGTTTGAGTCATGCTGTGTGAATGCACATTATGTTTTTTTCCCACCTTGACCATCGTCCCTGCAGCTGACACCCAGATAACACCACGGACATTAAAAGGTTTGCAGAATCACAAGTCCAAACACGACTACCACTATGGGAACAAGAAGAGGGAGTGGGGTGGGGGGGGGGCCTTGGAGGTTTACAGCCGCCCATCAGCACACATACAGTATAACACGCATAGTAATGGGAACCCATATTGATTTTCCTCTTGAGAAAAGAGGCGTAAAATCAGAGTCTGAAGTCTGAGCAGAGGGAGAGACGCAGTCTGTGAACATTTCAGGCTGCTGATTGTACAGTATTAGAGGAGGTTTAGCAGTTTAAGAGCTTGAGTAACAAATTCCTTTCTTTATCAAGAAGCCACCTCTTCTCAGGGACAGCCAAGCCTTGATGTAAAAGTCTACTTACCACCCCCACTTCCAAACAAAGGGTTAGAAGAGCTGCATGCATTTTTTTTCTACATCTTGTAACGTGATTTCCTTCCTTAAGCTTTTGGCGTTAAATACTTGTTTCTCAAGGAGATTGTCTTTCATGCTATGGCCAGCATGAGTGTTGGGTGACTGTATCGTGTGTGTGTGAGTGTATGTTGTGGGTTAGTTTGTATGGTGGCATGTGAGCTGCTTGTTGTGCAGTGTATATTTGTCTCCATTTGTGTGTTTGGATTTGACTGAGACTTGTCTGAATCAATTACAATATAATGAGTAGTTTATTTGAGAGTTGAGCAGGACTGTAAGGGGAAAATGTAACCTTTTGCCGCATGTGGAAAGTATGAGAATAAAATAACAAAACAACGGTTTCCCCGTAAAGCTTGTCTTTGGCTGTCGTTATGTAAATTGATTTTTGTTTGTTTGTTTGTTTTAGACCTGATCACATTTAAACCCAACTGCACGATCATGTCTAATCGTAAAATCCTGCTGTCACTGCATCATTAATCTGGATAACACCCTGATCCACAGCACATTGTTACCCATTAAGATGTATTCTCAGTAGATTGGTGACCTTTTATAGAGGGTTGTGATTGTTACAGTAAATGTCCACATGTAAATCTAAATATCTGGCAATATGACGATTTTTTGTAACATTCTTGTAACATAAGGACATTTCTTCATTTTTTTTTCTTGTGTGTGACCCTAATCCTCCCTCATCTGATTGTATAGTATGAATTACACATTAGTGAAAATATTCCGCATATTAAACTGTATCAAATGACACTGCAATTGTGTTGCTCATAGTGAGTAACAAGAGATTGCCCTGAGTTCTGGGTAGAGAAGAAAATGAAGCATAGGGAGCGATAGATAGACTAAATCCAGCAAAGTGGCCTGGTGTCACTAAATGTCAGGTCGTTGGTGAGAGTCATTGTTGGCACGTTCACCAGCTCGATCCTGCCAGCAAGTTTTCCAGCTGTATGGGAATGTTGACTGGTCGGCAGAGACCGATGGTCAGAGAAATGGCCCTGGTTGGCTAGTTAACTACCGTAAAGTTAATTGTACACAAATGTGTATGTGTACAAAAACACACAGGAGTCCTTGGTTTACAATGATCCCAACATATAAGGTTACAAATGACGCACAATGAGCCAGTTTGTGCAGCAGCCTAAGAATACTTTGTCAAACGGCACTTGTTCCGGCTTTACCATTGCGGCAATTTGCAGTGAAGGCAGCGTGGAAGTAGCAACTGAGACTATACAGACATGTATAGTGTCTTTAATTAGTTTTGGTTTTTACGAATTGGGATTGCTTTAACAACCTTAGAATGTGGTACTTCTAAAAATGCAACAAAACAACAAATCCCAGGATCAGTGTATGTAAACATACACTGACTTTTAAAGTGTGGTAGTGTGAGAGTGTGGGGTAAAGCAAAGCAATTTTATTTATATAGGACGCCATACACAACGCAACTCAATGTGCTTTACATAATTAAAAGCATTTCAAAAAACAAAGGAAAAAAACAGCTTGTAAACATTTAAGACAAAAATAAAAAAATAAAATACAAGTACAATTAAAACAGTGTACAGTGCAAGAAATATCATTTAAAATAGGAAATGCTCTAAAAAGCATGACAAAAAAGTTTTTGTTTTTAACCTGGACTTAAACACATTCACACTTGGGGCTGACGTCACTTCTGTTGGCAACTTATTCCATTTGTGTGCAGCATAATAGCTAAATGCTGCTTCACCATGTTAGCTTTGGACTCTGTGCTCCACTATTTGACCTGAGTCTGACAATCTCAGTGCCCTACTGGGTTTATATTCCATTAACATTTCTTTCATGTATTCAGGACCTAACCCATTTAGTGATTTATAGACCAGTAGCAGAACTTTAAAACATTTGTTAAGTACAGTTCTGTTTTATTTTACTTTTAAGTTAATTTGCATTATTATTATTATTATTATTATTTTTAAACTGTTTGCTTTCATACATTGTTTATGTGCAGTACATTTTAATTGAATTTAATTGCAGTTCTTTTCTCCTATATTTAAGCGTACTGTTATGTTAAAAGTGCATAATGTTACAGCTGATTATAATAAAATGTCCCTTGTTTTTTTTGATAAACAGACCTGCTACACTACTGTATTTTAATGTTGGCCATTATATGGTGGTACTTTGAGAGTTAAATTTTTTTTTAGGTGGTACTTGGTTAAAAAGGTTTGAGAACCACTGCTTAATAAGATTGGAAGCGACATGCCAGAGATATCACCAGTAAAACAAAGACATCAGCAAGCCAACCACAACAATGGTCTTCACACGAGAAATTTGTTCTACCTCACACATGTCACTTTGGAGCCGAGAGACCAGGAAGCTAAAGTGTGAGATACAGAGAGGTGTGAAACAAAAAAGCAGTCTTTACAGCTCTGATTTCCTTTGGTTGTTCATGGCGAAAGGTCAGTGGACCAAATGCAACAATCGACACCGACAGGAAACATTAGTCAGAGAGGAGTGAAAATCCCCATGACAATAAGGGTTCCAGGTTACGATGATGGTTTGAGCTTACTGCAGGAGATGCAAAAGTAACTTCCAAAAAGGTAAACAGAAGGAAACTCATGAGGGATCTCGAAGAAATTCAATGCTCTGCTAACTATGCTTTTTTTTTTTTTTTAAAGGTTGCATTTACACACACCTATTAATTTATCTTCTCTTATCCATGTTGTGTCACAGATACAACCATATTTCAAAGGTGGCTTTTTTTTTTTTTTTTTTTAAAGAAAAAAAATTGTTTGGAAGGGATATCATCAGAATCAGAATCATGCCAAGAAAGCCAGTGGATTTCATGTTTCTTTGACTAAGAAAAAAAATGGACATGATGCATTTATGTCTTTTTAAAGACATTGGCATTTTGTTATTTGCATGTTTTGAAAAAAAAAAACAATCAATGACAGTAAAATGTTATGGACGACCCATCGTCCTTTTGGACACCATTTTGGAGAACCTCAAACAAATGGCGTTAATGAATACTATCAACTTGTGGATAACAGAAAAGCTTTTCAGAGCTGCCAATTCATAGAAAGTTACTGTCAGGACAATTTGTCTGAATTTCCACATTTTTAAAATTATGTCAAGAGCACTACTGCGGGACAGTTATTGCAGGTATACTATTTAATAGGATAAAAATAATTCTGCATACTGTTCAATTGCACAACAACAACCATTACTGTATAATTTTAATCATTAATAAATTGTGGCTTGAATATCCACTCGGACTCGATGCCCCCCGCCTCACCTGAAACATGAGCAAAGTTCTGTCGGAGGTGGGAGTTGAAACTCCTTCTGACAGGGGAGTCCGCCTGTTGTTCCCAGCAGACCCTCACAACACGTTTGGGCCTGCCACGTCGGACCGGCATCTTCCCCCACCATTCGAGCCAACTCACCCCAGGTGGTGATCAGTTGATAGCTCCGCCCCTCTCTTCAACCGAGTGTCCAAGACATGCGGCCGCAAGTCCGATGACATGACCACAAAGTCGATCATCAAATGGCGACCTGGTGCCAAGTGCACGTGTGGACACCCTTATGCTTGAACATGGTGTTCGTTATGGACAATCCGTGATGAGCACAGAAGTCCAATAACAGAACACCGCTCGGGTTCTGATCGGGGGGCCGTTCCTCCCAATCACGCCCTTTCAGGTCTCACTATCATTGCCCACGTGAGCATTGAAGTCCCCCAGCAGAACGATGGAGTCCCCAGCGGGAGCGCTCTCCAGCTCCCCCTCGCAAGGACTCCAAAAAGGGTGGGTACTCTGAACTGCTGTTTGGTGCATAGGCACAAACAACAGTCAGGACCCGTCCCCCCGGAGGGAGGCTACCCTCTCGTCCACCGGGGTGAACCTCCAGAGTGGAAGAGAGTCAAACCTCTCTCGAGAGGACTGGTACCAGAGCCCAAGATTTGCGTGGAGGCGAGTCCGACTATATCTAGTCGGAACTTCTCGACCTCACACACCAGCTCGGGCTCCTTCCCTGCCAGAGAGGTGACATTCCACGTCCCTAGAGCCAGCTTCTTTAGCCGGGGATCGGATCGCCAAGGTCCCCGCCTTCGGCCAAAAAAACATATTTTAATAATTATATTTAATTTTA